>NC_058131.1:204159107-204301997 GCF_016433145.1 Gracilinanus agilis | reverse complement strand
CCTTCCCCCCCCCCCCCTCTCTCTCTCTTCAAAGGTAGAAAAGTGGTAAGGGCTAGGCAATGGGGGTTAAGTGACTCACCCAAGGTCACACAGCTAAAGAAGTGTCTGAGGCAAGATTGAAAACCTAGGTCTAGATTTAAATCTATTGAGACACATAAAGAATACTATAGGACATAAGAGAAAGGAATAATCACAATGAAGCAGGGCTACCAAGAAGGAATTAGGGTAGATGTATTGTTTAAATTTGCCTTTCAATAACATTTTACATTTACAAGACATTGTCCTTCAACCAGTTCTATGCCATTGGTACTACAAAATGTTATGGCCAGTTTACAGATGAGGAAAATGGTTCCAAAATGTGAATTGATTTGCACAAAGACCTACTTAAGTGTCAGAGTTTGAATAATACTCAATAATTCTGCTTCAAAAAATAAGCTCTGTTTCCATTCAGTGGACACATGCCTCCCAAAAGGGTACTGCATTCCCAACCAGTAACCTTGCAAAGGCCTTCAATCCAAAGTGCAATGAGGACTCATTATATAGTGCTGGATTAAGCCAGGGCTCACCAATAATTCAAGTCACCAATCAATTGACGTTAATCCTGATAACAAAACCACGTGTGCCCTGCCTTTTATTCATTGTCATTATCTATCTCTCATCCCTCTTCAACCAGAACCTTGAGTTTTGATGTTTGTAACATGGACTCTGACACTGTTAACCCTTATCTTACTTGGAAACAGAAAAAAAAAACAACACAAAAAACCAAGCATCTATTATCTCATTTTATCCTCACAAAAACTGTAGGAGGTAGGTGTTATTGTTATTGTTATTATTATTATTTATTTTACAGTTGATGAAAGCGAGGCCAATGGTAATTAAGTGACTTGCCCAGGGTCACATATCTGATAAGAGTGTGACAAACAATTTAAACTCAAGCATTCCTGAGTCCAGACTCAATTTTCTATTTGCCACTCGATCTAACTGTCTCCATGATTCAATCACTTCTTGCCCATTTCTAGAACAGGGGAGTTGCAAAACTAGTTATTATCCTCATAATCTTCTTCCCTTTAGTAACTCAGAGTCTGTCCCTGCAACTATGCTGAGTTCTAATAAGTAAGTATTCACTTTATCTGGTCCTGAACCAGACTTTCATGTTACTTCCTTGCCAGTTGTAAACCACATTGACCAGTGAATACCAATTCTTCCTAGTTGCCTTTTATGCATCTGCCTTTTCTTACTAGAAGGAAAAATCTCTGCATGCAAGATCTTTGTTGTATTTATATTAATAGTACCTAGCCAAGTACACGGAATATAATAAAAACTTCATCAATGCTTCGTCATCTCTGCTGTTATCATTGACTACATTGACTGTGGGTTGAGAAACTATCAGAAGTAAATGTCATTAATATTCAGTGTCCTTGAGGCATCTAGGTGATTCAGTGGATAGAGAATTAGACCTAGAGATTGGAAGTCCCATATTCAAATCTGGTTCAGCATCTTCCTATTTGTGTGACCCAGAGCAAGTCACTTAATTCCAGTTTCCTAGCCCTTACTGCTCTTCTGCTTTGGAACTAATGTTTAAGTGAGGGTTAATAAAATACATATTCAGTTTCCTCAGGTCATTTTGTCATTTATGTACAGCCAATATCCTTGCTGTCACTAGTTAACAGTGAAGAGAATGCTCCAAAAGCCCTGAGTTAAAATCCTGCCTCAGATACTACTCTGGGACTATAAGCAAATTAATTAACTTCTCTCAGCCTCGGTGTCTTCAGATGCTAAAATGAGTGAGTTGGACTTGATGACCTCTAAAATCTTTTCCAGCTCTAAATCTATGCTATTATGGATTCTCCTTGGAGACTTTTTAGAAAGACTTTGGGAAAATCAAAATCCAATGGTTAATCAACAAACATTAAGCACTTACTATATACTAGGTAGGGGCAACTAGGTGGCATGGTAGATAGAGCACTGGGTCTGAAATGAAGATATCTTGAGTTCAATTGACGTCAGACACTTACTAGCTGAATGATCCTGGTCAAGTCACTTTATTCTCTTTACTTCAGTTTTCTTATTTGTAAAATGAACTGGAGAAGAAAATGTGGGACCATTTTAATAACTTTGTCAAGAAAATCCCTTATGGTGTCACAAAGAGTCAGACATGACTAAAATTATTTTAAAAACAACATATACTGAACTCAGATATAAATGCTGGTTATTAAAAGGAAGGTTAAAGATAGCCACTGCCTACAAGGAAATGACAGTCTAATAGGGTAGACACAACATGAAAATAATTGTTCTCACCAGGATAAATTAGAAAAAAATAAACAGAAGGAAGGAAAGTCTGAGAATTATGGGGAATCTGGAAAGGCTCCCTATAGAGGATGGGATTTTAGCTCAAACATGATGGAAGCCAGGGAAGCCAGGAGGTAAATAGAAAGAAGAATAGAATACCAGACATGGGGACACTCATTAAAACTACCTGGAGTGGGGAGATGGAGTGTCTTATTTGAAGGATAGCAAGATGGCCAGAGTAACTGACTTGCAGAGTATGTGGAGGATTGTAAGGTATAAGAAGATCAGAAAGGTATGAGGTGATGAGGTTACAAAGGTCATTAAATGCTAAATAGAGAATTTTTGTTTGATCTTGAAAGTAATGAGGAACCACTGGGGTTTATTGATTATGGAGCAGATTGTGACATGGTCAGACTAGAGCTGTAGGAAGGTTAAAGCTTTGTGAAGAATGAACTGGTGTGTGGAGAGAGTTGAAATACGGAACAATCAACCATTTAGTGCTAAATGCTCAGTGCAAGGCAATGAAGGCCTGGAAAGAGGTAATAGTAGTGTCAGAGAAGAGAAGGTCCTTATATAACAGATGTTACAAAGGTAAAATTAAAAGCATATTCGATATAGAGTGAGGAATGAAGAATGATACCTTGGTTATTAGACTGTATGACAGAGAATGGTGGCACCCTCAACAGCAACTGAAAAGTCATGGAAAGAGGAAGGTGTCACAGCAAAAGCAATGAATTCAATTTAAGATAGGTTAAGATGTCTATATATGTAATAGGAAGTTGGAGATGCAAGACTGCTGGTCATATCCCTTTCTTGGGAAAAGATAAAGGACTTCTGCAATAATAAAAGACTTTCTCCTACTTCTTCCCAAAGAGAAGAGTCCTATGCTTCTTTCTGACAATACAGAGCTTTAATAAAATAAAAATGAAAGTCCTTTTGATGAGAAGAATGATGATTTTCCAACCAGTTGTCTAAGGTAGAATCAATTGTGAGATACTTTAGATTGGAGTTGGAACCAGTAATACAACCTAAAGTAGAGTGTGACTTGCTAATTCTTTGTGGAAGGTATGACCCAGGGGCAAGAGAATTATCCATTTAATTAAAAGCTTGAAAACCTGCCAGTAACAGATTGCTTATTAATATACTATTGTCTCACGGCTTTCCTCTCATTCTAAGTCAAATCTATATCCCCCTTAGTGGAGAATATTTGATTGAGATACTATGTTATCTTGAAATTATTATTGTGTGATATATTTGCATATATATGCATATATGAACATATGTCTTTAGATATGTGAATATATGTGCATATAATATATATTGCATATATATATTACTATGCATCTACAAATAGTCCATACAAGATGATTTCTGATTAAAGTTTGACACTTTAATCAGGAATTATAGCCCTTGTTTAAGAAGCTTTATTTTTTTCAAAAATAGCCTGAGCAATAAAGTTGGAGCACTGTCATTTAACATGGGTATATGATAGGTACAAATTAAATCAGAAATTGCATATAGTACCTTTTAAAAAGTCATACTATAGCTATAGGCCCTAATAATACTTTA
This sequence comes from Gracilinanus agilis, assembly GCF_016433145.1. NCBI lineage: Eukaryota > Metazoa > Chordata > Mammalia > Didelphimorphia > Didelphidae > Gracilinanus > Gracilinanus agilis. The sequence goes on along the minus strand of NC_058131.1, from coordinate 204,298,139 downwards.
TGGGATTCTGTGTAGTGATTTTTTTCATTAAAAATGAATTTCTGTAGACCGACCTTATTCAAAATTTCAGAAACTGACCTCTATTCTACATAAGCTAAGAATGTCCCTTCAAGGATGTCATGAAAATACTTCTTCTACTGTAATTCCCTTGAAAATAGCATGGGGTTTCCATTTCACTCCTCCTTTTCATCATCATCATCATCATCATCAACATCATCATCATCATCACTATACCTACTGCCAGAGGAAACATTTATATAACATTTTTTAAATTGCAAGTGTTCCCCCTCCACATCTACTGTTGGATTTGAGGACCCAGCAACACTATATGGTAGGTAATATTAGTGTCACCATTTTACAGACATTCCTTAGATGCAGTTATTGCAACCTGTATTTGTTGCAAAGTTATGTTTTGCACTTGTGTTATTTTGTTTCATATATTGTCATGCTTGTATTATATCCAAACCCTTTTTCCCCCTTTGTTTACTTTCCCTTTTTAGATTGTGATAGACAGTTAGAATAAGGCATAGGAATAGTCTTATCTTATTCGAAATAGAGAGCATAATCTTATGTTGTTATGAATAGGAAGGTTAGTTTGGATGTAGTGTAGATGAAGGTGATGTGTGCAGAAATGCATCAAGTCTAGGTACTAGAAAACTGAGTTTACTGTGGGATACATATTGCTGAGAGGGGTTCAAGCTGCATCAAAGAATTCCATAGTGCCCCCCAGAACACTAAGAGAAGGGGCAGTTAAAGGCACTTGGAGTCCTAGTATAAAAAGCCAGGCCACCCTTCTCACAGGGTCCTGTTTCCTGTTTCTTTGCTCTTGGCTCTGAGCAGAGAGGGTCCTGACTCTTTGCTCTTGGATCTGAGCAAAAGGGCAATCTGTGTAGCTCTGAGTGGAGCCATTCAGTCTCTGACAGCCAAAGCTGCTTTACTTTGTTAGACCTACAAGCAAGATGACAGTCAATCTTAGTTTAGCTATCTAGCTTTAGAAATAAGAATATTTAGGGACTTAGATAGGAGGTCAGCCATTCAAGATACATTTCGCCCTTTGAGGGGCAGGGCTGCTTATTTGACATAACTGTTTTAGGTAGTTTATCCTTCCCTATCATTCCTAAGCCATTTTCCCCCTTCCTATTCCCAGATATCATTAAACACTTATCATCTAGGAACAGTGTCTGGCTACAGATAATTTGGGGAAATACTCACATCCTCGATTAGCCAAGTTCCTCTTACTAGTGGCTCTGAAGTTGATTTCAACTTCTGAGTCAGTGGGCTGCTCTTAGGATATCAAACCTCACCTATTCTATCCTGTGGGGAAATAATACAGAGAAAGATATTATCATAAGTGGTTTAGCCTTTCCCCACTTACCATCTTGGCCCAGAAGGTATCAAACCAGATTATACTCCATTACCTGGAGTATACCTCCATTAGCTGACTTCCAACTGCTTAAAGGGAGTGGGGAGGTAAAGGAGTATCCTACAGGCTTCTGCCCCTCCCATCCAGTCAAGCCTGCCTATGTTTCTCCAAAAACCAGGGATTAGGGAGACGTCATTGTCACTGACCCCTGTCATTTTACAGTTTCCCTAATCCTACAGTTTCCTACCTGAAAAGAAATAGGATTTGAACCTGGATCTTCTGACTCCAAATTCAGTGCTTTATACCTCCAAACTTTTTTCATTTTTTTTTATTTTCCCCCCAAACTTCTTATATATAGTTAATCCTACTAATGATTTACTCATAGGTATCAAAGTTTCTGCCTGTAGGCCAAAATTGGTATTTGACCAGTTCAGCAGGACCATTTAAAATGTACATAAGAAATGCTTAACACAATACACAACTTTATTTTCACCCTGATAATATGATGATGTAGGTCAGTAGTGTAAAATTCAAATGCAAATAGGTCCTTGAGGGCTGTATATTGATTTAAAGAATGACAAATTAATATTATTTATGTTGTATTATATGTTAAATATATTGCAACAAATAATTGAACAACAGTGCTTTTTGATACCTCAAAATTATATGTAAAATGAATTATTCCCATGATAATGATGATGATGACGATGAACTCCCAAAGATACCTAATTAGACAATTATTAGATCAGAATCTGGTTAGAATTGTAAAGAGGCAGAGAAATGTTAACGTCAGCATAAATGCATCATCTTGTGAGAACCAATTGTTCAATTTTCAGTGTGAGCATTTACACCTAGAAAACTGGCAAATCTATGGGGTAGGACTACTTGTTTTATAACAAAATATTTATCAGTATGGGATAAATAAATAAATATTTATCTGAATTAAAAGCCATATGTATGTATACATATACACGTACACAAAAATATATGAGAGAGACACACACAGAGAGACAGAGAGAGAGACAGAGACAGAGAGAAAGTTTATCAGTTGCCTCCTATTCAAAATGCACTGTCATTTACCCTGGGCAGGGACAGAGAAGGAAAGCAATATAAATATGATCTAGCTTTTGCCCTTAAAGTAGCTTATAGCATAATATGAGCGATATTGTGATGTAGTTAAATTATCCAACTTCTACTTCTTCTTATAGGACATTCCATAATCTGCTTCTGTATTTTTTTATAGAGGCTGGTTCTCATCCATATAATGCTCTCTTTTCTTACCTATATCTCTTGAAGCTCCAAGTTCCTTCCAAAGCTCACCTTGGTCAGCACTCCCTCCATAAGGCTGTTCTTCTTCCTCCCTGTCTTGATGCTCAAGATAACCAAAATTATATAGTGCAGTGATGGGCAAACTCTTTAAAAAGGGAGCCAAAGGAAAGGAAATGCTCATCTGTCAGTCTGTTTCTAAGGCAACTCTTTTGGAAGTTTCATTGTATTGTATCCTACTCATTGTATTTGTCAGATTAGGAATAATGTCAAGCAGTGGTATAGAACATTTCAGGGGCCTGCGTCTGGCCCATGGGCCGTAGTTTGCCCATCACTGATCTAGTGTATATTTTATTGATTTATCTTTGTACACATTCCTCCTACAGCCCAGAAGAATATAAATAATCTCAGGGCAGGAAACATTTCATTTTTTCCCTTTATATCCATAATGCCCAATAAAGAGTCTGGCCAATAGTAGACAATTCATTGATTTGCTTAATTAATTATTGCACTCTGTTGAATTGAATTGGGGGAAAATCAAGGTGCAAAATCATAATCACATATTTGGAGATATGCCATCTAGTCCAGCTCTGATATTACAGAATAATAGCCTGAAGGCCATAGATGTTAATGATTTCTACATCTTCTCAGGGAGAGATCTAGAATTTGCTCCAAGTCATCTGACCCCAAATCCACTGCTTTATATTTTCCAAGACATATTCTACATTATATTCCCTCACATATTTAAAATGCAATGAACTGAAAGACTATTCTCCACTCCTTTAACATATTCATTGCTTCTCTGCATTCTTCTCTCTTGATTCTTCTTGTTTCCTAAATTTGAAAAAAATCCTTATGTCCACCACTAATCACAACTTACGGACGACCTACACATCTTTCAAAACACAGTCCCAAAGAACTACTTCTCCTATACCCCAACAGAAAAAAAGTCTTACTGAGACAGCTATGATGCAACAGAACAATGTTTCCTGTACTATATTTGTCTGTTTCTTATGAAATACTAATTTTCTGTGCTATGCTCAGACATTTACTCTTGATAGACTTCCAGATATCCTGTGCTAGTAGCCAGAACATTAGAGGCTCTTACATTCAAGTTTAAAAATTTTGACCTTTAGCCTAAAGGTCATAGAGCAGGTTTTGCATCAGGGGAGTAATGTTCACTGACACAAAAGAAAAATATATGACTGGTCACATAGTTCGATAGGGATATGATTAGGGTTTTGATATTAAAAGATCACTATACTCTAAATATGAATAACATGGAAATAGGTTTTGAATAATGATACATGTATACCCCAGTGGAATTGCTCGTCTGCTCCTGGAGGGAGAATTTAAATGGGAATGTAACTATGGAAAAGTATTCTAAACAAAATAATAAAACAATTAAAATTTTTAAAAAATATTCATTGGATTAATTAGGCAATAAACAGTTTATAAAATGAATTATATGAAGGAAAGATGAGTGGAAGTCTGGTTAAGAGGGAACTGCTGCAGTCTAGGAAAAGGTTGACAAACTTAGGGTTGTAAACTATAATTGTATTTATAAGATTAAATGGGAGGGGGGAGATATGAAAGATTTTGTGGAGCCATTCACTGATAGTTACATAGATGGAATCTGAGAAAAATATGAGAACGGAATAAGTATTTCTAGAGAACCTTCTATGATCCAGACACTGTGTCCTCTATAAATATCTCATTTGATCTTCCTCTCTATTTTGAAAAACAAATTCTGTTATTATCCTCATTTTATAGGGAAATTAATTGAGGCAAACAGATTAGGTGACTTTCCCAAAGCCACACAACCATTAAATATTTGAGATCAGATTTGAACTTAAGTTTTTCTGATGTGGAGCACAACATTGTACCATCTTGCTTACTGGAGCAAATAGAATGTTGGAAAAAATCACTTGGACTTAAGTTGAAGAGATCAGAATTTGTATCTAAGTTCTGAGGCTTACTAGTTGAGTAAAGGGGGAAAAGTCATGGCTTTGGAATAAAAAAGCATTTACATTTTGATTCTATTATGAGATATTTTGTGTGACTTTGGGCTCATTGGGCTGTTTCATCATATAAAAATGTAGGGGTGGGATTTTATGGTTCTTGATATCCTTCTGAACTATAAATTTCTAATTCTTTTGTAACTATTGGGATCTCAGTTTACATATCTGTGAAATAAAGGGGTGATGATAATGATTGTTCAATCTACCTCAAGATTATTGTAAGGAATATGATTAATAAAACTTAAAGTGATATGGTCAAGTGAGTTACCAGCAGCAGTAGCATTCCCCCTGATTAATCCAACCAGCCATATATTCTTTCTGAGGATTCTCTAAGGACATTTCTCTTTTCCAAACTATTACTTCTACTTTTTTTTTAGTTGTGGCTTTATTTTTTATGTTTTCTCTTTATTTTTATTAACAAATTTCCACATAAGTTTTCTAAAGTTATATGATTCATGTTGTCTCCTTTCCTTCTTCCCTCCCCAACTCCCCTTCCCCAGAGTTGACAAACAAGTCAATCAAAAATATGGAACACTTCCCAAACTTGTGTACCATCCTTGCACAGGAGCCATCCTAATCTTCTCTGTGTCATTCCAATTTTTAGCATATGTGCTGCTGATGCAAGTACTTACATCTACTTTAAAAAATAATTTCCAACCATCAGGAAAATATTTCCATAACTATTTTAAAGACATGAATTGTGATAAGCAAATAGTAATCTAATATCATTAAAATGTGTCCTTATTTTTATATTTAAAATGTACTTATAAAAAATTAAAAAGTAAAATAAAATGTATTCATGTTAAATCTATAAAAAATTCTACAGGTGTTAATCTGTTGCAATGAAATTCGAGATAAGCCAGAAACAACATAAGTGATAATACCATAAAATATTAACACAGAGTAAGCAAATTAAAATTTTAAATCAGGCAGATACACTAATTGCCACTGTGTCCCTGAATAAACAAGAACACTTAATTTTCAAGGAAGTTGTAGTGTTACTAACAGTATAATAATGCCATTCAATTTGGCTCCATTTGGAAACACAATAGAAGTAAGCCTCTTATTATGTTATCATTGGCAATAAGCCATTTGATTCGACTCTGGCCTGAATGCCACAGCTCCAATATAGTCTGGAACAGATCAAAATCTGACCATATAGGATGGAGTGAATGTCACTTTCCTGATTCTTCAAAGATCTGGGAAACTTTATTTTGAAGATACAATAACCTACCTCTAGGAAGTTCTTAAATTCATCATTATGGATTTATAAAGCCTGTTTTAAAGACATTAATAAATATTTAAAGATTGCTAAGCCAATGAAAGGCAAAGTATTTCTGGACAAACTTTATGGAAATCCATTTGAAAAAATATTTTGACTCACCTTTTCTGTGGTTTCCCTCAAATTATCTTATATGTTTTATTTTATTATTAGTCATATGAAAACACTAACTATTTGAGACACAAAGCTTCACTAGATTTTGCATTTTCTTTGTATCCAAATTCATTTCTTTTTCTCCCTGGGAAAAGGACACATGATGGATTGGAGTTTGACTTTGCTTAATCTCAATATTTCAACATGTTTTTAACTGTCTTTAGAACATGTCATTTGGTTTAAAATAATGTGTTGACTAAAGTATCCTTTGGAAATTTTAATTTTTCCAGATTACATGGCAATATAAATTAATAATAATTTTTCTGACATTTTGCAATCAGTATTCTTCACCTCTTTCCCAATCCTCGCTCCTCCTAAAGAAAGCAGGTAATGTGAGCTAGATTATATATTTAAAAGGACTATTAATAGCTATTCCTGTTGCTGATAGCAATAACCATTCTAGTTCTCTACATGAGGATTATCAACAAAGTTCATAGAAAACCCTGGAAGGAAACTCTAAATAAATTTACAAAGGAGAGGCATAATTATTTTCCATGAATAATAGGAAAAGCTAGTAAATGATCTTCTTTTATTTGGAAGACTCTACTGTTATGTCTGATGAATCTAGGAAAATGAGTCAATAAAAACACAAAAATAGAAATATTATGGTTAATTCTTTGATTTCAAAGGATTAAGGAATTTCTAATGAGGCAATTTAATCTAAGAAGGTATACCTGTATTCTTCTGTATCTAAGCTAAGAGAGTTTCCTAAGACACTGAAAGATTTATTTACTTGAGTAGGGCCAGATAGGAATGATGTGTCACACCTGAAACCAGGTCTTCCTGACCTTGATGTGGGTTTTCTATTTAATGTCTCCTATTCTACTCTGCCTCCCTAACAAAAATAATTACACTTATATAAGAAGTCAATGAATGTCTGGGCTTGTTTTTAGAGCATCTCAATCATTTTTGACAAGAATGTAAGGAGAAAAAAATAATTTATTTAAGTCTTGTTCCACAGGAAGCTTATATTTCTTCCTTTCCAATAGGGATCAGACCTTGTATGAATCAGACAATGCCAGGAAGATTGGAACTGGAAATACAATCAGATATTCAGCTAATTTTTTTCTAAACTATATTGAGGAATATGAGGCTAAGAATTATAGATTCAGAAGAGATATTTCATAATAAAAATGGAAGGAAAGCAGGAGCTTATTTATAGGTGGAGTGAACAATTACATTAATACCATTATGCTACAAGAAATAAAGAATTTTAAAAACTCAGAGGAGCTTGGCAAAACTTGGATAAATTAATGCAAAATTAAGTAAGCATATACAATGACCAAGGTAGAGGAACTTCAGAATATGGAAATGCAGGGATCAATCAGGACTTCAAAACATTGGCAATGAATGATACCTCCTACCTCTCAACAAGGAGATAGTGATTAGAGAAATAGAATATGGCATACATTTTCTAAAATGACCAGTGTTTGTATTGTTGATTTGCTATGTCAGTCTTTGTTTGTGTGTATGTGCACACACACACACATATATACATACACACATATATACACATAATAATAATTAGTATATAAGTGGATATAGATACATATGCCTTTATGTTGTGTCATGTCATAGTAGCATATTATATTATATAATGTCATGCCTTTTGTCAGATCATGTCATATCATATTATGTGTTGGTTTCTTTTATATATGTTTATCTTGAAAAATTAAATATTTGAGAAATTGATCCATCAGTCATATAGATTTTCCTTTTTTTGATTTTTTTTCTCTAGGACAGAACATAATGTGTGAGAGAGGTGTTTTGGATAAATATGATATAATATTTGTAAAATGCTTTGAAAACCTTAAAGCACTATATAAATGCTATCATCATCATAATTACTGATTATACATACAAAGGCTTCAGTCGAAGACTTCTCTATATCTCTCTCCTTCCTCTTCTACCTCCTACTTCCCCTTTTCCCTCTTTTTCTTCTACTCCATTTCCCTTTTCCTCCTTCCTTACATCCACAGGAACTTCAGAGTGAGAAGGAAGACATGCTTTTTTAGGCTCTGGATGGGGAAGCTTCTCCCCTAACTGGTTCCTGTGGGGCTCAATAAAATACACTTTTTTTCTTCTATCTCTGTTTTCATTCTTTTTACATGATTCTAGGTGAATGAGTATAAAAGAGGAAATAAGCTTGTGATAAATGTAATGCAGGATTTCTTGCATTTGCAATATTACCCTGGGCAATCCTGTCAGTTAGCAGAATGGAACTCTGGCCTGGCAGGTGCCACCCACTTGTGACTATTTAAGGCCCAGCAAACCCAACCTTGGGGTTCTGATTTCCTTGACCTCACCCAGATACCCAGCTACCCCTGACTTCCCTTTGGGGACCCCGGGAGGTTGAAGGGAGGTGAAGGGAGGTTGGATAATATTGCAAATGCAAATCCTGCATTACATGATCAAAAGAATCACAAGAGGTCCACATTCTCAATTTATAGTAAAGTCCATTATAGCCACAGAAGCAAAACCCACTGAGTCAAAGCAGTTCTGAACAATAAACTACATGTCCCATCCCAGCAGAGAAAAAATTCTGCAACAAAGATATATCCTACCATCGACATAGTAGGGAGTGGCTCTTTCTTTGTCTATAACACCCAGAATTGAAACTGGTTGGAGAATTTTGGTAATCACTACTTCATGTATGAGTTTACTCTCTTCTGAAACTGAAATGGTGAAAGAAAGCACAGTTTTGTTTTCTGTCTTTTCCCCCCACTATATATGAATAGTACATAATAGATTTTAAAAAGGTAATCAAGTCTGGCTGGCTAATTTACCTCAACTGATTATCAGTGGAAGAGGCAGACTTATTTGGGGACCCAATTTGTTAGCCCAAGAATAGGTTGTAAGAGTTTTTTTTTCAAACAGTTATGCATTATTGAATTATATATAGACAATTCAAATCAAATCTCCTCAAGGGTACAACTAGTTTTCCTGTCACTTATGACAAGCGTTTCAGCTTACACATAAAGTGTGGTGTGTGGTGGAGGAGTGAGAAGTTTAGGGCTATATTCTATAGCTGCAGAGATATAGAATTATTTAAAGAGATGAAAATTGTTTTATGCAGTGATAGATCTTTTAAAATTACATAATACAATTTATAAATGATCTAGTCAAGAGAATTTCATGACTCTTTCACTCTGCATTTGAGGAGGAATAAAGAATGTGGAAAATAAGAGTAAACCAATGTTAGTTCTTTTCAAGTCATGAGTGGTGATGGGTGATGAACCAAGGGATTTGAAACAAGTTAGAATTGAAATGGTTCACTTTCTAAGAGACAGAAAAGGAAGTAGAGAAATAAGAGCAAAATCAATAGTCTGGGAAGTAGTAAACTGAGTAAAGCCAAGATAATGGAGAAGATGCATAGAACCACCTAATCTTTTCCAAATTAGTGCTAAAAAACTATAACATAATGCCTCAAAAAATTCTGGAGTGACATAACCCACAAAAAATATGGGGTGAAATTTTTTCACCTAAAACAACTTAGATGGCCTGCACAAGATATGTAGTGCAGTGGGGTGATAGTAGAGTAAACAGCAGCACACCAAGACAGGCCCACCATGGCAACAAACCTTGGTCTCAGTTGAATCAGCAGCAAAGACTTCTGGAATTCTCAGTCACATATGAAAAGAAAAGAGCTACAAAATGAGCAAACAAAAGAAGAAATTCAACACAGAGAGTCATTTTGGTGAAAGACCAAAACACCAACTGAGGAGACAACAAATTCAGTACTATTATACCCAAAGCCTCCAAAAAAATAGGACTTCCAGGCAAGCAAAACAGAAGTAATGAAGGAGCTCAATTTTTTTTAAATCAATAGGAGAGATAGAATAAAATTAGGAGAAGAAATGTGAGTGATATAGGAAAATCATGAAAAAAAGAGTCAATAGCTTGGTAAAGGAAGCATAAAAAAGTACTGAAGAAATTTATAACTTATAGAATAGGTCAATTGGTAAAAGAAGCATAAAAATACAATGAAGAGAAGGACTGCTTATAGCACAGAATTGTCCAAATTGGGGTGGGCCAGCAGGGGTTGGGGGTAGTACACAAATTCATTTCAGAAAAAAACTCTTCAAAATTGACTAAAGGAAAAGTAGGTACAAATGCTCACTCAAGAAAATCTTACCTTAGAAATCAAGATTGGGCAAATGGAAGCTAATGAATCCATGAGACATGAAGACATAATCAAACAAAGACAAAAGAATGGAAAAAAATAGAAGAAAATGTGAAATATCTCGTTGGAAAAACAAATGACCTGGAAAATAAATCTAGGAGAGATAATCAAAGAACATATTGTACTACCTGAATGCAGAATAAAAAAATAAGAGAGAGAGCTTAGATGTCATTTTTAAATAAATTATCAAGGAACAAGGCATGATATCCTAAACCAGAGGAACAAATAGAAATTGAAAGAATGCATTGATCACCTCCTGAAAGAGACACTAAGATGATAACTCCTGACAATATTATAACCAAATTTCATAACTCCAAGTTCAAGGAGAAAATATTGAAAGCAGCTAAAAAGAAATAATTCAAATATCACAGAATTAGGAAAAAACAGCCAATTCTACATTAAGTGATCAGAGACCCTGGAGTATGATATTACACAGAGCAAAGGAGTTAGGAATTCAACCATGAATCACTTACTCATTAAACTGAGAATATTTTTAGAGAAAAAAAACGGGTATTCAATCATCATTTCTGATGAAAATGCCAGAACTGAATGGAAAATCTGATTCTTAAATACAAGAACCAAGAAAAACATAAAGAGATAAACAAGAACGAGAATTGAAAATATTCAACAAGTTTAAACTATTTGCCTATCTGCAATGAGAAGATAATTCTTATAACTCCAAAGAACTTGATGATTGTTGGGGCAGTTAGAAGTAGTATATCTAATCAGAGGTCATGGGTCTGAGTTGTTGATGATGGGATATAACAGAAAATAAATTTAAGGCATGAGAAAGAGCAATTAATTAGTAGGAGGAGGAAGGGGAAAAGTAGAATGGAGTAAATTATTACACATAAAAGTGGCATGAAAGAGCTTTACAGTAGAGTGGAAGATATGGGACTGAGGAGACAAACACATGAGCATTGCTCTCATCAGAATTGGATCAAGCAGGGGAGAACATATACAATCAATTGGATATAGAAAATTATCAATCCCTTTAGGAAAGTAGAAGAAATAGGGCATAAGAGAGAGAGTGGGACTAATAGAAAAGGGAGCAAATTATGGAAGGTGATAGTCAGAAACTAAATGGAGAAATAGAATTGAGAATAATACACAATAAATAAATTGGTGCAAATTTTTTTACACATTACTCTAATAAAGGCCTCAATTCTTAAATATATAGAGAAATGAATTGAATGCATAAGAAAATAAGTCATTCCCCAACTGATAAATGATCAAAGGAAATAAAGAGGCAACACTCAAACAAAGTAATTAAAGTTCTCTATAGTCATGCTAAAAAAGGCTCTAAATCACTCTTGGAGAAATTCAAATTATAGCAATTCTGAGATATCATCCCACACTTATTATCACATTGGCTATTATGATAGTGAAGAAAAAACTAGGAGGGAATATGGAAAAATTAAGACATGAATGCACTATTTGTGGAATTGTAAACTGATTCATCCATTCTGGATAGCAATCTGAACCTATTCCCAAAGGGCTATAAAATAGTACATTCTCAAACATATTAGCTTTGAATCCCAAAGAGAAAAAAAAAACGAAGGAGGATCTAAATGTACAAAAATATTTAAAGTGGGAATAGCTGAGCAAATTATAGTATATGATCATAATGAAATACCATCGTGTTATAAGAAATGACATCAAGAGGATCTCAGAAAAACCTGCAAAGGCTTATGTGAACTGAAGTAAAGTGAAATAATCAGAACCAGGGAAACACTGTACACAGTGACAAGAATACTGTTCAGTGAATAAATGTGAATGACTTAGTAATTCTCAGCAATACAATGATCTTAAAATAATCCAAAGAATTCATGATAAAAAATGCTATCTGCTTCTAAAGGAACTGACGGGGTCTGAATTCAGTCTAAAGAAACTTTTATCATTTTTTTATTTTCTTTTGGTCAGGTTTCCTTCTACAAAAAAGGATTAATATGAGGAAATACTTTACATGATTGTATGTGTAAAATATGCATGAGACTACTTGCTATCTCAGGAATTGAGGGGAAGGATCAATACAAATTGAGTCTCAAAATTATTTTTAAAATGTTTTAAAATTTTTAAAAGTACTTGAGGGAAAATAAAATATAATTTTAGCAAAGATACTAAAATGTAGAATACTTAAAGTTTCTGTTATTAAAGCCTCATTTCTGGAATATGTAAGAGAATGGAGTCAAATTTATGAGAATATAAATCATTCTCCAATTTATAAATAGTCAAATTATATAAAAAGAAAGTTTTCAAATTAAGAAATCAAAGTTTATCATATTTATATGAATATTGTTTTTCTCAAAAAAGGAAAGAGTTAATTTACCACTAATGAAGATGAAATCAAGGCAATAACTAGGATTTATTTATCCCAATTAAATGCCAAAAAATTGAAATGATTAAGTGCAATGGATGAATACATATAAAATATAAAATGACTAGACTAATAAAAAAGCATATAGGATATCTAAAGAAAACTATATTAGAAAAAAATTGAATGCACCATGAATGAAATTCCTAAGAATAAAACATAAAGAACAGATTGATTTTAAACTGAATATTACTACAAATTTAAATATTGTGTAAATCCAATATTAAATAAATTATTTAGAACCATCAATAAAGAATGAGATCTTCCAAACTCCTTTTATGGAATAAAAATGGTCTTGTTATGTAATCTAAGAAGAGAAAAAAAGGAGAAAATTAGAGACCAATTTCACAAATGTATCAAGATGTAAAATTCCTAAATAAAATATTAGACATGATGCTACAAGAATATATCATAAAGACTATACTTTATGAACAAAAAGGATACAGATTTGGTCCAATAGAAGGAAAAACTTTAACACAACTGATTACATCAACATCAAAAGGCACAAAAATTAAATGATTATATCAATAGAGGGAGAAAAAGCCTTTGACAAAATATAGTATTGTTATTAAAAATAAGTGAAAGCATAGATATAATTGACTTTTTCTTAGAATGATAAAAGGCATATATCTAAAATCATTACCAACATTATTAGTAATGGGGATAAGTTAGAAGCCTTCCCTATAAGATCAGGAGAGAAGTATCCACATTATCACTAGAATAATTTAATATTTCATTAGAAATCCTAGCAATATTAACAAAAATATGTAATAAAACTAGCTTTTGCAAATGATATTCATGAAAAACAATAGATTCAGGGAAACATTTAGAGACAAGTTCTTGGATAGAGGTCTTATAGTTAAAATATAGAGATTTTTTTTTTAATTTATAAGATTATGATCCATTCCCCAACTAGAGAATAGTCAAATAATATGAATAGATAGCTTTAATGAAGAAATGAATGCTATATATCAGTGGTTCCCAAACTTTGTTGGCCTTCCTCTTCCTTTCCAGAAAAAATATTTACTTAGCCCCCTGGAAATTATTTTTTTAATATTAATAGCAATTAATAAGAAAGATAAATGCACCTGTGGCCATCACCACCTCTCTGGATCTCTGCAGCATGCGCCAGGAGGCAGTAGCACCCACTTTGGGAATCACTGCTATATATGATAATATATAGAAAAATGCCCTAAATCATAATTGATTAGAGAAATGCAAATCAAAAACAACTCATGAAATATCATCTCACAACCATCAGGTTTAATAAAATAATCAAAGTCAAAATGATAAATAATGGGGGGGGACTGATTGGAAAAATGAAGACACTACTATATTGTTGTTAGAACCATGTAATTAATCAACCATTTTGGAGAAGAATCTAGAGTTATAATCAAAGAGTTATAAAACTGTAAAACTATCGATGCCCTTTGACCCATCAATACCATCATTTGGTTTATATGCTAAGGTGTTCAGGGAAAAAGAAAAAGCAACTATATGTTCTAAAATATTTATAATAGCTTTCTTTGTGGTAACAAAGAACTGGAAATTGAGGAGATATCCATCCATTAGGCAAAGTCCAAATAAGTTCTGCTATATTAGTGTGATAAAATACTAGTGTGCTGTAAGAAATGAAGAACACCTTTACCTTCTATTTTACAGCTGATATTAAATGTCAGAGTGGTAAGAAGTAGGCAATCCTAAAACAATTACTGGAGCTGAGTTCACTCTCTCCTTTTGGAGTGACTCTCTTCTTAGAGTTCACTCTCTACTAGCCTCCTTCACCAGACTCCTCTGCTCAGGGATTTTCATGGCTTTTATGGTGGTTTCCTTTCCATGCCCCTTTTCACAGGGGCCAATCACAGGTTTCCAAATTGTCTGAGTTTTCACCTTTGGAACTACACATTTATGAATGTGTGAACTCTTAAGTTTCTGGCTTGTTCTCACCTAACATCAAGTAAGGAGTGAACTCACTAAATGGTTTGGGAGTAGTGGAGAAGAGACAGAAGGGAGGAGTAGTGGAATAGACTTGGGGTAAGTGATGTCAGAAAGACAGTCTATGATAAACCCAAAGAGCCCAACTTTTGGGACAAAAATCCACTATTTGACAAAAACTGCTGGGAAAATTGGAAAACAATATGAGAGAGATTAGGTTTAGATCAACATCTCACACCCTACACCAAGATAAATCCAGAATGGGTGAATGACTTGAATCTAAAGAAGGAAACCATAAGAAAATTAGGTGAACACAGAATAGTATAATTGTCAGATCTCTGGGAAAGGACAGATTTTAAAACCAAGCAAGAGTTAGAAAAAATTACAAAATATAAAATAAATAATTTTGATTACATTAAATATTTTTGTACAAACAAAAACAATGCAACCAAAATCAGAAGGGAAATAACAAACTGGGAAAAAATCTTTAAAACAAAATACTCTGACAAAGGTCTAATTACTCAAATATCCAAGGAGCTAAATCAATTGTACAAAAAAGCAAGCCATCCCACAATTGATAAATGGGCGAGGGACATGAATAAGTAATTTTCAGATAAAGAATTCAAAACTATCAACAAACACATGAAAAAGTGTTCTAAATCTCTAATAATTAGAGAAATACAAATCAAAATAACTCTAATGTATCACCTCACACCTAGCAGATTGGATAAAATGAGAGCAGGGAAGTGTAATGAATGTTGGTTGGGATGTGGAAAAACTGGGACATTAATGCATTGTTGGTGGAGTTGTAAATTAATCCACCATTCTGGATGGCAATTTGGAACTATGCCCAAAGAGCACTAAAAGTTTGTCTGCCCTTTGATCCAGTCATACTATTGCTGGGTTTGTACACCAAAGAGATCATACGGAAAAAGACTTGTACCAAAATATTTATAACCATGCTCTTTGTGGCAGCAAAAAACTGGAAAACAAGGGTATATCTGTCAATTGGCAAATGGCTGAACAAATTGTGGTATCTTTTGGTGATGGAATACTATTGTGCTCATAGGAATAATAAACTGGAAGAATTACATATGAACTGGAATGACCTCCAGGAATTCAATTGATGCAGAATGAAAGGAGTAGAAACAGGAGAACATTGTACACAGAGACTCATACACTGTGATCAAATTGAATGTAATGGATTTCTGTAGTAGCAGCAATGCAGTGACCCAGGACAACTCTGAGGGATTTATGGAAAAGAATGGTACCGATATTCAGAGGAAGAACTACAGGAGTGGAAGTACAGAAGAAAAACAACTGCTTGAACACATGGTTTGATGCAGACATGATTTGGGATATAGATTCTAAACCAGTGATTCCCAAAGTGGGTGTTACTGCCTCCTGGTGGGTGCTGCAGTGATCCAGGGGGGTGGTGATGGACACAAGTGCATTTATCTTTCCTATTAATTGCTATTAAAATTAAAAAAAAAATAATTCCCAGGGGGCTAAGTAATATTTTTTCTGGAAAGGGGGCGGTAGGCCAAATAAGTTTGGGAACCAGTGCTCTAACAACCACCCTAGTACAATTATCAATAATATGGAAATAAGTCTTGATTGCTGACACATGAAGAAACCAGTGGAAATGCATGTCGGCTATGGGGGGGGGGGATTTTTTAGAGGGAGAGTAAGAACATGAGTCATGTAACCACGGAAAAATTTTTTTCTAAAAAAAATTGAGAAAAATTGGATGAAGATTCAATGTTCTATAAAAAGCTAAGGAGGGAAAACAAAAAGCAAAAGAAAACAAAGCTTCAATATATCTAAGGAGAATATTTTGAGGACATTCTTTGACAAAAGGGCTGTTGGAGTTTCAAACATGAGCCCACTTTCTGCTGGAGTATCTATACACTTGGAAAATTTACAATGGACTTTTAAGGAGACATTTGTAATAACTGTTCTTAATATATCACCTAAGTAAATGTACGTTTCTAGAAACTGAATAAGTCTGGCTAAATAAATGATGTGGCCTGATGGTCATAGTGGAGCAATAAACTAGAGGATACTCATGAGTATAACTCACATAATCTTACTCTCCCAACTTGTCAACATTACCCTAATACTCTAAAGCAGGGGTCAGCAACCTATGCCTCTCCAGCCATATCTGGCTCTTTTGAGGGCCAGATATGGCTCTTTCTGCAGGAGCCATAAAGTCAATTTTTTTCAGGCGTTGTTACAGGAGCACGCGCTGTTACAAAAGTGCACACTGTGAGTGCTGTATGGCTCTAACGAAATTACATTTTAAAAAATGTGGCATTTATGGCTCTCATGGCCAAAAAGGTTGCTGACCCCTGGTCTAAAAGAATAAGAGGATACCACTATAGTAAATTCAGAGCTGATAGGTGGTATTTAAAGATGAAAAGAACATATTTTTTAAACTTCAAAGAGTTTAAGTCTACTAGGAAAAATAAAATATGTCCAAATAGTGGAACACACTACATGATAATTGAAGTAAGAGATAGAAACAAAGTTCTATGGGGAACAAAAAATAAGAAATCTTAGGCTTATAAGTAAATGGTAGAGTATATTCAGTGCCATTCACATTCATTTTTTTAAATTTTAATAGCAATTATTAGGAAAGATAAATACACCTGTGTCCATCACCGCTCCCCTGGATCGCTGTAGCACCTACCAGGGGGTGGTAGCACCCACTTTAGGAATCAACAAAAGAGGAAATAGCATACTTAAATAACCCCATCTCAGAAAAAGAAACTGAACAAACCATCAATGAACTTCCTAAGAAAATTCCTCAGAGCCAAATGGACTAACAAGTGACTTCTATCAAATATTTAAAGAACAATTAATTCCAATATTACATAAACTATTTGGGAAAATAGGAAGAGAAGGAATCCTACCAAATTCTTTTAGTAAAACAAATATGGTGCTGATACCTAAGCCAGGAAGAGTAAAAATAGAGAAAGAAAATTATAGGACAATTTCATTAATAAATATAGATGCAAAAATTTTAAATAAGATACTAGCAAGGAGACTACAGCAATATATCACATGGATCATTCACTATGACCAAGTGAAATTTGTACCAGAAATACAGGACTGGTTTAATATTTTTAAAAAACCATCAGCATAATTGACCATATCAATAACCAAACTAACAGAAATATGATTATCTCAATAGATGCATTCAACATTTTTGACAAATTACCATACCCATTTCTATTAAAAACACTGGAAAGTACAGAATTATGGGTCATTTGTTAAAATGATATATAGTATCTACCTAAAACCTTCAGCAAGTATTCTCTGCAATTGGAATGTTAGAAACCTTCCCAATAAGACCAGGAGTTATGTAGGGATGACTATTATTACCACTATTTTTTAATATTTTATTAGAAATGTTAGAATTAACAATAAGAAAAAATAAATTGAATGAATTAAATAGGCAGTGAAGAAACTAAATTATTTTAGCTCCCAGTAGTGAGAGTGGACCCCCCGTAAATTCAAAGCCATGTTCTGGCCAGAATAACTCCTCACATGAAGTCACCAAAACTCTTCCTTTCTAACCCCTCCTTGCTGTACTTTGTAAAAACTGTATGTTCTTCCAAGACATTATTGATGCAGGAATTCTTTGGGAAGCTTTGCTAGATGGTTACATATTTACCTGTGATTTATTATCCTATAGAAAATCCTGTCTAAGCTTCTGTGAGGTAAACCAAGTCGTTGTACTAAGATTGTAAATCATTACTCAACATTTTCCCTATAAAAAGCCTACCTAATCCCTTGGCCTATGTCACTTTCTCTATAAATACCTACCTGAAATCAATAAACTTTGTTTCTGATCAGCAAGAGGCCTTTGAGTCTGTCTGTAAGCCTGTCTTTTGACCCTCCTGATCCCAACCACATTACTCTTATCCTGTTCCATGACCCACAAATAATTCATCAAACTGGTCTCTACAAATTGTCACTCCTTGCAGACAATATGATGCCATACTTGGAGAATGAAATAAAAAAAAACTAGTTGAAATAATTAATTATTTTAGTAAAGTTTCAGTATATAAAATAAATCCACATAAATCATTAGCATTTCCATATATTTCCTACAAATCCAGCAGGAAGATTTAGAAAGGGAAATTCTATTTAAAATCACTCTAAACAATATAAAATACCTGGGAATCTACTTGCCAAGGCAAGCACCAGAATTATATGAACACAATTACAAAACACTTTTTCACAAATAAAGTCTGATCTAAACAACTGGATAAATATTAATTGCTTATGGGTAGGCTGAGCTATTAAATAAAAATGACAATTCTACCCATATTAATTTATTTACTCAGTGCCATACCAATCAAAATACCAAATAGTTATTGTATATAACTAGAAAAAATAAAAACAAAATTCATCTGGAAGAACAAAAAGTCAAGAATATCAGAGGAACCAATGGAAAAAAATGTGAAAGAAATTTGTCTAGCAGTATCAGATCTCAAATTGTACTATAAAGCAGCAATCATCCAACAATCTGGTACTGCCTAAGAAATAGAATGGTAGATTAATGGAGTAGATTACACACAATATACAGGAGTAAATGACCTTAGCTACCTAGTGTTTGATAAACCCAAAGATCCCAGCTTTTGGAATAAAAACTCACTATTTATCAGAAACCACTAGGAAAATTTGAAAATAGTATGGCAGAAGCCAGGTATAGACCAATACCTTACACTCTATATCAAGATAAGGTCAAAATGCATATATGATTTAGATATAATGAGTGATAACATAACTAAGTTAGAGGAACACAGAATCATTTACCTGGCAGTTCTTTGGAGAAGGAAAGAATTTATGACTAAACAGGAGATAGAGATTATTATAAAATATAAAATAAATAATTTTGATTATGTTAAATTAAAAAATGGTTGTAAAAAAACCACTGCAAAAAAAAAGAAAAAAACACTGCAACCAAGACTAGAAGGGAAATGACAAACTAGGAAAACATTTTATAACAAATTTCTTTGATAAAGATTTAATTTCTCAAATTTACAGAGAACTAAATCAAATTTATAAGAATAAATCTATTCTCCAATTGACAAATGATCAAAGAATATGAATAAGCAATCTTCAGGTGAAGAAATCAAAGCCACCAATAATCATATAAAAATGTTCTAAACCAATCTTAATTAGAGAAATAAAAATTAAAACAATGCTGAGCAATGCCTCACATTTTTCAGATTCGCCAAAATGGCAGTTAAGGAAAGTGATAAATGTTGGAGGATTTGTGGCAAAATTGGGACACCAATGCATTGGTGATGGAATTTTGAACTGATCCAACCATTCTGGAGGCCAATTTATAACTATGGCCAAAAAGCTATAAACCATGCATACCCTATGATACACCAATACTACATTTTGGTCTATATCCCAAAGAGAATAAAAAACAGTAAAGAACCTACTTGCCCCCAAAATATTTATAGTAGTTTTTTTTTTTTTTTTTTTTTGTAATGGCAAAGAATTGGAGATTGAGGGGATGTACATCAATTGGGGAATGGCTGAACAAATTATGGTACATTTTGGGGATGGAATAACCTAGATAAGTTTAGACTAAGTGAATCAGAGCAACAAAAGCATTACTGCGAGAACATTGTTCACAGTAACAGCAATATTATATGATGATTATCTGTGAAAACTTAGCTATTCTCAGCAATGCAATTATCTGAACTATCTTGAAAGACTTCTGATGGAGAACGCTATCCACCTCCAGAGGAAGTACTATTTGAGTCATCTTTCACATCAGTGAATTTATGGTTTTATTTTGGATTTGTGATTATGTATGAGTGTGCTCTTACAATAATGGCCAATATGAAAGTGTGTTTTGCATGACAATAAAAATAAAAATGAAAAATGTTTTGAGTAAGGAAATAATGCAAATATTGGAAATAATGTATGTGTTTTTCTTCAAGATTTACCAGACACCTTCATTTATTCCCAAAATTAATTATCTTCTTTACCAGTGCTCCTTTTTTCTCTTTATATTTTGATAAGCCAAGTGCCACAGAAATATTAAATATTAGCTGATTATAAGTTAGTTACTTTTTTGTGTATAAGCATGTCCAATGTCTATAAGCACCTGTAAAAATCGCCACTGTTTTTGAGTATCTTTAAGTATCTTCACTGTTTATATGGATCTCCTTTATGGTATTCTGGTGCAGCCCTTCTCCCTCTAATTTGGTCACCAAACAATTATTAATTTAAAATATTTAGATATCTGGTTTTTTTATATATGTGTAGTGTTATGAGGAAAGAGATGTTTTGAGCAGAGGCAGGAAAGGTTCTGGAATTCTGCAGAAGTCACTGGGTTGTTTACTAACAGACAGTTGAGCCTTGTGTCTTGTCTTATCTCCTGGGGTGGACCTTGTGAACTTGTCTATTCTCTCCTATGGCTTTCCTTCTCCTACATCTTATCATCAGCCTATTCCTATGGTTATCCTTTTCCTGCTGGCTGAGAGATTCATCAACAGAGCTGCTTGAATCATCCAAGGCATCTGTCAGGAAGAACCTTTCCCTGAGCCCTGTTCCTGCTTAATTACTTCTATTACCATGCAAGGGGGGATTTGGGTTAGTGGGGTTTATATATATATATATATGGGACTGGGACACTTCAGGTAGATAGGTAAATATCAGTGTAGCTAAAATCTCTGTGAAGGCTTCCCATGAGGAAACAACTGTAGATTTGTGGGGAGGGTTAGTTAGATTCATTATATAAGATTATCCAAATTCCCTTCCCTACCTTCCCTTACTTAAGCCAACCATGCCTGTGTTTATAAGCCCTGCTTGGATTGTATTTGCTATCCTGTCACCCATATCCTGTTGGCCTTCCCAAACCCTGTGTATCTTCTGATATTGACCTTGAGTAACTATTCCTTGAACCTAACAATAACCCATTAGTACCACCTGGTGTTTCAATTACCTATTTCAGTAGCCAAAGTTTCACATTTTTCAAATTAATTTAAAGCCAAAGATCATAAATAATATCAGGCAACATATTAAGCACAGTTGTATAGAATCCTAAATCAATTATCTCTAAGTGGTGTGCTCTTACTCATTATTTTAATCTTATTATGTTAAACCTCAATCTTTGACTGAAATCATCCTTGGCTATGTAATTTACCATTTTGTCCAGAATGACTCAGTTCTGGAAGTATCTTCTGATTCTTTATAAACACACATACAAACACACACACACACACACACACACACACACACAAACAAACACATGATTTTATAAAATATAAGTAATTACTTTCCCTTAAATCAAACCGTTTTACAAAACTAAAAATTAAAATGATTTTTTGGATAGACATGGAGATATACATTTATTGTGTCCACTTTGTGAATTCCATACTTTTCCCAAAATGTGGCTGTAGATTTTCCATAATGATGCATTTCAAAACCTTCACTGTGCCAAGGTGTTTACTTGGGGTTCCAAAGGCAAATTTCAATATACCGCTAGTTGTGGAAGGTCTTACCAAACTACGTTTCTTACAAAATGATAGTGAATTATAACAGTAGCAGAGAACAGGTAGGCAATAACAAAATGGCATGCTGATTTGCTATTCTAGGGATAAGAGGTATTACTGCTATGAGTTCATAGGATGTAGTCAGATTTGTGTGGCTGAAGGACAGTCAAGAAAAAGGATCATAATATTAAAGATGACAGTGTGACCACAATTATAGTTCTGAAAGGGGGAAATTCTAAATGATATTGTAGAGGCTTATCATCAGAGGTTTGAATACCAGATGTTTTGGAGTTTTTCCCCCTTGGGAGATGAAGGGAACCATAGCTAATGAAATTGTCTACTGTAATACAGAAGAAATCTATAAGGCTCTAGTAGAGTAAGAATCCAAATTATGAAAATTATACTGAAAGGAGAAGTGCTGATCAGATGAATTAAGAATAAAAAAGAAGTGGATATTCATGGAAATAATTTTTCAAAACAACAATAAAATACTGATTAAATGTTTATGTACAGGATATTTTGCTGTTCCCTGAAAGGAATTCAAAGTATTGCTGAATGGTTCCAGCCATGACAGAGTTAAAAGAGTATGCAAAGGATAATACACCAAAAACAAAATAGATAGTTATAATACATACACATGAATATAAAAATTTAGAGCAGTCTCAAATCTATATCCATAGATTTAAATATATTGATATATACACATTTCTCTCTATATATGTATATATACATATATGTGTACATATAATGGGTCTGTGTGTGTGTGTGGCATGAGTGAATTCAGTCCAAATTAAGGGGGCAGTTCATTACCAATTAGTTTAGAGTGTTGCAGAGGATAGAAATTAGAGAAAATTTAATGACAAAGTTATCATCTGAGTTTGCTATGGATGATGGATAAAAACTTAACTCATAAATTCATACCAGACTTTGTCAAACAATTTCTTTTAATACTGCTTCTGTAAGCTATTTTTTAATCCAGAGAATATAAGAGGTAAATCCTTTGTTCTATGCTATTTATTATACTTAGCTCATATTTGCTTTCCAGTACATGTTAAATAGTTATTTCTCTCCATATCTAAGGCTAATGGAGAAAAACAGTACTCATAAACTTAAATTTTGAACTTTCTTGCAAAAATTCAGAAAACTCCTTTTTACCCTTTGATTAGAAAGGAAAAAGCTATCCCTTATTTTCTTGCTAGGAGATGCTTAGATGATATTAACACCTCTAGTGGCCTTGCTATATACTTTCAGGGTTCTTTTACCCGAATCTTTCTCATTAAAACTTAAATAACGGCAATTTTACAAATGACTTATTCCAATCCTTAATAAATCCAGTGTAATGTTGGCCTTTTTCTACTTTGATTCACAGGCTCATAGAATTCTTGAGCTACAAATCACTTCACAGTCACTTGAATTACAAATTACCTCAGAAAATTGAAGAAGAATTCAAAATAATAATGCATTTCAACATTTCAGCATTGGAATTGAACTTAGAAATCATTAAGGCCAAAGTGTAGATAACTCTCATCAAGATACTTGCAACTTGTCATTTAGACTTTGTTTGAAAACCTCTAGTGCATCCCTTTCCATTGGCTTAGCTTCAGAATAGCTCTTGTTTTTAGGAGAGTTCTCCCATATAATCCTACTTGACACAAGTTTAGGGATTTCTCTAGGGCCAGTCCTGTGACACTTGGTACTAGCTAAAGTTGGAGCAGATGTGAGTTCTAATTAACTGAGAGATATGAGGGTATATGTTTGTAAACAATGAAGATAATTTAATTCATATTTTGGAGGATACAAGGGGAGGGGGTGAGACAGAGACAAAGACAGAAACAGAGAGAGACAAACACAAAGTTTTAGAGAGACAGAGAAAGAGTGAGAGACAGAGACTGAGAAAGAGGAAGGGGAGGGAGGGAGTTACAGAAGGAGAGGATGAAAGACAGAGAGAAAGGAAGAGAGACAGACAGAGACAGAGAGTGAGGTGAGAGAGACAGAGAGAGGAAGGCAGAGAAACAGAGAAAGGGAGAGATAGCAGACTGAGGATCTCTCCTCAGTAAAGTGAAATGTAACCTAAGATCACATCAACTCACTTGATTGCCATATCACACTCCCAAAACTAGAGTGAGCTCCCTAAGAACAGAGACAGTTTTGTGTTTTCTATATGTATAGTACTTGGAAATCTTTTTCATTCATTCATTCACATTCATTCATTTATATCTCACTATTGATACATTTTGAGTCTGCGGTATAATAGAGAGTATTTAAAATCCTATCTGTCTATTGTCCCCATTCTTATACTGATAGTTAATTGCTGAATCCAAGTATAAGAAATTACATCTATCTATATCTTATTTTTTTATGTAGTTCAACACTCTAGTGTAATGAAATTTTATTGGATTCTATCATTAAAAATTAAAAAGCAACATCCTTTTGAATTTTGTAGATAACACTAACTTGTTATCTACAAAATTTAGAAGGATTCTATTCATGTATTTATCCAATTTTTTTGAAAAATAAAGGTTAAATAATATAGGCCCCCTGACTAAGCCCTGGGGCATCCTTCCTAGCTGACCTTGAGCCATTAAAGATTATTTTTTGGGTTTCCATCATTCAAATAATGCTAAATTTGTATAGTTATGCTATTATTTAGTTCTTTTTTCTCCATATTGTCAACAATGATCAAATGAGGATCAAACATTTAGACAAATTATATATATTTGATATCCTCATCTTCTAGACTTTATCCCAAAAGAGAAATAAAACAAGAGAGGACGGTAGATCAGTAAAATGGAACAATCTTCAGTGACTGTTCTAGTGGTAATCATGCTGACTTTTCATGATCATCTTTCTTTTATACAGGTTTGTTTTCACTCTTTGGTAATGTATGAAATTTAAATTAATATATATTTTTGATAATTACTATGACCATATTTTCTGTTCTAAAAGGCTATTATCTTTTGCCTAGACTAATTTAAAATGTCCTTCTATTCTTCAAATCAGAACTGCCTCAGAAGATCTAGTACTCCTAGTCACCAGAGTGATATTGTGTGACATTTCAATTATAAAGAAAACTGGATTGCTCTTCACTTATTTAGTTAATTGACTATATTTAAGTATTCCCAATAACTAGTTATAATTTTATAATTTATTGTAAACTATCCTCTGGCTTTTAACCAGTTAATTTTTGTTAACAATAGTGTGAGTTTACAAGATGATATATACAGGATAAATAGGATGAGACTGAGAATTTTGAATAATTGGCTCCAAATTTAAATTGGTGTTTTTATTTGGTTTGGTTTGTTTTTCTGACCAATACTAAGTCTTCAGTCAAACGGGTTTTTCCTTTTGTCAAGGAAAAGTATAAGTCAATTCTTCAATATTGAAATTTGACCTTTTCCTGATAGTTACCCTGCTTATTTGAAGACTTTAGAGACCTTCTCTTCTTACATTCTTACATAATTGGAAATGTCTTTAAAATGTGAATGGCTTCATCCAGAATGATATACTGATTTCAACTTAAACCGTACCCTGTTTATGTCATTATAAGTACTTGATTCTATACTATGTGAACCTCTCCAATGCATTCAGCTCAAATGAGGACATTGCCTAGCATTGTTCAGAAAGTCATCCTTTCCGATCTTCTCCCTTGCTTATGCATTCTGTAAATGCCTAATAAAGGAGCTGTTATTGATATAATTATTTATATTAATTATTCTAACAACAAAGGCTATCAGATGTCAAAGACATACTTCACCTACAGATATGTTTGTGTTAATATGTGATACAAATTTGTGACAATTAAACTGTTAGGGAACATTACAAATGTGGATCATTTTAGAAGAGAAAAAGAGAAAAGTATCAATGAGTTTCAATCTTTTTTGTTTCTATCAGTAGCTGCATTTTTTGTTTTCTTTTCTCTTAAGGTAGTCTGCCATGGTATGGAGAAGATCAAAATTGGTATCAGGAAATTGGGTTTGAGATTTCATATATCAGTCAGATGACCAATAGAAAAGATACTTTACCTCTTAGTGTGTGCCTCTTGGAAACTCACTAACATAATAAATAATATGTAAATTATTCATCTACATTAATAAAAGGAATTTCCAGACCTGGAAAAATGGAAATACAGAATTTGGAATCAGAAAACACAAATCCTGCTATTGCCACTCTGTGGCACTCTATGGCATTAAGCAAACCAGTTCATGAGCTACTTCACTCTCAGTTTCTTCACCTGGCAAGTGGCAGAGTTGGTCCAAGAGATCTCAGAGGTCTCTATCATCATTATCTATGAATAGGGTATCGTTACACCAATAAAATCCTATATCTTTCAGGAAGTATTGGGTGTTGTTAACAAGAAGGTCCAAAACATATGCTTTAAAAATTAATAATAATGTAGGGCAGGGAGGTGGCTCAGTGGATCAGCCAATCCTAGAAATGGGAAGTCATGGATTCAAATTTGACCTCAGAAACTTCCTGGCTATGTGATCCCAACCAAGTCACTGAACACCCATTGCCTAGCCCTTGCTTCTCTGCTACTTTGAAATCACCACAATATTGATTCTAAGACAGAAGGTAATGGTTTAAAATTAATAATGTATACACATTATTTTTTTAATTTTCCTTCTGGACTAAAACATTTTCTTGCAACACATTAACATTTTGGAAGGGGAAACTAATTTTTAAAATGATGTATCTTTAAGTCTCAGTCTAACTGGCTTTGTGTGCTCTGGCACACAAGATGCCTAGAAGAGCAGGGAATGATGTTTAACTTACACTTGCTACGTGCTAAGGATATAAAAAGATTTATCAAAGGTATTGCTATGCCACTGTGACTGCCACATTTTTTCCTGTGAAATGCTACTGATCAGACAGGTATTTACTTTTTTTCTTTCTTTCTTTTGGAAATACAAAATATCATTTCATTATTCAGTCCTTGCTAGCAGCGTGCTGGAAAAAGAACACTGCAAGCATTTCTGGTTTGGGTAGTTGCAAAAATATGTTTAATCTAGCTAATGGGCATTTCTCTTATTCTTTCCTTTCTTTTCAACCTCCCATCCCCTTATCCGTGTCCTGAACCTTAGCACTGTGTTCCCAGAATGATAATAATCTATTTCTCTCCTCACACTAGTGAGCCCAGAGTGACCCCATCTGACCCAATTGAAATTGATTTTGTTGTTGAACTCCTAGCTAGTGCAAATTAATCTTAGATCCATACAAGATCAGGGAAGCAAGACAGAGAGTACAAAGACCTCAAGTACTGAGGGGAAAAATTAGTTCTGGAGAAGGTATTTTAAGTTTGGCAAGATAAATGGTTACAATGACTTGCTTTGATAGAACATCTGTAGGAAAGGAGAGCAGAATGACAGGGGCTATGAGAGAAAAGCTGTAATTTAATAGCCTAATTTCCTGCCTGGCCCTGCAAAAAAAAAATATCTAGCTGCTTCTGACAACTGATGGAAATGCACCAGGGGCTGATTTGCTCCCCAGAGAGGGACAAGTTGAGACCCATCTCTCTCTCAAACCTCTAGGCAATAGGCCACAGGAGGCAAAAGAAGTTTCTATCTCCTCATTATAAATTCAAAAGCTGCTTCTTTGGGGGAACTTCAACCCCAACTTAATGTTATTTGCTATTTTTCCTGACCTATGACACCCCAATATTGCACCCAATTATCTAATGCCAACAATTTTTCCTAATATTCCATGTGGAATTTTAAATAATTCTTTTTAAATGTATTATTTCCCCCCCAAAGAATTAATAATAAAACTACCCAGGGGTAGAGGGGAGCACTCACTGAGAACTATTTCCAGATTTTCCCTTTTTTAAAATAATATAGGCTTTATAACCATCCTTGAAACTTCCTTTTAAATTCCTGATTCCCATACAGAAGTGACTAATTATTCCTCTAACACACTGACATGATTTCTACAGTTTTGTAAAGGAATTTTACAAACCCTATGCTTATTGACAGACCTTGAAAATATTAGACACTCTGGGGTCTGGCAGTGTATATTGGATTACTTCCAGTCCCTATTTCCTGATTCATCGTGCTAACTAAAAGAGATGAAACAAACAAGTCCTTGCATTTGTGCTATATTTCTGATTTTTGACTCTGAATTCCCACCATTATGAAGTCAGTGTAATGTCAAAAAAGAAAAGAAGAAAAAGTCTCATAGCTCTTTAATGATTCCATATTGGGAAGTCATTAAATGATTTCCTTAGCATTTACTTCATTTTTTAAAAACTCGAATGTAATGGACCTCTGAACCAGCAGCAATGCAATGACCCAGGACAATTCTGAGGGATTTACGGTAAAGATGCTGCCCACATTCAGAGGAGGGACTGCAGGAGAGGAAACATATAGGAAAAACAACTGCATGAATGCATGGGTCGGGGTGGACATGATTGAGGGTGTAGACTCGAAACTACCACACCAATGCAACTACCAACAATATGGAAATTGGTCTTGATCAAGGACACATGACAAAACTAGTGGAAATGCGCATGGGTAGGGGGGGTGCGGGGGGGGGGTTGTAGGGGAAAGGAGGAGCATGAATCATGTAACCATGTTAAAAATGAATATTAATAAATGTAAAAAAAAAAAGAAATAAGCAAAACAAATTTGCATTATATTGATTATGTGTGTTTCATTCTATATCTAAATTCCATCACTTCTCTAATAAAATGTGAGAAGCATGCTTCAACATCAAAAAAAAAAAAAAAAAAAAAAAAAAAAACTCCTGATTTAATCTTATTTTTTCAAATTAATTGAAACTATCATCATTTGAATAACCCTATGACTTTTATAATTAAAATTCTGCTGTTTTAAAAGTATTTCAAGTTACTAATAATAATGGTCAGCTAAATATTACCAGGATTTTCAAAAAAAGTTTTAACAATAAAAAATCTGGAACAATTGGCAATTCTCTCTGGGGCATCATTTATCTAAAGACTCTTTGATGTCACGTGTAAGAATATTGCAGTCTCCAGTACACAAAAGAAAGAAATTGACATCTCTAAGTCAGTGTAATAGAGGGATCTGACCAATGGTGTTCAAGTTAGTGGAGCACACTCAGAATGCTCTACCAAGCATTCAGCGGGAGGTTTGATGAGACTACTTCCTAAAATAAGTGATGGAGTAGCAAGTCCTATACTATAGGTATTCTCTGACTCCTTTTTTTTTCATTTTGTTGCATGGTGATGAAAAGAGTTTTAATTTTCTTGAGTCAGAAATGATTGTGCATACAAAAAACAAGAATAGATAAAAGTGACCTTTCTTCCTGTGGCAAATAAAGAACAAGAACCTCTATAAGCTTCTTTGTGAGGGAAAATGACAGTGATGAGCATCCAGATTCAAGCTCATTGAGGAACCAGTCCTGAGGAGACACCTCTTACCAACAGGTTTTGCTATGGAGGCCCATGACTGGACCTCTGACTTCTCCTACCTTTTAAAGCTTTCAAGATTATAATTTAATCTATTTTCTCTTTGATGTTAATTTATCTGAGATTAGGAAAGTATTTTTCAGAATCAGGATAAAAGAAACATGATTATTATATTTCGGGAAGCTAAGATAGCCTCAGTTGGGGCTACCTCTTTTCCTCTCCAGAAAATTAAAGTTGTTCTTCCTCATTTGCAAGCAAGGGAAAAAATGATTAATTTCATCTATTCATGCCTATTGGATGCTTACTTGGTTCTGGTTCAGTAGCAATTAAATTGTTTTTCATTACTACAGAATAAGTTGGCAGGAAATAAAAAAATAATTTTCCATACCATAGAGAAAATAGGTAAAGGGGTGTCTCATAATATGCTTTCCCAGAGTACATAATAAATAATTCAAAAGTAAGCTTATTAAGTGAATTGACACAAACCAAAGCATGCTGAACTTTCTCTAAGACTTAGCCTCCATTGAACAGCCCTGCTTATCTGCTTTCTCTATTATATCAGGATGGGATAGGAAAACAATAACAAAAAAGAGCACAACTTGGGCTAACCAGATTTTTTCTTCAGGGAATGTTACTGAAGTTCGAGTTCTAAATTTAAACAAATATATTCAGATCTGCTTTAATATATATTAAGATCTGGTGATTTTAAATATCTTGAGAACATCAAAAAATCCCATAACTACTTTGTGGTTAGATGGCCTGGAGATGGTTGCGGCCCTGTGCTCCTAAAGGAGTCAACAGGAATAATAATAAATAATAATAATAGATGGCCTGGCACAGGAATATGCCAGTGGTTTCCTTGTCCCACATAATCGCAAGTTAAACAAAGACCTTCCTACTAAAGATTCAGGGTACTAGGTACATGTTCCTTTGTCTTGTTGACCCTGAAAGGACTTAATAAATATGAATAACTGAAAGCAATATTTAAACAGCAGAAGGGTTAAAGTTCAGTACTCAGATTGGCAAAGAAATCAAAGACGTTGATGGATGATCATTTTATCTATCTGAAAATGTAAAAGCCAGATATATTCTGTTGTGTTCTTTGCCCAGAGAGCAGCTAGCTCTTTGTTTTTTCCGGTATTCTCTAAATTTCATTGTTACTCTTTAATTTTAGACATTTATGTAAACGGACTTTTATGTGGAGAAAATTAGTATAATGCCTGGCACACGTTATGTATTTATAGGTTACCAAGTTGAACTGAATGAGGAATACAGCAGTATAATTTTAATGTTTTTAAAAACTCTTTAAAGTTATGTTTTCATGATTTTGATACAAGATTTCTGTCTCTTCCTTGAAAACCTTTTTCACTTTCTGTCGATGGTGATTTTTACAGACTTTATGCATCAGCATACTAAAGAAATGTGATATACTCAAGGTGGTCAATACGCCCCCTGAAATATTCTGGCTGTTAGGAGAGATAAAGTTTAGCACAGGATTCAACACCCATAAATCCCAAACATGCAGAGATGCTTCCAGTGATTTGTGTGGGGATGCCAATGTTGTGGGAAGAGTATTTTCTAGTTACTAATTGGTACAAAATGTTAAGAATCAATAATGTGTTCTTGTTTGCTGATTTAACCAGTCAAAACAGGTTATGTTCACTTAGTCATGGACTAATCTTTCAGTGGTAATCAATACTGTAATTACAATATATAAAGAAGCAACAAGGAAAAGGAAGTCATAATAATTTATTGTAAATGTGTTTCTGGTGTCTCTGGAACATTTCCCAAAACAATTACAGTTCATTTTTCCAGGGTTTCACTCTGCAGGTTGAATATGCAAATCAGATATTAATTTAATTGTATTTGAAGCTGTACAGAAATTGTTACATTTTAAAATATTTTTTCAGTGTATGTGGGGATCATATTTCATGGGATGCTTCCAATTCTTTGAAGTGTAATTGTAAACCAAGAATGAAGCATATATTGCCTTTGACCTTTGAACTAAGGTTTACATGTCAGATGTATTCTGGGAAAAGTTGATATCAAGACTAAATGGATAAAACTTCTGATAATAGTAAGGGGGAAAAAGAATCAGCATAATTTATTTTGGGAATCTAAGTATTTAATTCATATATAGTTTTAAAAGTTTAGATATGCATAACAAATATATGTAATTTGTAGAATCTCTGCTTAAAATTCAGCATGGATTATTTTGATAGAATGTCTGAGTAAGAGTTAGAACTAAATAACTAGAGGATATCAATTCTAGTTTCCTCATTTTGAAGATAAACTGACACAGAGCTACAAAGTTAAAATGAGAACAAAGACACTGATCACAATAAACTATTATAGCATTTATATTATTGTCTAATTATTCCCTTCCTTTTTTTCCTTCCATGTTTCATAGAAATTGATTAAATGCCTACCCCGAACAGAGTACCATGTTAGATGCTCAGATATGCGTGCAGTCTTGCTAAGACCTGGTTCCTGACTTATGATAGAATAGCCTAATAGGAAGATATGACATATACACAAATACTATGATAGACAACATTACTTTTCTTTGAAATTTCACAGAATGTGTAAATTCATTGATGTCAATCCTCCCTCTAATCCTATGATTCAAACCCACTCACATTCTCGTTTTCTATGTAACATTTGTTCAAATGCTTCCAACATGTTCATCCAATTTACTAGAGCCTTCCTAGCTCTCATGATATTACCAAGATAACACTGAAATACTTGGAATTTCTATCTCTTCAGCCTCAATCTCACTCTCACATACTATCTTTACATTGACTTCTTGTACAATTTTTGGTGGTAATATGTTGCTTCCTACATTTGTGCCTCTCCACATTATCCTTTGAATGAATATGAGCTTTATTTCTTCATGGGATAAAGTATTTTATAACTTGCAAGAAGTACAGTCATCTGATGCATATTGATATAAAAAAAGAAAAAACTTTGTTTCAAGAAGACTTGGAACATTAAAAACATTATTTCCCATAGTAAATACACTCTTCATTGCAGTTCTTTACCTAGTTCATTGCCCATGTTCATTATCTATACAAGTTAGATGTACTGATGGACAAGTTTTGTGGATTGTCTTTTGATTTGTACTTCATGGATTGTATCAGAAGTTTCCTAATTGCAACTGAACATAGCACCCTAAAAATGTGTGATGTGGGTAGGAAGATAAATTGCATCCTATATTCAGTGTGATGGCCAATTTGGAAACCTATCTACCCTACAACCTTTATCCTTCAACATTATTTCTCTCCCTTCATTGTGCAGGCTCTTAATCATGGCATGTCAAAGCCTACTATTGCCTCTTAGACATCAAAATCCCTCCCCAACAAAAGTTTGTTAAGTACCATTTAGAAAATTCTTCTCCTACATTCCCATCCAGATTACCTTGTGGCTGGGAGAAGATTCTATGACTGGGGCAATAACCATTAAGTTGCAACTTCCACATGGTTTATTCTGAGTGAGACAGATTGAGTAACATAAAATGAATATGCATGCAAGGATTATAATCTGAATCCTTAATAGCATTACCTTATCTTTTCCAGCTAGATCTTTTCCTCTTCCAAATTTCCTTATTACTGCTGGCAACACAACCATCATCCAAATTGCCAATGCTTGAAACCTTGGCATCAATCTTAGCTCTTCATTCTTCACTTCATACACATATAAAAAAAAGTTACCAAATGTTGTCATTTCTACCTCCACATTACCATTTACATTTGTCACTTCTTTCTAGAGATATAGCCACCATATTAGTTTTATTCCTCATCACTTTGGACTTGAAAGTGTTTCCTGTTTGGTCACACTGCCTCAAGTCATTCCAATTCCCAATCCATCCCCCAAAGAGCTGCAACAGTGATTTCTTAAAGCATAAGTTTGATCATATCACTATTCAATAATCTCCAGGAACTTTCTATTAAAATATAATACAATATTAATTGATGTTTTTCACAGCCTTTTGAATATCATTTCTCTATAAGTAAATATACACATTGAGAGCACATACTCAAAAATATTCTTAGTGATGGAATGCATAATCCAAAATATTTGAAGATCCCTGGATAATATATTTTCATATACTTGAATATTTTAATGTGGATTATTAGTTTGAAATCTTGAGACTAATAATTGACATATTTAGTTGGTTCTGTAATATTCTAGATCTTGAACAAAAGAGTTCACAAAAACAAG
This sequence comes from Gracilinanus agilis, assembly GCF_016433145.1. NCBI lineage: Eukaryota > Metazoa > Chordata > Mammalia > Didelphimorphia > Didelphidae > Gracilinanus > Gracilinanus agilis. The sequence continues at coordinate 204,264,431 of NC_058131.1, read as the reverse complement.
AGTATCTGGAAGGCCTCACCATATGATGGGAATACACTCTCTGTTCATCTTTTGTATTGGATATTTGCTCCCATGGCAATGATATGTAATTTTTATTATTATTTATTATTCCTATTGACTCCCAGAGGAGCATAGGGCCTCAACCATCTCACGCCAACGGACTCTGTTCTGGGCAACTTCCCCCAACTGGGCCCATGTCACTCTGACGGTCCCTGTCTCGTTCTCGGCATATCTCCGCCAGGTCTGCCTTGGCCCCTCCCTGGTGGGCCCCAGCTCAGTGCCTGTGCGGCAATGCTGTCCTCTGATTTTCATAGCGTCCTGACTGATGGTCTTAACTGTTTACCCCCCAGAGTCTGGCATTGGAGATCCTCACAGGCCATCCGATGTCCAAGATGTGACGCAGGCACCGGCCAACAAAGACCTGGAGTTTGTTGGCTTTTGCCAGCACCCGTCATGGACTCTGTTGGAGAGCAATCTTCCAGACTAGGCGATCTTTGGTTTTTTTGGTTTAATGAGGTTGCAGTTTCTGTAGCAAGTGAGATTTTTACGGGGTGAGGTTGCTAGCCTCACGCCCAACCCTCCTCCTTTTTCAGCTGGGCTTGGGACCGTCCTTGGCGGAGTTTAATTTTAGTAGGTGTATTTTTTCTCTATTTTATTCTTCCTCACCTGACATTAATCATCAAAGAGTAGCATCAAACTTTTTTATCTTTGTTGTTTTCCAAGTAATCTTGAATGATTTTTCATTGATATGGAAGATATTTTGCTAAAACACACTCTTTAAAGTGAAAAAGAAATGCTTCATCAAAATAATGCTTGTATATTCTTGTGAAATATAAATATAAAATTTCATATACATATCAAACAATGAGCAAAATTTACAAGGTAACCCCAATAATATTAAGAAAAAGTCCTTTCAGTTATCTCAGTACTTCGATTGATACAAAGAATAATTCTGATTTCAGAAAAATGGGAATGAGACATGTCTCCCACCTCTTGTGGTGGATTAGAGGTACTGAAAAAATTTTATATTTTCAGACATGCCAGCACATTGATTTGTTTTCTTAACCATATTCATTTCCTTGAAGAGATGGCACTATAGGCAGGCATATGTATATGTGTAATTTCCCTCTTTTTTTGCATCATATGATGGAGGACAGAAAAGGAAAAGAGATGATAGTAATAGAGATATAAAAAAGAGCAAGAAATTATTATAAATAAAACATTTTAATTTTAAAATATAGAAATGAAAAGAAAAAGAAAGTCAGAATAGAATAAAAATTTCAGAACTTTATTAATACCTTGTTAAATTTAATACATATTTAAGAAAAAGTTGTGACATAATTCATGGTTACATATATTATCCATTGTTTTCTTCTATGTATATTGAAATGTTCGCATTTTATCTTCATAATGAAATAATATTCTAAAAGGCAGTACTGTTTTCTGGGAGTCTTAAAAAATAGAGTAGAATTCAGGACTATGATGAGCAAATGAAATAATATATATAAAAAGTAGAGAGATAATTAAGAAGAATATAAGTATGAATTATTGTTATTTTAATTATTATGAGATTTCATAATACAACATTCCTACTTTCTTTTCTTCCTATTGATATTGATTTTTATTTTTTCCCTCTAAATACTTGGTTATACTTAGTAGTTTGATTCTGTACGAACAGATGTTCTTTGTAGAGTTTCTGACTCCTTATATTCCACAACAGATGTTGATGTCTAAGCTATGATTATCTTCCTGGTGGTCTTTTGGCAAATAGTTATCATATGCACTGCAATAAAAAATGGTCAGATGTCCCATTTAAAGATGATTCTTATGGCCTTTGTATCTGTGTTAAAATTAATTCCAAAAAAGATGTCTCTTTGCCTCATCAAAGAGTAAGGCATCCTTTCATTTAATTGCAAGTTTTGTCTTTTGGTTTCATTTAAAGGAAGCATGCAAAAATGGACAAAATCCATTCTTTTAGCACATTTTTAGCTATTGATCATCAGACAATGAGTTTAAATATGAAAATTAGTGTTTACTTAGTGATCTTTTAAATAATATATTTATTATTATTTATTTTTAACATTTATTTATACATTTTGATTTTAAAATTCAATCTCTCATTCTCATTCCTAGTCCCACCCCTACTGAGAAAGCAAATAATATGACATAAATCATATATGTTAAATCATGAAAAAAGTATTTCCATATTAGCCATATAACAAAGTAAAGCAAAAGTAAAGTAAGAAAGAAAATTGTACTTTTATTTACACTTAGAGTTCATTAGTTTTATCTTTTGATGTAGATAGTATTTTTTTCACTATGAGTCATTTGAAATTGAGATGAACCATTGTACTGATCAGAATAGCCAAGTCTTTCACAAATGATTATCATTAAAATATTACTTTTTCTGTGCACAAAGAATTCCCATTTTTCTCACTTCACTTGTCAGTTCAGATACATCTTACTGTGTTGTTTTTTTCCTTTGTAGCCACCTTCCTTTCATCATTTCTTATAGCACAATCATACTCCATCACAATTATTGGCCACAGTTTATTCAGATATTCCTCAAGTGATGTGCATCCTCTCAATTTGAAATTTTTGCCACCACTGATTGGAGCTCTGCTAAATACTTTTATACAAATATGTTCTTTCCCATGTTCTTTTATCTCTTCAGGGTACAAATGTAATGGTAGTATAGGTGAATCAAAGAGTATGCACAATTTTATAGCCTTAGGCCATAGTTGTGAAATTTTTTCTCCAGAATAATTGGACTACTTCATTACTCCACCAACATTTCATTAACTTAACTAGTTTTCCTCATCTTCTGCATTTTTTATTCCTGTAGGTATGGAGTGGTAATTCAGAGTTGCTGCAATTTGCATTTTTCTAATCAAAAGGAATTTAATCAGTTTTTTTTTCATGTAACTATAGATAGTTCTGCTTATGTATTTTGACCATTTATCAATTGAGGAAAGGTTTATATTTTTATAAATCATTTTGGTTCCCTATATATTTAAGAAAATGCCTTTTTCAGAGAAATGTACTGTAACTTATTTTTAATTCTCTGTCTCTGGTACTTTTATTAAAATAAGTGTCACTCATTATTTCTTTTAAATAGGTCTATTTAGCTTTTGCTTTGTCCGAGATCATAACTCCATACCACTGTTTTCTTCAATTGAAGCATGATAGATTCTATTATAATTCTTTATTTCAACTCAGTTAGGTAGGTCATTCCTGGTTATAATCTTAGTTCCTTATGCCTTCTGGGATATAATATTCCAAACAAACACTCCTTTCCTTTAATGTAGAAACTGCTAAATCTTATATTATTCTTACTGTGGTTATTGTTTTTTTATAAATATATTTACTGTATTTTCTCCTTGACCTAGGATCTACAAAAATTGGCTGTAATATTCCTGAGAGTTTTCATTCTGGAATATGTTTCAGGTGTCCAATGCATTCTTATGATTTCTATTTTGCCCTCTGGATCTAAAATATTAGGGTAGTTTTCTTTGATAATTTCTTGAGATTTGATGTTTATGCTCTTTTTTAAATTTAATTGTGACATTGAAGTAGTCCAGGAATTTTTAAATTATCTCTCCTGATCTTATTTACTGATCAGTTGGTTTTTTTTTCCATAAGGAGGTATTCAAACTCTATTTTTTCTTTCTTTTGACTTTGAATGCTTCTTGAAGTCTGCTTGAGTCATTATTTTCTATTTGCCTTATTTTGATTTTTATAGAATTATTTTCTTCAGTGAATTTTATACTGTTTTTCCAGTTCTGCATTTTTAAAAAAGTTCTTTTCTTCAGTGAATTCTTGTGCAGATTAACATTAGACTAAATCTGTTTATTTAAGTGGGTTATTTTCTGCATTTTTTGTGCTTCTTTTACCAACCTGTTAATTCTATTTCGTAATTTATATGCATCACTTCTATGACTTTTACAAATTTTTCCTCTGTCTTTTTCTCTTTCTTTCTTTTTCTCTTTCTTTTCCTCTTGCAGGAGTTTTTGCTAACCTAGAATCCATTTTTTGAGGCTTTACTTTTAACTTTTTTCAATTTATTGTCTTTTATTTTTAAGTTTATGTCTTAGTCTTCCTTGCCAATATTATATCTCCTTTATAATCAAGCTATATTGTTGTTTGCTAATATTCCAAGCCTATTTCTTTCCTATTAACTTTCTTTTAAATTTGGAGTCTACTCATCTCAGGATAAGGAGATATTGTGGCATATTTTAGTCTTCTGTTGATATATTCAGAATGAATTCTGAAGTTCTGCAAGTTTCCAATACTTCTGTCTGGAACCTCACATAAACCTCTTGCTAATTACTCAGACTAGTAGCTTCAGGCCCAGAAAATAGTAACTAATCATATTTCACCCAATCAAGATGTGCTATGAGCTTGGCATCATAACAATTCTTTTGGAGTCCCCATTGGATGTAAACTCTGCTAATGTCAATTGGTTACTATCAAAACGACTGAATGAGCTCAAAACAATCAGGCTGAATAGTCTAAGGCAGAGTAAACTAAAACTTGAAACTGTAGTAATCACTTCCAGGTCATGAATCACCAACAGGAATACACTCTGATGCTGGACAAATTGATGAGGTTCTTTTGATGCTGGACAGAATTTGAAAATATACTCTTTTAATACTAGACAAACTCTACGTTGTCACTAAATGAACCCTAGCATTGTTATAATCTTTGCCTTGTTACAACTCTAGGTATAATGGCATTTTATTTTATTTATTTATTTTTAAATCATTAATTTTATTCAAATATTGAAGCATTTCAAAAATTAGATATTACATTAAATTTCACTTTTGAATCCATTTTTCACACTTATCCTAATTTTCATTTTTTTCTCTCTCAGAAACAATATATCCTTTTTAATTATAAAAGATAAAGAATGATGAAGAGAGATAAATTCCTGACTCCCTCCAGTAAGCATTCAAAAACCATTTCTCCATAGAATAATAGCAGATTAAGGTAAGAAAATTGTGCTTGACAAAATTGTATCTCTATATGCTGAATCATCATAAATATGTTAAGAGAACTATATAGTTTTATTTGAACACACAATTAAAACAAATGATTTATTAATCTATGTGCCTCTATAGGATATGTCATATCTGTCTCAAGTCTTCTTTGCCCAATTTCCTCCAGGTGAAATTTTGATTTCTTGTTTTTTATTTCTTTTCTTATTTACACCTGGTTTATTCTTTGATTTAATTGAATGACTTAATGCAGAGTCCAGGAAAGCTTCACTTGTACATAAATGAGGAACTGTATCCAGGAAAAAGTCAGCTTTCTTTTTACTCCCAAAGGACACATAATGGCACTCAAGCCTCGAATTTAGGTCTTTTGGCTCTCATTCAGTACTCCACATAATTAGACCACTCAGGAAAAATCTTTCCTGGGCCAGATATTGCTGTTAAGGATGCTGCTGATGACAATGATTTTGATGATGATGTTATTGATCATGTTGTTGAAGAGGATGATGTTTTTGTTGATGATGAAGGAGATGATGTCGATTTTGATGATGTTGATTATTGAGGATGATGATGATGATTGAATTTGGAGTTGAAGGTTTTCCTTCCATTTGAACTCACTGTTATGATTAAAATTTTATTAGAGACTATCTCCAACCTCTTTCACTCTTCCATCCTTCCATTGTATTGGTCTTCTCTCCCCATGCACTTCTTTATGAAATATAAAATTACACCATTTTATTTTTTTCTAATTTCTCTTAGTATTATCCTCTTTTTTACCCCTAGTTTATATGTTTATATATACATACATAAATATATATATGTATGCATATATATATATATATATATATAGTGTGTGTGTGTTTGTGTGACATTTCACCCTATACAGTTTGTCACTGTTCCCTCTAAGAATACTTTTACTAGCTATCCTGATGATAATAACAAGTTTAAGAGTTACAAATATTATCTTTTTTATAAGAATACAAACCATTTGAACTTATTGGATCCCTTAAAATTTTTGTTTTTTTATTTGTTTGTTTTTTTTCCCCTTTCTTAATTACTTTTTGGTGATTCTCTTGAGTTCTGTGTTTGGGCATCAAACTTTCTGTTTAAGTCGTGTCTTTTCCTTAGGAATGCTCGGAAATCTTCTATTTTATTAAATTATCATATTTTCTCCTGCAATAATATAGTCATTTTTGGTGGGTAGTCGATTCTTGGTTCTAGACCCAGTTCCGTTGCTTTCTAGAATATCATATACCATGATTTCTGGTCCTTCAGTGTGGTTGCAGCAAGGTCCTGTGTTATGCTAACCATGTTCATGATATCTGAATGGTTTCTTCTTAGCAGTTTACAGTATATTTTCCTTGGTCTGGTAGTTTTGAATTTGGCTATAACATTCCTGGGCATTGTCAATTGAGGATTTAATGCAGGAGGTGACCTGCAGATTCGTTCAATCTCCACTTTTTGCTCTTGTTCAAGAATGTCAGGGCAGTTTTCTTGGATACTTTCCTGTACAATGATGTCCAGGCTTTTTCTTTTGTCATGATTTTCTGGTAGTCCAACAATTCTCAAATTGTTTCTTCTGGATCTATTTTCTAAATCTGTAGTTTTATCAATGAGGGGTTTCATATTTTCCTCAATTTTTCCATTCTTTTGATTTTGTTTTTTAGACTCTTTCTGCCTTGTGCAGTCATTTGCTTCTAGTTGTTGGATTTTAACTTTTAAAGACTGAACTTCATCCCAGGCCTTTTTTGTTACCCTCCTCCTTCTGGTTTGTTTTACTTTATAAATCATCTTTCACTTTCTTTTCTGTGTTTTCAAGCTGGTCAATTCTGGCTTTCAAGACACTATTTTATTATATTACTTCATGTGCCTCTCTTTCCAGATGACTTATTTTGCTTTTTAAGTTCTTTTCCCAATTGTACTCAGCCTCACTTTATTGTTTTTTGAATTGTGTTTTGAGTTTTTCCAAAGCCTGAATCTGATTAGCTAGAATTTCTGTGTTTTTACTTGGTGTTCCTTGGTCCTCCTCTATTCCATTTGCTCTTTGTTCATTACCTGGATAGAAGCTATGGATTGTAATTTCTTTTTCCTATTTCTGTTGTTTCCTCATATTTTTTCCTTCTTACCCTACTGTCATTGGCTATAATCTTTCTCCTCTGATTATTTGCTGGATCTGTGGATTTGGACTATTCTGTGCTGAGGGTCTTCTTCTCTCCCCTGCTAATTGACTAGATTAGGCTGATAGAGTATTAATGAGCCCTTAGTTCAAATCATCCTTAACTGGCAGCAGAAGGTGAAGATGAAGGTGAAGGTGAAGGTGTGGAGGCTAAAAGGAGCTATGATTCCCACCCTGTTTTCAAGAAACTCTTTTCATGCAGCTTTTGCCTTGAGATCCAAGTCAGCAGGATACTTATTGTGGCTCTCAGTGAAGTTAGTGGGGAAAGGGTGTTAGAAATTCTATAATGGCATTTTAGATTAGAATCTCCTATGAGTCTCTCCCTTTATTATTATAACTTTTCTTCTCCCTTTGACATAATAAAATTTTCTTCAACTTTCAAGTATCTTCTTGGGGTAGATTGGGTTATTCTCATGTCCCACTTGAGTAGGAGAGCTACACTTCCAAGATGATGTTATTCAGTGATAAATGTGATCACTGTTCTCTGGATCTGCACTCTGATCTGTTTTTTGTTTGTTTCTTTTTGTTTTTGTTTCTAATTATTATGTAGATTCAATTTATAATGATCAGTTTCTGACATTTTGTAATCCATGTTCACTCCCTCCTTCTCTCTCCTACCCCTTCCCCAATATGGTAGGTAATATGATAAAAGTTATAAATGTGCTTTCATGAAATACATATTTATATGTCCATTGTGTTATAAAAGAACACACATTTTGCTTATACAAGAAACATTTTATGTAGGAGATGAAGTAAAAAATGGTATGCTTCAATTTGCAGTAAGATTCTATTAGTTCCTTCAACAGCAAAAGATGGATTTTTTCATTATGAGTCTTTTGGGACTGTCAGCATTCCTTACATAACTCATATTAATTAAGTTGATCATTCACAGTTGATCATTGAACATTACTTCTGTTAATGTGTAGTGTTTTCTTATTACTATTCACTTCATTTTGCATTACTTCAAATAAATCTTTCCAGATATTTTATGATTATCCCACTTGCTATTAATTATGGCACAATAGTATCCCATTGCAATTATATATGACAACTTATTGATTCATTCTCCAATTTACAGGAATCCCTTCAATTTCTAAATTTTTGACATAGAAAAAAAGAGAGAGATGCTATAAATATCTTTGTACTAGCAAGTCTTTCCCCTATCTTTGATTTCTTTGGGATATAGACTTAGTAGTAGTGGTATTGCTGAAGCAAAGGATATACTCAGCTTTATAGTCCATTGGTCATAGTTTCAAATTGTTTTCCAGAATAATAATATCCATTCACAGCTCCACCAACAATGTATTAGTATCTCAATTTTCTCACATCTCCTCAAACATTTATTATTTTCCTTTTTTGTCATATTAGCCAACCTGATAAGCATAAAGTGGTACCTCAGTATTTTTGCATTCTGGATTTTTTCCAGGAAAGCTCCATGCTCCTTTTTAGCCATAAGGTCTAGCCTTCCTCTTGGCTCTAGAAATAAGATCAGGGGCCTTACTTCCTTGTGATTGATTGTCAGTGTTCTTTTTTGTCCTGGAATTGGGACTCAGAATTATTTAAGGCCAATAGAGTTGCCAGTCAGTGTAGGGTACCATGTAATTTCTTTCTGACCATTTAGCATGCCCCTTTCTAATCTCTGGGCTAAGAGATGTTGAAGGTGTTGATGATTCTGTAGCTGCTGTCCCCACTACCTCCAAGACCCACTTCTGGTGTCCTTGTCAGGATCCAGGCCTGAGCCCACCCTAATATTATCAACCTCTACTGCATATCTCCAAAGTTGCTTTTGGATAAAAAATGTCTAACTATGACCATTTGTTGGTTTTTCTGACCCGGAATTTGATTTAAGGCATTATTTTAAAGTTGTTTTGAGTTAAAAGTTTAGAAATTTCCTAAGTGGTTTTAAAAAAAAATACCACTGAATATTTTCAAATGGTCATAATACTCCTTTACAAATTTTATTTTCTTTAGGAAGTCTAGAACTGACAGTCACATTGTATTTTCCTTTGGTTCTGTAGACAGAATTCATCATCACATGTACAGTCTAGTTGATCAGGCAGTCAAGCTATAAATATCTTGGGCATTTACTGTGTGCCAGGCACCATGCTAAGTGCCCAGGAGATAGAGATACACACACACACATACACACACACACACACACACACACACAGAGAGAGAGAGAGAGAGAGAGAGAGAGAGAGAGAAAGAGAGAGAGAGAGAGAGAGAGAGAGACAGAAAAATTTATCTCTGCCTTCATAAAGGTCATATCCTATTGAGGAAACATAAAAGTTCTTATGAACTGCTTATAAATATTATATGCTATGTAACCAAGGGTGGGTGGAGTGGGAGTTTCCTTGTAAAGGAAGAGGTATTCCTCTTCTTGTGACACAGGGAAGAAAACAAGTGTAGTGGGATATGATGTCTAAATGCTTGGTGAATTAACCCAAATTATTCTACCTCTTAGCACTGTTCAGTTTCTCTGGCTCCCATCAACTTTCAACTCAAAATCTACTTACTCTTCCCTGGTTTTACAGATACCAATGCCTGCCCACTCTCCTAGTACCTTCCATCTATTCTGTATATATCTTGATTCTATCTAGTTTTACAAATCTTGTCTCTACTTTATAATGTTAACTCTTTGATTGGAAGGATTTTATTTTTGTCTTTGTATGGTACCTGGAAAAAAAATAAGTATATAATTAAGTATATTAATTATATATATACAAAAATGTATATATGAAATATATAATATATTGTCTTTGACTTTTAAGGAAAAGATATGAACTTACCAATATAGATTGCATAATATAATGTCATTTCAGAAATTATATTAAATTCTTCTACAAAGGTAGGATGTGAGAAATAAAGCTTACCAGTATTATTCGTCTTAGGTGGGTGATTTTTAAGTCTTTTGATTCACTATCCTCTAACAGTGCTAGATTATGGTATGTTTAGGGGTAGGATATGAAGCACCAAAAATCTTTTGTCTTCTCAGGTATAAAGTACAATGGGATAGGGAAACAATCTGGTTTTAGTTTATTTTTTTAAAATGACCTGAAATCTAATGATATTCTTTTTTTGCTGTAGATCTAAAAAACCAAGAGCACAAAATAAGAGATAGAGAAATTTAGTACATGTTTAGAGATCAATAATTTTCTTGATTTATAGTTCTAAATAAAAAATCATCACTCCTCACAGTCAGAAAGATGTAGGCTCAATTCCCATCTCTGCTACTTATAATATATGAGAGGGAGTCACAATTTTGGAGTTCCTAATGCAACTCTCTTAGATTATTAAATACAATGGAATTTTAGAAATCAAGTAAAATACTTATACTGGAGCAGGAAGTAAGAAATACAGTTCTTTAGAGTAGATGCTTATCTACAATAAAAGAGAGTTTGCTCACTGGGTGGTCTCTACTTAACAGTTATGGACTTGGAGAATAAATAATATTCCAAACCTTAAATACTTGTTCTGCCTTTGTTGCCTAAAGCAGTGAATCCATAAACTATCATGTCTTACTTTACTTATATGGTCTTCCTGTACTGTCAATTAGACAGATTATATTACCTAGTATATGGAGAACAGGATGTAGTAATCTGGGTTCAACCACTTCCTGTGACATATACATGCATACATTTATTTAAACATACACATACATATGTATATATGTGTATATATGTATCATATATATATATACATATATATATATATATATATATATACATAGAGAGAGAGAGAGAGATACACAGAGACACAAAGACACACAAAGGAGAGAGAGAGACAGATAGACAGAGAGACAGAGATAAAGACAGAAACAGAGAGAGAAACAGAGAGACAGAGAGAAAGAAAGACTGGTGGAAGCTGGGCAAGTCACTTAATGTCTCCGTGTCCAAGGCAACTTTTTAAAAGCAAAGGTGGCAAAAATTTTTTTCTCTCCTTCTCTTTTAACATTTTTTTCATGTGTGATGTAGTCCCAGACACTCTTATACCATATATAGCATAATGCAGAAAATTCACTGTGTGCCTCATCGAGGACACTTTGAGGGGCTTCAGACATTGGGGAGATGAAAAAAATTATTTCCATGGTCCCTTCTCAAATTATAATTCTATGATTTAAGATAAGAGAAAAGATATGAGGCAAGAGCTCTAAAGAATTAGTTTTGGAAGTTTTTACTTATTCTGACACAAAAGGGCAATGGAAAGACAGATAGCATTCGGAGTGAATTAGCCCATTCAATATATACATACATTCCCATACTAAATGTTCCAAAAGCAACTGAAGGGTGGTTATATAATAGATTGTCCACTAAGAGGAGGGCCAAGAGTAACTATTACCATTTGTTTATTTGTGGCTTGTTTTGTTTTGTTTTGTTTTTTATTTTAACAATGACATATCAGAAGCAGGAGCGCATTGAACACGACAATAGTTTTCAGTGATCAGTTGTGAAAGACAACTATTATGAGCAATCCAAGGATCCAAAACAACTCCAGGAACTCATGATGATTAACTATATCCATTGCTGTAGAAAGAACTTATGCAGTTAGAATGCATATTGAAGCATACCATTCTTCAATTTATATCGACAATGAATTTTTCTCTAGTATAAATGATTTGTATTCTTCACAAGATGATTAGCACAGAAATATGTATTCTATGATAGTACCTATACAACTTATACTATATTACTTTCCATTTTGGGGAAGAGGAGAGTTAGAAGGGTGGGATATAATGTAGATCATGAAATGTCAGATAATTATTATCAAAATAGTATCTATATGAAACCTAGAAAAATAAAATACAGGGGGAAAAATGACATAGATAAAGATTGCTAGAAAGACAGTTTTGGAGTAGCCAAGGGACCAAAAAACATGGTCTCTTAAAATTAAACTGATTCCAGACAAGCACAACTAAATATTTAAGACCCAATTTTATTCCTTGGTCTTTAAATATTAATTGACACAGAGCATTACTGTAGAAATTGCATTAAATTTGGAGTCAGAAATTTCAGGTTGGAATCAAAAACCTACAACTGTGTGAGTAACTTGTGAAAAAATTATTTCATCTCTCTGAACTTCAATTTCTTCAACTCTAAAATGAAAAAAGAAATATTTATACTGCCTATGGTATAGAGCTATTATGAAGAAAATACTTCATAAACATTGAAACACTGGAGAAATGCAATTTTCTATTTTTGTTTTTATTCGAACTTGGATTTCATTGACATAGGAAATACTGGATGTCTTCTACCAATACAGATTAAGAATTTATCTGCAAATTATAATCTTGGAGAGTTGCCTGAGGCACTACTGGGTTAAAATGTAGTTCGTCACACAATCAGTGTGTCAGAAATAAGAATGAAACTCAATTTCTCCTGATTCAAAGGGCATTTCTCTATTCACTATTCCAGGCTGTCTCTGAATTATCCCTATCATTCATAAATCTCATCTTTTCTGAATATGATCTTTGAAGACCTTTCAGTTTAAGGAAAACGAGGCTAGCCCCTCAGTTTCATGTATGTGCTAACACAGCACACTTGTCAGTGTAATGAGGTACTCTAGTAATAGGCAGAACTGGAGTGGGAGAGAGAAAAAGGATAGAAGTGGAAAAAATGATCCTGGTAGATCCAGAGGAAGCCTATCAAGCATATGTCATTGTACCTTGTGGGCCAGTTCAGACATTATATGACTATATAGATGTCTAGAAATTCTATTGGGGCTAAGGTAGTGTTCTTTCTTAACATTCAGCAACCTTATTATCCTGGGTACCGTCAAGTGCTCTCAGAGGTAACAAGCAATGAACTGCGCTACCTAAGAACTGAAAAAGAACAGGGGAAAAGGAAAGTTGACAAATACTGAAAAAAATAGTGTAGAGGTAGAAAATGAAGATAATATTTAGGGAACAGAGAAATGATCATGTGAGGGTAGAGATCTACCCTCTAATATTAATGTAATTCCAGAAAGTCTATATACTTCAATTAAATTAGTCAAATTTTGATAGGTTTGAGTAAGTCCTAAATCTATTATAAAAAAAATTATAGTGCTTTGACCATTGGATAAAGGATAAAGACAGATCATGTCACATGGGAAGCGTTTCGTGACTTGCAGAATCAAATATAACCTTCAGACTATATATACATATACACATATGTATATATATATAGATATATAGATAGATAGATAGATAGATAGATAGATAGATAGATAGATAGATAGATAGCTCTCAAGTGGTGAAGCAGTGAAGCAGTGAAGCAATCAAGTGAATTCTAGTTCTGAGCATTCTGCATTAAGAGCTTGAGCAAGTACTGGGAAAATGATGTATTTTGGGGAAGGCTATGTATAGAGAATTTCTTCTATCTCCCTCTACCATGGTCCATGCTGTCAGAGACTGGTAAAGCCACAAACAGCATATCCATCTGATAACAGAGATATTATCAGTTAAGTCAGTCATGTAGGCCCCTACTCTGTTCTAAGTGCTGTGCTAAAGACTAAGGATATAAATAATTGTAAAATAAATTTTAAAATAAGTAAATTAATAGATAATTGAATGAACAGAAAAAATGGATAACTAGATGAATATCTAACTAGATAGATATACAGGGAAGCAAATGAATGAATGACTGGATAAATAAATAACTCAATAAATGATTGAATCAATGAATGCATGAATGAGGTAATCTCTGATTTCAAGGAAGTCAGGATGAGGAAGGCAAAAATGAAATAAATTATGTACAAATAAAATATATTCTAAATAAATTGAGTTTAGTCTTGGAGTTAAAGTTCTAAGATTAAGAAGCACTAGGAATGCCTTTTTTTAATAATATAGATGTTTAGCTGAGTCTTGAAAGAAGCTAGGCATTGATACAGAAGGAAAGCATTCCAAGGCATGGAGGACAGCCTGTGAAAATGCCTATTTTTAAGAGTTGGAGTCTGCAAAGAGCAGTAATGAGGCAAGTTTCATTGGATTTCAGACTGTGGGAAAGGGATTTCTGTTTAATAAAACTAGAAGGTAGAAAAAGGCCAGACTATGAAGGGCTTTACAGTTAAACAGAATTTTATATTCATCCTGGAGGTAATAAGAAGCCACTGTAATTTCTTGAATAAGAGATATAGTCAGATCTGCATTCTCAGAAAGACCAGATTGAAAGATGAGTGGAGGATGGATTGGAGTTGGGAAAGATTTGATCTTGTACCAGTAAATCATTGAAGAAACTAGAAGAAAGACAGTCAGACACTATTACACCTTATGGCAGAGAGATATATCAACTGTGAACTTTACAAAATAATCCACCTGCATATCCCACAAGATGGGAACCTCAATAGCATAAATTTAAAGGGAGATAACCTGGAATCATGGGTTACATTTTAACTACTTTGGTCCTCTACATCTGTGTCTTTTTACATTTTTATCCTATTCACTTTCAATTAATTCAACATGTATCTGAAAGGGAACATACACATGTATGCACATGCAAATTGAGAGGGAGATGTGTTAGTGTCAATTTTTGTCAATAATTATGCCAATTTTCTTACTAGTATGGACAGTTCTCCCTTTAATCACAGGGATCCTTCCACTTACCTCTTAGTAAAATAATGTTTATGAAGTAGATTTGTCAGCACACCTGGGAAAGGAGGGTAGAAAATAAAGAAGAAAAAAGGCCATGGAGAGTAGGGTAGGTACATGTTTCAAGGACACAGGGAGGCTAGGACAGAGAAGCAAGATCACAAAGAGGAACATGAAGACAGTTGGAGAGTGGACAGAATCTAGAGGCACACATTCAGAGGGAAGACACAATGATAGTAGGTTGGAGAAAAGTGGGGAGTGGACCTGCCTCTGGGCAGGACAGACATTCTAAGCAAAGATGCAAGGAAGATAGATGAAGGGGCTTGAAAAGAGGTATATATATATATATATATATATATATATATATATATATATATATATATGAGCATGACAAAGGCCTTTTGGTGCTAAACATCTCGAATCAAGTAGCTCTGAAGATGGAATTAACTCTCCTATGCTCATTTTTAAATTTAATCATCAGAAGCATATACACCTCACTTTACACTTGAGTATGTGTGGGGGTCTATAACCCACATGTGCTGTGTCAAATCAGAAACAAAATCAGAAATGACTGACTGCCCCTTGGAGTAGTCCTAAGAAAATTCTAAGACTCGATTGGTCCATGTAAAGTGCAGGAAAGCACAGGAAGCGAGGTAAAGAAGTGTCCTTAAAAGTAATTGTAACTTCCCCTGAGGGGAGTTCTTCCTAGTTCAGAGTTTGAGTTCCAGTTGGAGTTCCAGTTCAGGCTAGCAAAGGATTTGCTTCATGGACCTGAGACTCTGACATTGGTGAGGCAGCTCTTGGACCTTCCCTTAGAACCCCTAAGTGGATGCATGAAAAGGCTAACTCCTTTTCCTGGATTTCTGGAGAGACTAATCTCCAAAAGAGGCCCCTGACTTGGAAGAGGCTTCATGGCTAGAGCCCTTGCTTTTTTCATCACAGGACTCTTGCCTGAAGACTGAGGGCCCTCTGGATGAGGATTAATTACCCTTGCCTGGGTTGAGCCAGAGATCAAAGCAACATACTTAGTGTGTTAGGTTAGATATCTTACTCTATCCTCATTCACATTTCCTTTACTTTCACTCTTCTTTTGTAACTAGACTACCATAAAAAAGTCATTAATTTTGGGAACACGTTCCTCTGAAATTTAGTCCAATGCTTAATTTTTAAACCTTACACAGCCCCTAGTCTCCTGGGGTAGAAGTCTCTTTGGAGGTCCATTTTTATGCTTTCACATGGAAGATAATTTTATTTTTATTTTTTGTTATTGTTGTTTTTAGTTAAGTTTAATCTTGGTTTTGATGGAGATGGGGGTGGGTAGAGACAACTGAGGAGCAGAAATATGGAGAGAGAATAAAGTACTTTCCAGGATTGAAGTTAACATAGATGTTTTTGTTTGTTTTTTTTGAATGTAGATTTCTTTCTGAATTCTTAAATAAAGTCACATATTTTGAATTTAGATAAATCAAGAACTGTCATTAATGCCAGCTGTCTTACTGTTATGAGAAAGTATACTAATGGGGCCAGTTCTTCAGAATTATACTTAGAACCCTGACAGTAGTTCGCTACATGTATACACACACACACATACATACATATATGTGTATACTTTAGAATGAGTGTGAGTATGTGTGTAAGGGAAATGATCCCCAAAGTTCTGTTATATTTGGAGTAGATGAAAGAAATTCTTTGATTCAATTCAACAAACATTTATCAAGTCATTCTTATTACAAGGAACTGTATTAAAAATAGAGGTACAACAACAAAAAAATACCTTATCTGCCCTCAAGGAATTATATGCCATGAGTAGATAATAACAACACCAGTCTTACAAAATTATTTTGATAATAAAATGTGTTAACTAATATACATAAAATTCCTGCAATTAAAATTTATCAATATGTGAGATATCTTCTTCCTCAAGATGAATTATAAATGGTACAGTTTGAAATGGCAAAAAAGGTGGTATTAGAGGTAAAATGTAAATTAGTAGTGAAGGGATACTCTATTATGTTGTTCTTTGAAGCATTTGTCTGGAATTTACCAAAATTGTATAAAGCTTTTAACAAGATATCTCATACTATCTTTGTGGGAAAGATAAAGAAATTTGTGCTAGATGACAGTAGAACCTAAAAGAATCAGACCATTTTGGATGACTAAATTCAAAGGTAGAGTGTCAGCACAAGAAGGGGTCTCCATTACAGTTTTCAGGATCAAATTTGCAGAAGTCAAAGGTATAAATACAGCCAACCCACTGGACAAGAGAATCCAGATGGAAAAAAGTTCATAAAAGGCAATAATATTGAACTGAACTTAGGCAACATTTAAAAGAGACTAGTGTAAAATCTCAGTAATGGGTTTATAACGTTACTTTGTAAGAATAAGATGTAGGGAGTCTTGTTATAAAGGAGCACATCGGAAAGCAAATCTGATGATTGAGGTACTGACAAGCTCAATGTGTATGTATTCATAGTGTGAAAAGACTGACAAAAAAGTGCCAATGCAACATTTATTCCAAGAATGAAGAGGTGAGAGCCACATTATTCTCTGCCTTGGTCAGATATCATCTGGAGCATTCAGATGATTTGTGTTTGCCACATGTTAGGAAGGATATTGATAAGCAGGCAAATATTCAGAACCAAGCAATGTGGTAAAGAGTCTCAGGTCGATGAAAAATACAGATCATTTTATGGAAATGGGAATGGTTAGTCTGCCAGGGACTCAGAGAAGTCAAGATATTGTCTTCAAATATTCAAAAGGTTTTCTTTCACATGCAAAAACAATTAGGTTCATTCCAATGGGGCTAATGGCAAAGAACTTAAAGGCAGTGAGGTGACACAATAGACTCAGGGTGGAATATAGTCAAGAAAAGGTGTTTGAATCTACTAGTTGGATGTGAGTTAAATTCTTAACAGTTAAAAGGGAAAGTGACTTTTATTTTGCTCCAATTTCCTCACATATATAATGGAATACTTTCACCATCCTCATGGAGTGGATGCAAGGCTCAAATTTTGATATATATGAAGCTCTTTGCAAAACTTTACCCTTACATAAATTCTAGCTATTATTATTGGTTATTTTTCAACAAGAATAACAGGTAAAGCAGGTAAAAAGGCAAAATTAGGCTTTACATAAATAATAATAATATCTTAAAATTAAATCTATTTTTAAATGGAATTGGCTCACTCAGTATCTTGCATATTTCCCTTCATTGACTGTCTTATTAAAGACAGGTTGATGAGTTGTCCAATGAGTCATAGATGATTTCCTGAGGCCCCTTCTTCTTCTAAAAGAACAATGAAACAAGCAAACAAACAACAACAAAAACAATTCATGAGATTCTGTGCTTTTCCTGTAGCATTTTGCCTCTTCTGTGAAAAAGATTCCCTGAGGAAAAATTGAACTCAGTGCAGGGTGGTAAATACAATGACTCCCCTCTAGACCACCAGAGAACATGCAGCAATGTCACTGCTTTGAGCTTATAAAAGCTGCTTCTCAGTCTGTTTCAATTAAGTTGGACTACTTTAGCTTAACTCACTGCTGAACTCTGAAGGCATTAACCTTTGGAAATCATGCCCACATTTGAGATGCAATCTTACTCGTGACAATTGAACCAGTCAACTTTTATGAGGCCCTAGGTGTTTCAAACAAAAAGAATTAATCAACCATCTCTGCGAAATTACTCACCAGAAGTTGCAAGTCCCAGAGCTGGAGCTTCAGCCAGACTGACTCCATAAAGTGATCTCTTTTGTCTGGGAAGACATCCAGACACTCTCTAGCCAAAAAAAAAATGGAAAGAAAAGAGAGAAATATATATTGTTTTCCCAAATGTAACCATGCTCCTATAATTTAGTCTAATAGAATTTGAAAAATACCATCAAGCCTTTGGTACTTTTCCTGTGCTTATAATTTATGAGAACCATTCAATACTTCCCACATATTATACCTCATACTTCCCCCCCATCATTTATTCCCCCAAAAAGCATTTATTAAACATTTACTAAAATTGGCTATTGCCCAATGTACAAACTTTCCCCTTACCCACAGATAGAGATTATCTTTAAAAAGGGCTCATTCATAGATGAGAATACTGAAACCCAGAGGGAGGAAATGAATTGTTGAGGATATGTAGTCAACAAGTATTAGCGACAAGATTCAAACTAAGTTCTGACAACTATAAATTTAGTGATTTTTCTACTATACTGGTGCATTGAACTAAAAATACATTTACAAAGGTAAAGTATATAAAATCTTGGAATTTGGAAGTTGGAAGTAATGCCCACTTCAATGTAATACAGCCCACATCTGAAAGGGAATTACAACTACAACATACTTAACAGGTAGACTTTGTCTTCAAACTACTGACACTTTAAAATGGAAGATATCAGTCACACCATGTTCTAATTATCGATCAATCAATAAGCACTTCCTATTAATAAAAATAATAGACTATTATATACTAATAATAAATATTAATAATAATACACAATAAGAAATATACTAGGCAAATGGTATAAAAATTAAACATTTCCTTATTAAAAGATTGTATTATCTAACTGGTCCAAAGGGAAAATTTATATAAAGGTATATACAAAATATAGTTAAGGTGATTTGGGGAAAAAGTGATTAACTGCTCAGTATATGAGGAAAAGATTCATGTAAAAGATAATGAAAGCAGAGCCATGACATAAATTGGGTTTAAGCAGTTGAGGTAAGGAAAAAGTTAATTCCATACATTTGTTGCATTCAATGTTAATGAATGGAGAAGGGGAATGGCAGGCCTTATATGAGGAACAGAAATGATGATTTCTGACTATATTATTGTGAAGAGGAATAATATTTAATGAAGGTAGAAAGGGAGGTACAAAGCCAAGATGGCAATATGGTAGCATTGAAAGCTGGATAATAAGTCACAGTAGTCTAAGCCCTGCAAGCTGTAAGTAGTCCCTAGAGGAGATTGAATCAGCAGTGAAAGGTGGCTTCCAAAGCTTCCAGCTCCCAGGACATCAAATAACCTTGGAAGAACTGAAACTTAAATAAAATCAAAAGTATAGATGAGGATAACAAAAAAGTAAAATTTAAGAGTGGCCATCCTACCCTGAAAACAGAGGAAACCTGTAAGGCGGAAGTAAAAATGAAAAAAAAAAGTTGGGAATATATATATGTATGTGTATATACATATATATTCCCAACTTTTTTTTACATTTTTGCATATGTGTGTATATATATATATATATATATATATATATATACATACACATATAGAAAAAAATTTTATGGAGACAAAACGAATAAGGCACAGACACAGTAGGGGACAATGATGAGATCAAAGAAGCCACATGCAACACTTCAAAGAAAAATGGGAATTTGTCTCAGGCTCTGAAAGAGCTCAAAAGTGACTTAAAAATCAAATAAGAAAAGGAGAAGAAAATGGGGAAAAGAAATGAAAGTAATAAAAAAGAACATGACAACTTGAAAAGTAGGAGTGACCAAATGGAAAAACAAGGCAAAAAATGCCAATGAAGAAAAGAATACCAGAAAAAGCAAAATTGATCAAATGGAAAAGGAGCTTCAAAAGTTCATTCAAGAAAAAAAATTCTTTAAAAATTAGAATTAGCAAACAGAAGCTAGTGATTTCAAGAGCCATCAAATACAAAATTGAGAGTGAAAAAATAGAATAAAATATGAAATATATCTTTGAAAAACTTACCTGATAAATAGATCCAGTAGAGACAATGTAAGAATTATTAACTATTTGAAAGTCAAGATAATAAAAAGCCTAGATGTCATATTATCAGAAATTATCAGAAAAAATACCCCAATGATCTTGAGTAAGAAGGTAAAATAGAAATTGAAAGAATCAGTCAGTCACCTCCTGCAAGAAATTCCCTAATGACAACTCTCAGGAATATTGTAGTCCAATTTGAGAGTTCTGAGGCCAAGGAGAAAATACTTCAAACAGCCAGAAAGAAACTGTTAAAATATCAAGGAATCCCAGGAAGGATAAGTAGGACTTAACAACTTCTACATGAAAGGATCTAAAGGCTTGGAAAATGGTGTTCTGTAAGGCAAAGGAATTTATTTTGCAACTCCAAATCACCAATTTATGAAAATTGATTTATTCTTCCTGGAGAAATATAGTCATTTAATAGAAGATTTCTAAGTATTTCTGATGAAAAGACCAGAACTAAATAGAAAATCTAATGTCCAAATACAAGATTCAACAGAATTATAAAAAAGGTAAGTAAGAAAAAAAAATAAAATATAAGGTATTCAATAAGGTTGAACTATTTTATATTCCAACAATATTTCTAAACCCTTTTTAAAAATTTGTATTAGAAGGAGTATACATAGACAGAGAGTATTGGAGTAAGGTATTTAGAATTTTATAATATGCAAGAAAAATAATGGGTGAAAAAGAGGATTGAACTGAGAGAAAGGGGAAGAAAGAGATAAAATGGTATAAATTATATAACCTAAATAGTTGTAAAAAAAAGGAAAGAAAACTATTATAATGGAGGGGAGGATGAGAGTGTCAATGAGCAGTGCTTAAATCTTACTTTCATCAGAATTGACTCAGAGAGGGAATAAAAATCAGAGTCACTGTGGTATGCAATTGTATCTTATCCTATCTAGAAGAAGAAGGGGAATGAGAAGTGAAGGCCTGAGGACAGGATTAATATAAGGGACAGAGAATTAGAGATGGTGATCAAAAGCAAAACACTTGGGTGGAGGGAAAGAGTAAAAGGAGAAAGTGCAGGATCAAGAGAGGAAAATAAGATGGAGGGGGATACACAACTAGTAATCCTAACCCTGAATGTGAATAGGATTAAGACACCCATAAAATGAAAGTGAATAGCAGAATAGATTAAAAACCAGAACCTACAATAGGTTGTTCACAAGAAAACCATTTGAGGCAGGGAAACACACATAGTGTGAAGGTAATGGAGTTAAATAGAATCTATTGAGTTTCCACTGAAATAAAAAGCAAGAGTAGCAATCATGGCCACAGACTAACATAAAGTAAAAAGAGATAAGGAAGGAAATTACATATTGATAAAAGGTATTATAGACAAGAAATTCATATCAATACTTAACTTCTATGCTCCAAATGGTATAGCTTCCAAATTCTTAAAAGAGAAAAGAAATGAACTTAAGGAGGAAATAGTAAAAGTATACCAGTTAGCGATCTTAATTTCCCTTTCAAAATTAGATAAATCTAATGAATGAACAAACAAGAAAAATGTAAAGGAAATGAACAAAATTTTAGAACAGGTTAGATTTAGTTGATCTCATGAAAACTGAAAGAAGATGAAAAAAGAAAATACCTTTTTTTCATCAGTACATGATATGTACACAATAATGGACCATGTTATACAACATAAAAACTTTACAACTGTTATTAAAAATGATGAGGGCCAAGATCAAAAGGGAGAATAGTATTTTAATAAAAGCCATGCTGATAGAGATAAACTGACCACGAGCCTGTAAGAAACCTATTCCAACCTCACCTCCACCATTTACCTCTCCTCTCCCCAAGTGCTCAGGTAGCTCAAGACCCAGGTAGCTCCAGAGGCAGGTAGCTAAAGAGGAAGTTCAAAGTCACTTCCCCCCTATTTAAAACAGTCCCTCACCTTCAATACGTCATCCAAAACAGGAAACCCATTGGACCACGGGAAATGTAGTTTTAAGGACCCCCACAGGTCCACAGAAGTTTGTCAAACATTATATTGAGGTTCAACCCTTCCAAATAGAACCCCAGGTGATTTTAACTAACACATTACCCCCCTGTGATCCTTTGGGAGATAAATCTCCCCAATGGATCAGGAAAATATAATCAAATTAGAGTTTACAATAATTTAGAGATAAAAGGGAGAAAGTACAAAACCAATGTTCGGTACATTGATAAAAAAACCATTAAGGGGGCAGTCCCCCTTTCTGGCATAAACTGTCCATTCAAAATAAATGTATCCAACTCGTTCCACCCCCATAGTTCAGATCAACTGAGCCCCAAAGTTCAAATTTTGGTCTTCATGATCCAGTGAAGGGTCTTCAGGCATCTTTTGGTGCATCCACCAAACAGGTTCATCATCTGGATTCTGGGGAGATGGCAAAATCCTTATCCTGAAATTACTTTCAAAGAATTTAAACTTTACATTATAGATTATAAAACATACATTTTCTTCTGAGAATTAACATTACCCCTCTGAGGTTATTTCTAAAGGAGTAAAAATTGACTTACAATATAGATTATAGTTCAGACATTATGATTATAAAAACTTAACACACACCCCCCTGAGGAAAATTTTAACTAACACATAAATCCCCTGAAAAGGTCAGCAAAGGATGCATGGCTGAGTGAGTCAGGGGGGTGCATGAAATCAATTGGCAAAAGAAATAATAAAAAAAAAATAAAAAGAATAAAATTCAAAAAAAAGAGAAAAAATTAACTTTAGAATGAAATGTAAAATATGCAAAAAATGTAGGGGAAATAAACAGGCCTTTGATTCAAAGCCCAATGAAAGTGATTTAAGCAGTTTGCTATAACCCATTTAGGGCCAGGACTACAGAAAAATTGCCATTTACTCTATATATAGAGAGAGGAATAAGGGAAATGCCTTTCTTTGATCCGATTTTTCCCTGCACCTTCTCAGGGAATGAGCCATTAAATGATAGCCAATCTTAGGTGCTTCACTAGGAATTTAAGTTGAGGGGACCCACGTCCTCTAAAGTTTTAGAAAAGACTGGGACTCCAGGACTCAAACCCCAATTTCCAAGCCCTAAAGTATTAGCATACAACTCTGCAATCCATGCATATCTTTTAGTCAAGTCTCTGACCATGTGGCTCGGCACTTCTCCTGGACTCAGAGAGGCATTAAATCACAATCCCATAGTCTCAAGGCTCTTCAGGCTCAGGTATTTGCATCGAGCTTATTTAGCTGTAGAATCAAAAAAAAAGGATAAATAATGATTATATACATACTTCCAGTACAAGATGAGAAAAAGGAAAAATCAATTGCTCTATAAAAAATGTTTTAAAAATCAAATATATATATATAGCTTAGAACTAGAAGGGTTTTATCCAAAAATGAGATTTTCTGTGAGAGAAAGTGGGTTTTACAAAATAGCAGATTCACAATGCACATTCAAATAGAGTACCATATTTCTAATAACACATTTTAAAACAATAAACAACGATGTTAAAAATCATATACTTGTTACAACTTTTAAACCATGGCTAAGGGTTTCTCAACAAATTCTGTTACTGCTTCCATATAAAAACCTGATATAAAAAAAAAACCTTCTGGTCTAAATTATCCTCAAGAATTCTAGACCCTTCTGATAAAAGAGGCTAAAACATAGACTAATATAAAAAATATATGACAACAATTCTTCACAATAAAATATATAAAGCTTATCCTTTAAGACAACAATTCCTTAAAATAAATACATAAAAACCTTATCATTTATACAGAAGGGTACTAAGCATCTAAAGTAAATTTTTAAAAGACCTCTCATAAAATTACAATTTAAATCTCAAGGCAGGTACCAAACTCTCCAAAGTTGAACAAAATTAAGGCAATTTATAACTTTTAAAATGTGTAACTTTCAAATGGTACGAGAACATAGCATTGTTGTTGATTACAGTAAAAATGAAACCTGAAATAAATTAGGAAATATAATGAGTATCAGATAACAAGCTGATCAAAACCTCTTACCAGTTTGAATAGATTTTTCTCATTATTTGGGAGTTACAATAAAATCATAAACAGAATTAATCTAGCAGCCAAAAACTACATTAACTTAAAATGATTCAGTGCAACAGGAAAATCAAAGAAATAAATAAGATTAATTTACAAAACTAATTAGCAAAATACAGTAAGATACAGTATCCTTAAAAGTCATTCAGTTCTGAAATTTTTTTTTTTAAGTTTTGTCTTTGCTCTCAGTTCAAAGTTCTGAGCAGCTACGGGGTGAATAGGCCATGCGGCCCGATGAAAAGTAATCACTAGTTCAAGGTCCATACATTAGGTCCATGTGGGCTCAGGGCTAGAGAAAAGCTTAGGTCAGTTTTGTAGAAAATCCCACGTGTAGAGCTTGTGGGGGGTGCCTAAATTAGGTCTTTAGAGAAACATGTGGAGGGCTAGAATGCAGGCCATTACCAAGAGAGGGGTAGTGGAAATATATTACCCAAGCCTAAGCAAGGACAAATTTCAGGTAATTTTGGCAAAGAATATTATCCACTCCAGAGAAAGAACTGTTGGTGTTGGAATGCAAACCATACCATACATTTTTTCACTGTAATTTATGTGGGTTTTTATTTTCGATTTTGGGATTTATATGATTATTCTATTATAAAAATGAACAATATGTAGATATGTTTTTCATGATAATACATATATAATCCAGATAAGAAAAAAATAAATGTAGAAAGCTGGTTTGAGAGAAGTTGTGATAGGCTTTATTTTTAACATTTTTTTAAATAATTTTTATTTTTTAAAAAAGTTATCATGGTTACATAATTCATATTCTTACTTTCCCCTTCATCGCCCAACCTCCTCCCCACCCATAGCCAACATGCATTTCCACTGGTTTTAATGTGTGTCATCAATCAAGACCTATTTCCAAATAGTTGATAGTTGCATTGGTGTGGTAGTTTCAAGTCTACATTCCCCATCATGTCTGCCTCAACCCATGTGTTCAAGCAGTTCTTTTTCTTCTTTGTTTCTACTCCTGTAGTTCTTCCTCTGAATGTGGGTAGTGTTCTTTTTCATAAATCCCTCAGATTGTCCTGGGTCATTGCATTGCTGCTAGTACAGAAGTCCATTACATTTTATTTTACCACAGTGTATAAATCTCTGTGTACAATGTTCTTCTGGCTCTCCTCCTCTCACTCTGCATCAATTCCTGGAGGTCTTTCCAGTTCACATGGAATCCCTCCAGTTTATTATTCCTTTGAGCACAACAGTATTCTATCACCAGCATATACCACAATTTGTTCAGCCATTCCCCAACTGAAGGGCATAACCGCATTTTAAAGTATTTTGCCACCACAAAAAGCATGGCTATAAATATTTTCGTACAAGTCTATTTATCTATGAACTCTTTGGGGTAAAAAGCCAACAATGGTATGGCTGGATCAAAGCTCACGAATTTTTTATAGCCCTTTAAGCATAGTTCCAAATTGCCAGCCAGAATGGTTGGATCAGTTCACAAATCCACCAGCAGTGCATTAATGTCCCAATTTTGCTACATCCCCTCCAGCATTCATTATTCTCCCCTGCTGTCATTGTAGCCACTCTGCTAGGTGTGAGGTGATACCTTAGAGTTGTTTTGATTTGCATTTCTCTAATTATTAGAGATGCAGAACACTTTCTCATGTGCTTATTGATACTTTTGATTTCTTTACCTGAAAATTGCCTATTCATGTCTCTTGCCCATTTTTCAATTGGGGAATGGCTTGATTTTTTTATACAATTGATTTAACTCGTATATTTGAGTAATTAGATCCTTTCAGAGTTTTTTATTTTAAAGGGTTTTTTTCCCCAATTTGTTGTTTCCCTTCAGATTTTGGTTGCATTATTTTTGTTTGTACAAAAGTTTTTTTAGTCTGATATAATCAAAATCATTTATTTTATATTTTGTAATTATCTCTAACTCTTGCTTGGTTTTAAAATCTTTCCTTTCCCAGAGATTTGACAAATATACTATACTGTGTTCACTTAATTTACTTACAATTTTCTTCTTTATATTCAAGTCATTCACCCACTTTGAATTTATCTTGGTGTAGGTTGTGAGATATTGATCTAAACTTAATCTTTCCCATAATATTTTCCAATTTTCCCAGCAGTTTTTGTCAAATATTGGATTTTTGTCTCAAAAGTTGGGCTCTTTGAGTTTATCATACACTATCTTGCTGAAGTCACTTACCACAAGTCTATTCCACTGATCCTTCCTTCCATCTCTTAGCCAGTACAATATTGTTTTGATTACCACTGCTTTATAATACATTTTAATATCTGGTACTCCTAGGCCACCTTCCTTTACATTTTTTTTCATTATTTCCTGTGATATTCTTGATCTTTTGTTCTTCTAAATGAATTTTGTTATAGTTTTTTCTAATTCAGTAAAAAAAAATTTTTGGTAGTTTCATAGGTATGGCACTAATAAGTAAATTAATTTGGGCAGAATGGTTATTTTTATTATATTAGCTCATCCTACCCATGAGCCATCAATGTTTTTTCCAATTGTTTAGATCTAGTTTTAATTGTTTGGAAAGTGTTTTGTAGTTGTGTTGGTGTAATTCCTTTATTTGTTTTGGAAGATAGATTCCTAAGTATTTTATATTGTCTAGGGTGAGTTTAAATGGTATTTCTCTTTCTACCTCTTGCTGCTGTGATGTGTTAGAAATATATAGAAATGCTGATGATTTATGTGTATTTATTTTGTATCCTGCAACTCTGCTAAAGTTGTTGATTATTTCTACTAGCTTTTTAGTTGATTGTCTAGGAATTTTTAAGTAGACCATCATATCATCTGCAAAGAGTGATAGCTTAGTCTCCTCATTGCCTATTTTAATACATTCAATTTCTTTCTTTTTCTTCTCTAATTGCTACTGCTAGTGTTTCTAGTAAAATGTTAAATAATAGAGGTGATAATGGGCATCCTTGTTTCATGCCTGATCTTATTGGGAAGGCTTCTAATTTATTCCCATTGCATATGATGCTTGTTGATGGTTTTAGATATATGCTGTTTATTATTTTTAAGAAAGGTCTTTCTATTCTTATACTTTCTAGTGTTTTCAACAGGAATGGGTGTTGTCTTTTGTCAAAGGCTTTTTCAGCATCTACTGAGATAATTATGTGAGTTTTGTTTGTTAGCTTTTTATATAGTTGATTTTGTGGATGGTTTTCCTAATGTTGAATCATCCTTGTATTCCTGGTACAAATCCCACCTGATTATGGAGGATAATCCTCTTGATCACTTACTGGAGTCTTTTTGCTAGTATTCTATTTAAGATTCTTGCCTCTATGTTCATTAGAGAGATTGGTCTTTAGTTTCCTTTCTTTTTGGTCTGCCTGGCTTTGGAATTAGTACCATATTAGTGTCATAAAAGGAATTTTGTAGAACTTCTTTGCTTATCACTTCAAATAATTTGTATAGTATTGAGATTAGTCATTCTTTGAATGTTTGATAGAATTCATTTGTGAATTCATCAGACCCTACCCACTTTTTTCTTATGAAGTTCTTTGATGGCTTGTTCAATTTCTTTTTCTATGTGTTTATTTAAGGATTTCTTCTTCTTTTTATCTAAGGAATTCATATTTTTTTGTAAATATTCATCCATATCACCTAGATTGCTATATTTATTGCCATATAATTGGGCAAAATAGTTTTTAATGATTGCCTTAATTTCCTTTTCATCAGAGATGAGGTCTCCCTTTTCATCTTTGATATTGTTAATTTGGTTTTCTTCTTTCCTTTTTTTAAAATTATATTTACCAGAACTATGTCTATTTTATCTGTTTTTAAAATTACCAGCTTCTAGTCTTATTCATTAATTCAGTAGTTCTCTTATTTTCTATTTCATTAATTTCTCCTTTGATTTTTAGTATTTCTAATTTAGTTTTCATCTGGGTATTTTTCATTTGTTCTCTTTCTAGTTTTTTAAGTTGCATGTCCAATTCATTAATCCTTGACCTCCCTAATTTGTTAACATATGCACTCAGTGTTATAAATTCCCCCTTAGTACTAATTTGGAAATTAAATAATATGATTCTCCAAAATAAGTTAAAGAACAAGTCATATAAAAATTAATAATTTCAATGAAGACAATGACAATGATGAGACTTCTTACTAAAACTTATGGGATGCAGCCAAAGCAGCAATAAGGGGAAATTTTATATCATTGAGTGCATATACTAACAAGTTAAGGAGGGTAGAGATTAATTAATTGAGCATACAAATTAAAAAACTAGAAAGTGAACAAATATACTATCTTTTATCAGGATGTAATTAAGTTCCCTATATCTTTTAATAAAATTTATTTTTACTTTGGGTTTGTTAGATATCATGATTACCTCTTCTGCCTTCTTTTTCTCAGTTGAAGCCCAATAGATTTGGCTCCAACCTTTTACCTTTACCCTGTGTGTGCCCTTCTGTCTCATGTGTGTTTCTTGTAGACTATATAAGATTTTGTTTTCTAATCCATTTTGCTATTTTCTTCCACTTTATGGGAGAGTTCATCCCATTCACTTTCAGAGTCATGATTGCCAGCTGTGTATCCTCCAACTTTTTTATATCCTCTCTTAGTTCTGCCTTTTCTTCTTTTGCTATTGCCCTTTAAGTTATTGGTTTGCTTTTAATCAGTCCCCCTTCTCCACCCCTTAATTTACTTCACTTTCCACCCCCTTTCTTTTTGTTCCCCTATTATTCTTTTTTGAGGTCCATTAAATTCCCTCCACCCTCTCTATGCCCTTTTTTGAACTCCTGACCCATTATCCCCTTGCTTTATCCCTTCTGAATTTTGCTGTAGGATAAAATAGAATTTGAAATCCCAATGTATTTAGTTGCTCTTCCCTCTCAGAATAGATTCCACTGAGAGTAAGGTTTAAGTATTTCCTATTAACACTCTCTTCCTCTCCTTCTTATAATAATATTCATCCTCTACCCTTCCCATCCACCTCTTTGTGTGGTATAGGTTATCCTATTTTTCTTATTCCTTCAACTTTCTCTTGGTGCTATCTTCTATTGCACCCTTTTCTTTTTGTGCATATTGTCTTTGACCATTTAGTACTCCAACTTCTCCCTATGAATAATTTTTCTAATTACTATAATATTGAATACAGTTTTTGAAAATTACACATAAGATTTCTCCATATAGGAATATAAATAATTTGATGTTATTGACGCCCTTAAAGAAGCAAATTTTTTTAAAAAGTTTTTTTTCTTTTATCTCTCTTTATTTACCTTTTCGTGTTTCTCTTGATTTTTGTAATTAGATATCAAAATTTCAGTTCTCAAGAACATCAGGACAATTTTCTTGGATAATTCTGTGTAGTGTAATATCAAGGTTTCTGTTTGTTTCTGATTTTTCCAGAAGACAAATAATTCTCAAATTGTCTTTTCTAAACCTTTTCTAAATGCTTGGTCTGTCATTTTCTCAGTGAGATATTCTATATTTCCTTAAATTTTGTCATTCTTTTGACTTTCTTTTAATAGTTCTTGCTGTCTTGCAATATCATTGACTTCTACTTGCCCAATTCTGGTCTATAGAGACTGATTGTCTGCTATAAAATTTTGATTTTCCTTTTCAGTTTGGACTATCCTGTTTTTTATGGTTTCCAGGTATTTAATTTTGGTCTCCAAGTTGCTTATTGCTTCATTTGATTTGGGGGCTTCTTTCTCCAATTAGGAGTTTCTGTCTTTTAAACTGTTATTTTCTTTTTGAGCTATTTCCCACTTTTATTGTCAGCTCTCTTCCACCTTTCTCATAATCTCAAATTTGAACTCTTCAAGAGTTGTGAACAATTTTCATTTTTTTGGAAAGATATGTATGTGATTACTTGTCTGGATTTTTTCTCTGTAAATATTTTCCAGGGTCAGTGCCTTTCTCTTATTCTTTCTGGTGATTTAAGGTTGTATTTCTTGGATATTATTAGCTATCACTATGCTGGTTTTACTTCCCAGCCATAAATATGAGTGAGGAGGGCATGTTCTCTGTGTATGGAACTAAAGAGCAGTTATTGCCTGAGGCTAGTTTTTGAATCTCAGCATGGCTTCTACTGTCTGAGAGGCTTCTACTGTCTGCCACCCCTCTCAGTTCTATCTCTGTGCCTAAGTTCCACACTCTTTAGCCTCATGGGGTCTCAAGTCTAACTGTCTCAGGGGAAAAGTCCCTGGGTAGTCCCCGTTATCTGCCAAGAACCTAGAGATTGCCCCACTCTCCCTCTATTTCTGGTGCTCTGGCTCTGACTCTGGCACCATAGGTGAGGTGGGGAGGGTTGATCAGTTCACATTTTGGTGGGAGCTATTTCACCCCCTTATTGCATGGAAATGCCCAAATCCTAGGTACCTCCAATACTGTGCCCTATTGTGGAGTCCTTTTGTTAATATGGATTTTTTTTTCCTTTGGAGTTATCATGTATTGGTCAGTGGTGAGGAGAATAAGAGTCTTGCTAATACTCTGCAGCCATCTGAACCCAGAAGTCTCTTTATCAAATATTTAAAGAACATCTAATCCTAATACTATAAAAATATTTGTCAAAATAAGCAAAGAAGTCATCCTACCAAATTATTTTTATTACACAAATATGCTACTGATTCCAAAGACAGGCATATGAAAAACAGAGAAACTAAATTACAGACCAATCTCCTTAATGAATGTAGATGCAAAAATCTTAAATAACATACTAGCAAAAAGACTACAGCAAGTTATCACAAGGATTACTCACTATGACCAGGTGGGATTCATAACTGTAATGCAAGAATGGTTTAATATTAGGAAAGCCAAATAATTGACCATATCAATAATCAAACCAATAAAAATCACATGATTATCTCAATAAATGTAGAAAAAGTCTTTGACAAAACACAACACCCATTCCTATTGAAAAGAGAAGAAACTATAGGAATAGAAGGGCCAATCCTCAAAATAAATAACAGTACGTAATTAAAACAACCAGAAAGTATCATCTGCAATGGGAACAAGTTAGAATACTTTCCAATAAGATCTGGAGTGAAGCGAGGATGCCCATTATCACTTCTATTATTTAATATTGTACTAGAAACAGTAGCAGTCACAATTAGAGAAGAAAAAGACATTTATAGGATTAAAGTAGGTAATGAGGAAACTAAATTATCATGGTTTGCAGAAGATGTGATTGTATATTTAAAAAATTCTAGAAAATCCATTAAAAGCCAATGGAAATTATTAACAACTTTAGCAAATTTACAGGGTATAAGATAAACCCAACTAAAACAGCAGCATTTCTGTATATTTCCAAAAAAATTCAGCAGTAAGAGTTAGAAAGAGAAACTTCATTTAAAATCACTCTAGACAATATAAAATATTTAGGAACCTATCTGCCAAGACAAACAGGATTTATATGAATACAACTACAAAATGTTTTTTACAGAATTAAAACTAAATCTAAATAATTGGAAAAACATCAATTGATCCTGCATAGGACAAGCTAATATTATAAAAATGACAATGCTACCCAAATTAATCTACTTATTCAGTGCCATACCTATTGAACTACCAATTTTTTTATAAAATTAAAATATATATATATAAAAAAATTCATCTAGAAGAATAAGAGATCAAGAATACCAAGGGAAATGAAATAATGAAGGTATGAAGGTCTAGTATATATATGAAAGGATAGAGGCCTAGTAATATGAGATCTTAAATTGTACTATAGAGTAGTGGTCATCAAAACAATATGGGACTGGCTAAGGGACAGAAGGGTAGATAAATGGAATAGACTAGTGATAAATGACCTTAGAATGCTAGTGTTCGATAATTCCAAAGATCCCAGCTTTAGGGACAAGAACTCAGTATTTGAAAAAAAACTGCTTGAAAATTTGGAAAACTATGGAAAAAAATAGGTTCAGATCAGCATCTTATACCCTATATCTAGATAAATTCCAAATGGGTAAATGACTTAAATATAAAGGGTGAAATCATAAATAAATTAAGTGAAAATAGAACAGTATACCTGTCAGGTAAACCAGCTTCCTCATATATATATTAATTTTAAACCCTAAACTTCTGTGTATTGACTTATAGGTGGAAGATTGGTAAGGGTAGGCAATGGGGGTCAAGTGACTTGCCCAGGATCACACAGCTGGGAAGTGTCTGAGGCCGGATTTGAACCTAGGACCTCCTGTCTCTAGGCCTGGCTCTCAATCCACTGAGCTACCCAGCTGCCCACCCTCATATATTTTTTAATTGCTTTGGAAAAAATAATTTGCAAAGTCCTTTCACCCTGGAAATTCTTCATCCTGTGTTTTACATCACTATCCCTCAGGGCTATATTGGCTTCTGTTAACCTTTTATATCTCATTTTCAGTAGTTGAGATGAAAAAATTCTTGAATCAACAAACAAGCTTAAATATTCTTCCCTTTGTACTATAACACAGTGTTATTATTCATTAGACTGTGTCTGTAAAAAAAGGGTTTTCCTTCATTCAAGCAAAATTTGGGGTTTGGAAAATACAGCTGATCTATATCCATGGACAAACTCTAGTTCATCTTTAATGTGTTCCACAGGAGTGGAAACAGTTAAAGTAAACAGTTAAAGTGGAAAAATTTAAAGTGTTAAATAAAGAATTGCTTGGGTAGTCATACTAGAAGCCTAAGCCTAAGCCCTGTCCCAAATATGAATTATCCCCATTAACTCCTGCTTCTAAACAAATACAGTAAGATGTGGCAGGAAAATATTTTATCCAAGGGATTAAGAATAAGTGGGTTAGATGGATCCCCTGACACTTCTTTATGATTACCACCACATGCTGCAAATAGGCTGAGGCTGTTTTCTATCCCTTCTTCATTTCTGTATAAAAAAGAAACACATTGTGTATATAATGTACATTCACTCTCTAGGCCTATGCAGTGGTAGCCCTTTAGCTGTGATCCTGGTAGAGTTATGGTTCTGACATTCTTTCAGAGAAGTATATCTTTTTGGTTATGTTCTCCAAAGAAAGGAAGGTAGGAAAGGTTTTATTCTGATCCAAGAAAGGTGTGTTCAACCACCTGAGGGTAGGTCTCCTTGTAATAGCTAATTTTGAACCTCAATTCCATTATAATTACACCAAACTTTATCCCTAGTATTTTTTATTCTGTCTCCTTCCTCTGCTTTTTAAGCTCCCAATAGTCATCTTTCTGCAATAAGAATCATTCTGTCAGAGCAGTAATAGTTTGTCTACCAGACATCCATAGAAGTAGGAGCTTTGATTATATCAGGAAAATAAATTACTCTTCCAATATACTCATCTCTTAAATCTTCATGGTTGTGGCAGGTGTCTGTTGGAGCATTCAATGGGAATTCCTAAGAAATGACAGAAGGAATGAGAGTTCTATTAATGCTTTTTGTTTGGGGTGGAACATAGGAAGTTCAGAGATTATGCTCTAGAACAGAGATGGTAAACTTAAGGCACAGGTGCAAAAGTTGGCACATAGAGCACTCCCTGTGAGCAATTGTGGCATCCTCCCATAAAACTCTGCTCCCCAAGTTTGTTACTAGAATGGCAGAGGGACTCAGGCAGAGCTACTCCCTTTCCCCTCTCCACTGTGCCTGATGACATTTTTTCACTTCACCACTCCCTCCTCAGAGCAGCCCAATGGGAGTGCTTCCTTCCTCCCCTGAAAGAGTCTGCCCCTCTTCATAGAGTATTTAAAAATTTACAAACCTTGGTCCACATATGTATAAATATTGTGACATTAAATATGTGCATATCTATGTGTACTTCTAAATGGATATCTAAGAAAATATGTAGTGAGGTGGTTAAAACATTGAGCTTAGAATCAGTGAGACTAATCTGTTGAGGTTAAATCTGGCCTTATAAACTTATTAGTTTTCTGACCATGGGCAAGTCCATCATTTAACCATGTTTTTTTATCTCAGTTTCTCATTTGTAAAATGAGCTGGAGAAATACATGGTAAATCACCCCCCAGTATCTTCACCACAAAAACCACAAGTGGGGTTACAGAGAGTCAGAGATGACTGAAAAAATGACTGAACTATGAGAACATATGTAGATGTACATTTATTATTTCTATTTGTCTGCCTGGCTATAAAATCTCACTGTAACTTCACCACCTTGAAAATAATTCTATATTATGGCTATTTTAGTGATTAGAAAACTGAGGCTCATGTAGGTTGTCCACAGAAATACCAAAAAGTAGAGGAAAATGCTCCATTTGAACCCAAGCCTCCTTGACTTTAAGGGTTGAACTTCATCCACATTACAAAAAGAGTACTAGACTCAAGAGACAACAAATCAATATTGTTTTTCCCCCAATATATGATACCTAAGAAGATTCATGAGGTAATAAACCTTGAGCCTTCCTTGAAACTAGGAAGACCAAATCCAATTCTAAAACATGCTGACATGTGTGTGGCATTTACCTTCCCAGTGCTGTAGGCAAAAACATGACTCTTCCTTGTCCTCTCAGTACTTTAGCTCTTCTTTATAACTGAATGGCATTGGACTGATCTTATCTGGGAAAAGCATCTTTTTCTGGATCAAATATCTCCTATGATTCATGATAATATTCTGAAGCAATATGCTATTATTTACTATAATTCTGATTTCTCACCACCCAAAATCTAGTCAGGATGGTTTTTAAGGTAGTTTATTTACAATTAGCAAGGAAAAAAGGTAGGGAAATAGAGAGAGGGAGAGGCTAGTCCAGGCCTGCAGAGACCTGGAAGGAGAGAGAAGGTTAAAAGGCTAAATAAATTAGGCTACAAGCCACAAGGCCTAGCAATCAGATAGGCTAGAGCCTACTTAAGGTAGAGTCTTGGAAAAACGCCAAGGTAGGCCAAGGAAGTCAGCCTAACTTACCCAAGTGACCATTCAGAGTAGAAGCTGCCTGAGGTCTCCACCAAGATCCTTTAGCACCAAGTTCAAAGTGGGGAACTCCCTTAGCAGGAAGTAACCAACATACTTAAAGAGATAGTGTCTTTCATCACTTCCTTTGGGTCCACCTCTAATTTAAGTGGACAAATGGTAGCCTCTGCACTGATTTGGACTGCCCAAACGTCAGTCCCTTGTTCTTGATTTGTTACTTATTGTCACTTTTGGGTAACTCATTCCCCTCCCTACTACGGGAGGTGGGTATGATATCATCTCTATGCCTAGGGTAAGTAGAGTTTTGACTATGAATGGGCTAGAGCTAATTCTATTTACACAGGCTATTATATTCCTGGGGGTTGTCTTTTCTGGGTCTAGTGTAGAGGGTGATTTATGGATCCTTTCAATGTCTATATTGCCCTCTTGTTGTAGAACTATGGGGAAATTTTGCTAAATAATTTCTTTTAGTATGGAGTCCAAATTTCTATTAATTTCTGCTTTTTCAGGAGGACCAAATGATTCTCAGATTGTCTCTTCTAGACCTGTTTTCGTGGTCTATCACTTTCTCATTGAGATATTTCATGTTTCCTTCTATTTTATCAGTCTTTTGACTTTGTTTTATTTGTTCTTGCTCTCTTGAGAGATCATTAGCTTCTAATTGCTCAATTCTAGCCTTTAGGGTCTGGTTGTCAGCTGTAATCTTTTGGTTTTCCTTTTCAATCTGGTCATTTCTGGTCTTCAATTGACTTACCTCACTTTCTAATTGTGAAATTCTGTCTTTTAAACTGTTATTTTCTTGCCAGATTTTAGTTTCCAATTTGCTTACCATTTCATTTGATTTGGGGGCCTCTTTCTCCAATTTTGAGATTTTGTCTTCTAACCTGTTAATTTCCTTTTGAACTATTTCCCATTTCTCTCACCAAATCTCTTCCATCTTTCTCATCATCTCAGATTTGAACTCTTCAATAGTTTGTGGCCAGTTTTCATTATTTTGAGAAGGTTTAGATATGATTACTTCTTTGTTCTCCTCTGCAGTTTGCTCTGTTGTTTGGATTTTATCTGTATAAAAGTAGTCGAGTGGTATAGATTTCTTCTTGATGATCTTTCTCTTTTGGGGTTCTTGTCTCTGGCTTGCCATTGTTAGCCCTGTGCCCTCTCAGGTTTATCCTCCCACTCAGGGTCTGTTTGCACTCTTGAGGCTTCTGAGGTCACAGGTCAAGTTCTCAGGGTCAAGCCTTCTGGTAGTCCCCTTGTTATTCCTTTGCCCGAGGCTCCTTAACAGTCTCAGGGCACTTCCTCCAGAGTCGTGCACCCCTCTGCACTGGGTGCCCACTGAAGGTTCAGACCTGTTCTCAGAATCAGTGTCTTCACTTGTGTCTGAGCCCGCACTCTTGCCTGTGCTCAAGGTTTGTGTTCAAAGTCCATGAGTTCTTTAGCCTCATGGGGTCTAAAGCCTTGCTGCTCTCAGGAGCAGGCCTTGGTGACCCCAAGTGGCTGCCAAGGACTTAATGAGTGCCCCAAACTTACTCTAACTCTTGTTCGCTGGCTTTGGCACTGTAGGTGGTGTGGGGTAGGGGAGGGGGTGGCTCAGCTCACATTTTAGTGAGAGCTGTTTCACCCCTTTATAGCATGGAAATGCCCTGATTCCATGTACCTCCAATGTTGAGCCCTGTTGTGGGGTCCCATTGTTCCTCTGGATTTGTTTTTATGTCTTCTTGAGCAGTCCTATATGTTTCAGCTAGGAGAGGATAAGCAGCTGCTTTTTACTCTGCCGCCATCTTAACCAGTAAGAGTCAATAAAAATCAGTAGTACCAGATCTTAAACTGTACTATAAAGCAGAGATCATCAAAAAATATGGTACTACCTAAGAGACAGAAGGGAGAATCAGTGGAATAGATTTGGGGTAAATGTCCTTAGCAAAATATTATATGATAAAACCCAAGATCCCAGTTTTGGGACAAGAAACCACTGTTTGACAAAAACTGCTGGGAAAATTGGAAAACAGTATGGGAAAGATTAGGTTTAGGTCAACTTCTCATACCCTATATCAAGATAAATTTTAGAATGAGTAAATGATTTAAATATAAAGAAGAAAAGTATAATTAAAATATGTAAACAAAGAATAGTATACCTTCCAGATCTATGGGAAAGGAAAGAATTTAAGACAAAGCAAGAGAGAGAGAGAATATTGCAAAATATAAAATGAATAATTTTGAATAAATTAAATTAGTTTTCTACAAACAAAACGAATGCAACCAAAATTAGAAAGGAAGCAAAAAAGGTCTAATTTCTCAATTCTATAAGGAGCTAAAGTAATTATACAAAAATCAAGACCTTCCCCAATTGATAAATGGGCATGGGACATGAATAGGCAATTTTCAGATAAAGAAATCAATACTATCAATACACACATGATAAAGTGTTCTAAATCTCTTATAATTAGAGAAATGCATATTAAAACACCTCTGAGGTACCACCTCATACCTAGCAGATTGGCTAATATGACAGCAAAGGAAAGTAATAAATGTTAGAGTGGGTGTGGCAAAATTGGGACACTAATGCATTGCTGGTAGAGTTTTGAATTGATCCAACCATTCTGGAAAGCAACTTGGAATTAATGCCCAAAGGGCATTAAAAGACTGTCTTCCCTTTGATCTGGGTTTGTACCCCAAAGAGATAATAAGGAAAAAGACCTGTACCAAAATATTTATAGATTCACGCTTTGTGGTAGCAAAAAAATGGAAAATGAGGGGATGATATTTGATTGGGAATGGCTGAACAAATTGTGGTATCTGTTGGTCATGGAATTTTATTGTGCTAAAAGGAATAATGATCTGGAAGTATTCCATATGAATTGGAAAGACTTCTAGGAAATGATGCAGAGTGAAAGGAGCAGAACCAGGAGAACTTTGTATACTGAGACTGTTACACTGTGGCATATGTAATGCAAGGTGGCTAACAGAAACTTTTGCTTCTGTAATTTCTAACAGTCACAAAAAGTCAGTTAGAAGTCTCAGAATCTTCAGAAAGTCAGTTCAAACTTGAAGCTATAAATAGAAGTGAAGTTCCAATGGACAAGGCTTTTTGCCTTCTGGCTTTTGCTGTGGCTAGAGGCTTTTGCTTTGGCTTAGCATCATGGCTTTAGCCTTTTGGCTTGGCTTTGGACTAATTTCTTTGGCCTTGGCCTGTGTTTATTTTTTCTTGGGGAAATTTAGACCTATCTCATTTCTCTGGACCTCTCCCTGATCTCTCCATCTACATCCCTCCCCTTCCCCTGAATTTCCTTTGGGCCCTGGGTGGAAGGGAGGGCTTGGTCATTGGACATCGTGGGTTTAATTTATATAGACAAGTAGAGTATCCTCAAATAAGTTACCCCTAGTTTTATTGACTTGATAAAGATTTTACTTAAATGGCAGTCAAAACTTCCTGACTAGGAGAGCAGGCTCTTTCAGTCTAAACTTCTCCGCAACCCATGCCCCACCACCACCCCTCTCCTTAGCAGCAATTAGAAAACCTTGAACCTCCTTCCCTCTGATTAACCTGAGATTAATAAATTCCCTTGTTACCTACTCAAAGTCTCTGGTGAATCATTATATCAAAGATTAAGGCAAGAGCTAAAAAGAAAGGAATCATTTTCTTTTATTTCTTGAGGGGAACTGTGGGCATCCCTCTTGGGAGGAAGTACCTACCTGAGACTTCTGGTGGTCATCATTTTGACTGGCAGGGAGGAGCCCTTTCGACTCTAGAAATTCAACTTTAGAAATTAACAAGAGAAAACCCTCTACCCAGACCTAAACATTTTCTGACTGGCTTAAACTCCTTTATATCATAGGGATACCTTCTCTGCTTGAAGGGTTCAGCCTATCTCCCCTAATATCCTCTGTCTCTGGCCTCTG
Organism: Gracilinanus agilis; assembly: GCF_016433145.1. Classification (NCBI taxonomy): domain Eukaryota; kingdom Metazoa; phylum Chordata; class Mammalia; order Didelphimorphia; family Didelphidae; genus Gracilinanus; species Gracilinanus agilis. The sequence goes on along the minus strand of NC_058131.1, from coordinate 204,225,216 downwards.
TGAATAAACCTGTTTGAGCTACCCTCTCCTACATACCCCATTTCCCTTATTTCATATATACCTTCCCTTACCTTCATTCCTTCCCCAATCACCTTATAATCCCCTATATCTCCATTTATCCTTCCTCACACCCAAGTTGCCTCCCAACCCTCTCAGATTACCTTACTATTTTTATAGCACACAATTGAATGTAATGGAATTCTTTATTAGCAGCAATGCGATGAACCAGGACAATTTTGAGGGACCTATGAGAAAGAACACTATCCATATCCAGAGAAGGAACTGTTGGAGTAGAAACAAAGAATAAAAACATATGCTTGATCATGTAGTTTAATAGCTTTGTTTGATGGGTATATAGGCTCTAAATGATCACTCTATTGCAAATATTAATAATATGAAAATGTGTTTTTTCAATGATTCATTTAAAACTCAGTGGAATTGATAATTGACTATGGGAGGGGGGAGAAAAGAAGGGAAGGAAAGAACATGAATCATGTAACCATGGAAAAATAATCTAAATCAAATAATTAAGTAAATATTTTTAAAAGAAAAGGAAAAGAAAGAAAAAATATATATGATCCTAATATCAAGAACCTTAAAACCTTCAAGAAAAAAAATCTAAATACCTACTATTAAAATTGAATCATTACATAGCCAGAACATTCTATTCTGAGGGAGAAGATCATTACTGATGATGGGAATGGAAGTTGATTCTTGAAAAGCTTTGTAGAAAATGTGATATTTGATGTGGATTGTAAAAATCAGAAGAGATTCAGAGTTGTAAAGGATGAGGAAGAATGATCCTTATGATGGAGTATAGATATAGGAAGATTTATGATGAGTAAAGGGAAGTGTATAAATCTGCATGGCAGGTTTGGCAAAGAGAGAAGTAGTAGATCCTTTTGGCTGCAGCATAGTGCATATGAAGATAAACAATATGATATAAGGCTGGGAAAGTCAGGTGGAGAAAATTATAAAGGATTTCCTAACCTAGTAGAATATGTTGAACTTTACTCAGGAGGCATTAAAGAACCACTGAAGATTTTTCAAATGAGCAGGGAAAACATAATCTCTACACATATGAAACCATGAATCTGAGAGTAGCTAAAATTGATAGATTAGAAAAGTGTGAGAATGACAGCAATAAAAAAAATTTGTAAAAAGGCTAATGCAATAATCTAAGGAAGAGATAATAAAGGTCTGCCCTGAGATGATTTCAGTACCACTTAGAAAGAGGGAACAAGAGAACTAAGATTAGGAGTATCTGACATTGATTGGTCCCCTTTTGAAGATGTCTCTTTCTATCAGCCTAACCAGTTGTCATTTTTGTTTTTGTTTATTTAAGGGGAAGTAATTGATGAAATCCTACATTATGTTAAGAAAATAATTGGTTTTAAATATCCACATGGTGAATTTGCTCTGCCTTTTATTTTCCTTCTTTCTATCTTTCCAGGAATTAAGACAATTCCCTAACTGGAAAGACTTGTTTCTTAATCATATGGAGATTAGGGATCCATTCATTGCTGAGGGACATAAAGTGAAAGTTCTCAGTTTCGTGGCCAATTGATCATTAAAAATATTTCTATAGGTGGCCCATAGGTCCAGACCAATTAAAAACTACAATTGGGATTTCATCTTGGAATAATTTGGGGAGAGCAAACCACTCTTAATGCACTCTGAGGTGTGCTTGGCAATGTAAACAACATCCATTGATCCTAGTTCTGTTTTGCAACTTGAGACAAAGGAAATCCTGTGTGGAAGATGCAAATATACTCTCAGGTCTTTATTTAGACAAAGCAAAGAGTGTTTGGGGATCATAACTTGATGAGGCAAGATTAGCTTCCCAGTTTTTAAATAGCTACACACACTAGCTGCCCATGTTCACCTCGCAGAGTCTAATTGATCCCTTCATCCTTTTGAAGCAAATGAAGGAGTTTCTGCATTGCAAATGGATTTTTTCTAAGACCTGAAGAAATCCAAATCCTCTGATACCTCAAAGAGCTCTGGAGTTATTTATTTTAGCCATCATGCTGGAGATACCAAAATGCAAAAGTGGAGTAGGAAAATACTTATTAAAAGATAGTTTTTGAACTGACCCTGACCCTCCCTGATAACTCTTATATCTCAGTGTAGCCAGTCTCCTAGCAGCATAAGGAAGGAGCCCCACTGTGAAAGTTGTAGCTATATCAGCAAGATTCTCATCAAATGCTAATGTTTTGTATGTTCATAATTGCAGTAAAATCTCAATTATTTATAATCTAACTCACTGGACCATTTTTGTACAGAGGAACTATTTTTTGTCAAATGGGGGATTTTTAATCTAACTAAAATGAAACAAAACAGCAAAAATCAACTTTTTACTATACTTATGACAATAAAAATATTGTCGGTACTATATTTTCCACAACTAAACCTCCAGAAACAAGTTTAATGCAAAATCCTGTCCTGCCTTAATCTATAGGATTCTGGAGTTAGAATTAACCTCCTCAATGAGAGTAATCACTTTTAAAATTTACATTATATTGACTTATTAGTATAAGATATTACATAGTATAACATTATATTACAGAGCCTGTAGAAGCAGGTAAGCTCTTGGAACGTGGGAATCATATATTTATTTTGTCTTTCTGTGCTAAGTACTTAGCACAGGATCTCATACAAAAATAATGAACTCTTAAAGATTTATTGATTTGAAATGAATTGTAATATAAGGTATTGTATTATTTTCACTCTTCTTTGTTAAAAAAGAGGATTTCTGTTTAACCCTTTTCACCCAGGGTATCTAAATGGAGAAAATGACTCATAAAGTGTTAATGACTTCCTTAAATTTCTCCAGATAGAAAGCCAGAGGAGGAAATGTGAGTCACAGAGTTAAGTACCAGAAACCCAAGTCAATTCTTCCTCATAACTAAATTGAGGGTATAATGTCCTGAATACATATAGATCTAGAATACAAATTAGCTTTAGGAAACTAGGATTCAAATCATAGCTTTACTACTTATTCTCTGTTGCAACTTGGGCAAGTCTCTTAACCTTTCTAGGCCTTAGTTCCCCATTAATAAAATAAAGGGCTTGGACTTAATGGTTTGTCATGTTTCAGCTCTAAATCCATTATGCTACAATTTTCCTTACTCCACAATCATTCACAAATCCACAACAACAGGAAACATTTATAAGTGAAAATTACCTATGTAAAAAAATTCTGGGTGATGGGTAAGGGATCGGGGAGTAGGCTTTTACAGAGTTTAAATGACTTATAGTCTGATAAAATGATGTCAAAATTTAAAGAAGAAAATATTTTCATTAAAAAATGAACAAAAATTAATTAGGCCTCATTTATTCTGGCCTAAGGTCTGGTCACCTAATAATTTGTGACATTCTTTTCCTGTACTTTTATTTCCAAAAAACTGAGTCTAATCATTATTCTTAGAAATGAATGAAACTGAACTCCCATTATTTGTCCACACTGGCCAAACAAAGCAGATTTAGCTAACAGTCAAAAACACATAGAAATAGAAACATCAGCCTTGCCAGGTCAATAGCAAGTAGTTATAATTATAAATAACTGTGTATATCAGCATATATCCATCATGCCATTTATATGTTTTTGAAAGCCTAACCTCTCTCTCTCTCTCTCTCTCTCTCTCTCTCTCTCTCTCTCACACACACACACACACACACACACACACACACACACACGCACACGCACACACACACACACACACACACAGAATTTTTCATCCCTACTCCTCAGTTTCCCTCCTTTGAGCAAATGGTGAAAAGAAGCCCTTGCTCAGTGTGTATTGTTTGGTGGGAGATAGAGAAGCATGATATGAAGCAGCATTGTCCATGTTAATTGCTTTTAACTTGAGAGCCATCTGTCCATAGAGCAGGAATGCTATGCAATCAAGGCTGACCTGACTGAGGGGGAGGTCAGCCTAAGCCAGGGACAATTTACTGTGAGCCATGTCATGGGGCGGGCATGACAGGAATGTCACTAGCTTGTTGACTTATACTGGTTCCACCTAGCTCCCAGGCAGAGGTGGAAGCAGAGAAAAATATGGGAGGGGGTTATCCTTGGTGGAGAATGGGAAGAAAATATACTCAAAATGACATGGTGGTTTAGACAGCCTGAGAATGCAGGGTACCAGACAAAGGAGAGCTCTGTACTCTGAATGCCTAAGGGTTTTGCTGTCAAAATAATGGTGGAGACCTATGTCTTCATAATGGATTATATGTGCAAGAAGTTTTCTTTGTCAAAGTCATGATAACATAATAACTTCCACTGTGAATACAACACACTGTTCTTACATACGTTCAGCTACCTTGATATAATCTCCCTCCACTTAGATGAACTCTAAACTGATTTAAAAAGGATCGACAGAAACACATGCAGTTATCAGCATCCTGAGAATCAAGCATTCTTCCCAGACAATTTACCCCATCCTCCACTGCCAAAAAAAAATACAAGCTCAGATTTCCCACTTAGAACAATTATATATTTTCTGGGGATTTAGGCCAGTACTCAGACTTCTTTGACCAATTAGGCAAAATATTCTAAGAATCAATGATTTTGTCAGTTGAGGAACTTCAGGTGTGGGAATTTCCTACATCAACACATATCATAATTCAGTTTTAACTTAATTATATCCTAGGGAGTTCCCTAAAGCACATAGATATTAGGTATGGCAGAAAATGATAAGTAAATCTTAGCACTGTGATTTTAGAGTAAGATAAAATTGAATGAATGATATATTATTAAGATTAATATGATTTCTATGTAACCAAATAAGTGAATTTCACATGATTGCATTAAAGTCAGAAGTAGAAAGACCTTAAAACATTGAACAAAAATTACTAGAGCAGGAAAGCATCTTAAAATTATGAATTTAGAGGTCCAGACCCTGAATGGATCCTGTAGTCAGAGGCTCACTAAATATAAGATGTAGAAAGAATATTGGAATATTAACCTTATCAAATAATCAACAAAAATTCTTATGCTCATCAATTGCTGAACTTATTCTGGGTACCAAAATTATAAACACAAAAGTGAAAAGAGTCCTTTCCATAGAAACCATTACAGCATATTTAGATGAAATATTTAGAAATATGCAAAACAGACATAAAAAAGAAAAATATGAGGAGAGAAGGTAGTGCTTACATTTGGAGGGCATTGGTATGAGGAATGTTAGAGTTAATAGTGATCTTAAGAAGCCATATTAATACCCCTTGATTTTACCAAGAAGGTAATTGAGTCTTATGAAGGTTCATTGACTTACCCATGGTCACAGAGCTCGTTAGTGGAAAAAAAAGCTCTAGAATCAATGAAATATAGAAACAATTCATTGCTCTTTACTTATATCATATTATCTTCCATCATAATTTCTGTTTATCTTTAAGTGGTGGCATGTATGAACGTATTTACTTTGTCAGTAGATTCAGAGTAGAGGCATGTGCCTCCTTCCACATTAGTAACATAGAAATGAAGCCAGAGTATGATATGCTACTATAAGCACATGCCTCTTCCCTGTTTTGGAATTCTAATTTGAGACTTTCCAGAGAGTGCATATGGCAGCTAATCTCAAAGGGGATTGTGTTGAATACGAGAGAAATATTATATCATAAACTGATAGGCCTCAACTTTGGGGTTATAGAGATCAATGTCAATGACTTCAATTACTTCCTAAAATAATTCAGTAATCAGTGCTGCCTAATCATTATGTGTTTATTGCCAGATGCTTTCAATAAGAAGACCGATGTGACTAAAGATATTTTTAATAAGGAGACTGGGAGACATGTTCTACAACAGGTGTAGTGATAAATGGAAAATCTCATATAGCCTAGTCATGTGGAGATTATTTGTCTAGGTCACTTATCTCAATGATATAACATAGTCTTTCAGAGTTATAGGAACAAAGCTAGAGCTGAATTTTGCTAGGTCAAACAAGAATCATAGCTTTCAGTAAGCTCTCACTGATGTATTATATTATGGCTTTAAAAAATTAGATTATAGAAATCATATATCAGACATCTTCTCAAAGCACATCTCTCAGGTCATAACTCCCACCTCAGAGGTCAAGAGAATCACTGAGATTATGTCCAACTCCTACATTCTTAGATGTGACAAAACTAGAGAGTATATATGGATGAAACAACAGGTAATGATTTGGAGGTCATGACTTATGTGTTGAAATAAATGAGAAGGTTTAACAAGTAATTGAGGAGCTCTCATATGAAGATGAATGAGACTAGATCTGTTTCAGCCTCCCAAATCAGAAAGGAGACAGGATAATGATGACCAAACTGAAGAATATGTATTTTGAGATTGAGTTGAAGCAACTGGGAATGTTTAGTTGGGAAACAAAGAATACTTAGATATGTCAAGTAAGAAGCGTTTATAAGTACCTCCTATGTGCTAGTTACTTTGCTAAGCACTAAGGACAAAAAGAAGGACATATAATTATGGCCCATACTTTCAAAGATTAGAAAAATATGAAAAGTTCTGTACAAAAAATTAACAATCCTTGGAAGAAAAGTACTAGCATGGAGAGAGATTGGAAAAGACTTCTTGCAATGTAGACATGTGGTAAAATTTAACAGAGGTTAGAAAAGTAGGAAGTGGTGATGCAGAGGAAAAGAGTGGAATCCATGGAAGGCTTGAATTTGAGTGAACTGTCTTGTTCAAGGAGGAGCAAGGAGGCCATTACTCAAGAATATGAAATACATAGTGATAAGAAATTCAGTTTTGACATATTGAGTTTAAAATATCCATTAAAACTCAGTTCAAAATGTCCAAAAAGCAGTCAGATTCAGAAAGGATTTGAGGGATTTTGTCATGTTATGAAAAGTAGTCATCTGGAAATGGGATTAGAGATGAACCTTTAAGGAAGCTATGGATTCAAAAAGGTGAAGGTAATGAAGAAGAATATTTCAGGCATTGGTGACAATCAGAGTGAAGGCATGGCGATGGATGATGGAATACCTTGTACAAGGAATTTTAGGCTATCATGGTTGAGTTGTGAAGTACATGATAGGGAGCAAAGTGTAAGAACACTAGCAATATAGAAAGTGTCAAAATTGTGTAGAACTATAAATGTAAAGTAAGTATCAGAGGATAGTTGAAGGCATAAATTCTAGAGATGTTGTTTAAGGCAAAAGTAACCGGATTTCACAACTGGCTTTATGTTATGGGTGAAAGAGAGTGAAAAGTTGAGGATGATTGTGAGCCACAGAGTCTAGGAAAATGGACATGTCCTCCATAGCAAGAAGGGAGTGAAGAAAAGGGTTGTGTAATAGAAAGTAATAATGGTTCAATTTTGGATGGAAAGAGACAATGGGTTCAGTTTTGAACAGATTGTATTTAAAATGTCAGAAAAATATCAACCTAGTTCAAGAAGTCCAATAAGCAATTGAAGTTGTAGGCACAAGAAGAGTCTAGGAAGATTTTCTCAGTTAATAACTTGATTTGATCTGAATTGTCCCTACTATATATTTAATGCTAAATCAATTTAAATCCTTAACTTCTGCTCAGAATCAATAGTAAATATTGATTACAAGGCAGAAGAGCAGTAAGGGCTATGAAATTGGGGTTAAGTGACATGCCCAGTGTCATACAACTAGGAAGTATCTGAGGCCAGATTCAAACCCAGATGTTCCTGACTCCAGACCTGCTGCTCTATATATTGTGCTCTCTAGCTCCCCCATTTAATCATTTTATTCCTAATAATATAATATTCTTCCACAAGGTCATGTATTTAGTTAGTAGTAACTATGAGGCTGAAATTCATATAAAAATGTTTGAGTTCTAAATCAAGGATATTAGTCTGGGAACACTGGAACATGATCTGTGCCTTTAAATTTGAGACTGAATGGATAGGAAAGAACAAAAGGAGGTATATCTACTGGCATAACCCATAGACAAAACAGATGCTAGGTGACCACAAGCAAATCACTTAATCTCTATATGCCTCAGTTTTCTCATCTGTGAAATGGGGATGATAATACCATCTACCTCCTAAAGTTATCATGAAGACAAATTCGGACAATATTTTTGAAGTGCTTTGCAAACCTCAAAATGCTTTATAAATGTCATGATTAAGATGATGATGATGATGATGATGATGATGATGATGGCAAAAGTTCAAGATGGAACAAAGATGGCAGCAAAAAGATCATTCAGCAAATAATCATCCTGGGTAAAGTCAGTAGGGATTAATAGTGGGAATTTGAAAACTAAATAGTAGTGTTCATAAGATGGCAGTGGAAGTAGGTATGGTTGGAGAAAACAGATAAGAAATTACATTTTCCCAACAATATTCATCTGTCATTTAAAATGTTTTGAAGGATTTCTAGGAATAGTTTCATGTTGTTAGAGATAGCCAAAGTTTTAAAAGGAACTGTTTAAGGGTCTGATTCAGAGAAATAGTTATATATACTCTAGGCAAATGTCACTATTACTATTTAATTTTTCAAGTGTACGATAGTGACATCAAAAAATTACCAATGGCCTAATTCAAGAACTAAAACTCATCCTTCTTTCTATACCAACTTTCTTCAAAATAAATTCTCTAAATAATATTTATTCCATTATTTCATTGATTTGGCTTCATAAAACTCTAGATCAGATAATGGCAATAAATAAAAGAATTAACAAGGGTTACCTTTCACTGATCTTCACTTGCGTAATAACAAACCTTTCAATCAGATATCTGAATATAAAATTAAACCTTCAATATAATTCTGTCCAATGTCGTGATAAGACATATAATTTGTCACCATAAGAAGAAGAATATGATAGGTTTAGTGAGGTGCTTTTAGAGGCATGTGTAGTATACAGAATCAAATTAAATTCATGCATTGCACCATTATTTTCCCCCCACTGCAAATGATCAGCAAATTATCAATGCACTTGATTATCAGTTGATAGCAGCATTATCTCTTTGAAAATTGCAGGCAGGTATACAACATATCAAAATAAGCAGGCAATAAATGTAAAGTTCATAATCAAGACATTTGTGACATTGCCAGGCAATCATCTGAGAATATTATACATTTGAAAATCAAGCCATTTGTAGGTAAATGGTAGTTGAAAACTCTGAGATGCAGAGAAAGGGTTTTCTTATAACTAGAAAACTGGACGGAGAGTCAGAAAAGCAGTTCACTCAGTAATATTCGACAATTATTGGACATTTTAAAAATTTTAAAAAATATGTTTTTTTCCCACTGGGAAAATAGAGATTTGTTATTCTAAATGCAATAGATGTTGCTTGAAAGATAACATTTTTATATTAAAGTTTTTAACATGCATTTCTTTTAGAAGCCTTCTGATGAAATACTTTTGCAAAATATAATCTAGATTTTCTTCTTTAGAGTATGTTTAAAGTAATGTATTCTAATAATATATTTTTTTAAATAATGAAAATTCATTCATTTGAATCAGTTTAATTCAGAAATCATGATCATTAAGTAATTTATAGGGAAAGATTTCAATTTGCACAATGAAACAAAAAATGTGTTAAGGGCACTAATAGTATGAAAAAAATATTAGGAAAGAATATTTAAACTTACACATGAGAACAAACTTTTAATCAAGCTCATAGCACTTTATTTATATATGTGCTGTAAGAATTTAAAATTTAGGTTTTATGCTAACTATGAAATTTCTAAAGTAATATTGTGATCACCAAGTTAAAAAATTAACTCTCAAGACACAAGTCTGTTAGCCATTCTTAAGAATTTAGCTTAATAGAGATATAATAAAAGTGAGAAATGTAGGAAAGAAGTAGAAAGTATTGCCTAGCTAGATACCCTATAATTTCTGTCCAAAGAAGTCCAGCTCACCACCCAGAAATGACTCTCAAGTCCCAATCTCCACATGGAGTCATGGTAGTCTCTTAAGACAGGAGTCCTGGTGGTGTCTTCAGCAAGGGTTCCACCAATGCAAGCCTCTTCCTTTGGCTCCAGTCACTCACCCAGCTGGCCTCCAGAGCAGAAAGCTCCAGACCAGCAGAATCCTCCCCCAGGAGAGCCTCCTCCTCCATTTTGGCTCACCAATGCCGAGAGAGCCATTGAATCCTCAAGTTGGCCTTTTTAAAACAGTTTTCTCAATATCACTTCCAGTCACTCCCCCACTTTGCAGGAACCAATTGCAGTCTTTCAATTTTACTAGCACTGCCCAATTGGGGTGGCAGTAGTTTTTGGAGGTGTGAGCTTACTCTAGTAAGTAACTCTTGAGAACTCTTACTTAGAGTTAAGTAGTAGTACTTTAAGTTCTTGACTTTTTTAGCTAAAAATAGACAAGGGAAGAGTTAATCCCATCTTCATGGTGCTAATTACAAACATAAATTTTAATAAGAATATTAGCTGATATTCATACAATGAATACACTTGAAAATTTACATACACATGATCAAATTTTATCTTTGCAACAACCCTATTAGATTGATGCTATTATTACCCATTTTACAAATGGAGAAACAGTGAAATGAAAAACCAACAGTATGTTCTAGACACTTTCCTAAGTGCCTATGATACAAATATCTAGAAAAAACATCATATTAAACTGAAAAAGGGAAAAACTACACAAATACATATACACACAAACATATACAGTCACCTTTTGTATATGTAGTAAGAGATGAAGAATGGAAGCTTGTGTACAAAGGACATATATTTAGCTGCATGTCTGGAAGGCAGCCAAAAACATCATGGTAGACTTAGGAATAAATGGTATAATGGGAAAACTCACCAATTGACATTCAGGGTGTCAGGGGCAGTAGTATGAATTAGCAAGGGAGAGGTTTGAGAAGGTTGGAGTATTGGCAGCATAGCTTGATTATCTGTGAATATGCTTGGAAATGTTAAATTGTTTGTCTATGGCCACACAATTCCTTAAGTGTCTAAGTAGAAATCAAACATAGATCTTCCTAACTCCAAATCTAGCATTCTGGATCACTGGTTCTCCCTGGAGGAAAAAAGAAAGGAGTTCGCTTTTGTCATTCATCTAAAGGAAACAAGACATCATTTCTTTGGTTGTTTGGTCATTTCATATTATAGTGCATATGATAAATATTTATAAAATAACCAGTATTAAGATGATTTTGGCATATGTACCCACATCACTTGTAGAATGTGAAAATGTGGAAGAATTCTAGGCAAAGCTTGGGAAGAACCTCCAAATCAAACCAATACATATTACAATATTTATCAACTTCTGTACATAAGGGAAAATAGAAATATGTGTGTATACATATATATACACATATATATGTACCTATATATATTATACATCTTCACATACATACATATCTATATACCTAAATACATTTATTCCTCTAGATATTGATCATTAAGAACATAAAACCGCACTAGGATTTTTGGGATCTCCTATAGATATACAGTACCGATAATATTAATTGATAAAACTTTTCAAGTATCAGAAATAAATTAGACCAAATGCTTATAGATTACCTGTCCTATATTTACATATCAAATGAAATATATAGTATGAATTGCATTATTGTAAAGCCCTATTAAAATATTGTATAATTGATGTATATTTAAGAATTTGAATTTTATTCTTCTAAAATATTTGACTAGCATTTCTAACTTTTTGAATAAGATATTTTACTAGCAATATAGAACATGAATATGATCTGTGAATTAATATTTCTTCCAACTCTTTTTATGTCTATATAGCATCCCTTTAGCCCTTAGTGTTCTTCAGGGATGAAAAATTAGATATTCTTTTATAAGTTCAGAGTACGAATAAAAACATTAGCTGCTTTATATATTGGCTTTGAAAATCTAGAATAATAATTAATTAAGATAATTATATTATGTAAAATAATATAATAACATAATTAAAATTATTATACTTATAATAATATAAAATAATAATATAATGAATAAAAATGTTAATAATAACTAAATATGTAGCATTTACTATGGGTCAGGTACTATGTTATGTGCTATTTTTATCCTCATTTTACACATAAGGAAACAAAGCCAAACAACGGTGAGCTAAATGGATTACTTATATAAAACATTGAAGAAATATGAGTTACTACTCTTAGTATGTTTTGAAAAGATCATAAAATATAGAAAAGTAGGGCTGCTTAAGGAATGTTAATTGGAATTTGGGAAATGCCATCTAAAAGTATATATATTTTTCCCCCCCCTATGGACACATGGGGACCTTAAAAACTACATTTCCCATAGTCCAATGGGTTTCCTGTTTTGGATTACATATTCAAGGTGAGGGACAGCTTTAAATAGGGGGAAGTGAATTTGAACTGGCCTCTTTGGCTAGCAGGCCTGGGAAGAGAGGAGAGGTAACAATAATGCTGGGGGCGGCAGTTTTAATCCTTACAAGCACGTGGTCTAATGATTTTATCTCTATCAGCATGGCTTTAATTAAAATACTAATTTCTATAATTATAGCAGCCTTTATTATTTTTTATCGTAACAGGAAGAGAACTTAGAATTGATGTTTCCTTCATTTCAGCCATGGGCTTATTCAAGTAAGCCACCTCCCTTTGAGGATGTAGGTTTTCTATGAACTCAGAGCATTACCATGCAACAGGCAAAGGCAAAATTAGCATGTCACTAACCAAGGTAGAATTTGACTACCAGAAAATAGTATAATCTTTCTATAAAATGCAGGTCAGATTTTACTGTCTTTGAAAGAGTGGATTCGGAGTAAGAAGACTTGAGTTTGGATCCCAGAATTTTGAAATTCAGTAAACACTTATTATGTACCAACTCTTTACCAAAATTATATAACATTAAGCAAAGTTCTTTAACTTCTTGGTATCAAAAGAAGATGCCTAGGACTAAGATTTGCAGAGTAGGTACCTCTGCTTTGGTGAGAGTGTTTTCTGGAACTTGATGTTCCCTACACTTATGAATTAAGGTTTTATTTTTTTATAAAAGCAAACAATATCAATATCATCAACAAAAACAAAAGCATGTGCTATATGGGTGACACTAAATCAGGGTCTTAAGGGCCCAGTTTTCCTATCTGCAAAATGCAAGCACTGGATCTAATGATATAAAAAATCCTTTGCTATTCTGAATCCTATGGTCCTATAAATGCTAAACTGATCCAAGGAACAACCCCACCTCTTATTTTGACTTAGGCTTTCCCCTAATTGACTCAAGGGCAGAGTGCTAGATAACCTCCTTGGTCAAATCCAAATCAACAGTCACCTCTAGATGTTTTCTTAGCAGTATCCTTATCAGAAAGTTTGGCTTTATAAGACCCTAAGTCTTTAAAAGCTTCACTGTTTACATTTGCCTTTGAGGATGTGTCAAGAAACTTCATCCTACATAGAGATAATTACTCTTTTGATGATCACAAGTATATTCCAGATCACAAATAATTCCATTAACTCTATGCACAAAGCACAAAATTCATACTATTTAAACAAACATTTTCTGAGATGCTTGACTCAGCACCTTTGAAAATTGACATTTCTCACTTCTTTAAGCTGGACCAACCTTAGTCAGGTAAGCTATCAACCAATATGCTTATATTAAGCACTTAGTATCTTCTAAGTTAGTGTTGATTATATAAAAAAAATAAACAGTCTCTGCCCTGAAGGACTTTACATGTACAGCTCCATATGATCAGTTAACAGGGATAGGGGACAAGGAGATATTTGGGTGAAGATATGAATCAAAGGCTCATATGATTCCTTAGAAAGTACTCTTTTATTTCAGTATTTCAACAACAAATTACTTGTCTCATCTATGTGGTTACTCATTTGCAAAGAACAGATGATAACTCATTCATACCTTCTCATTCTGCATAATTTTATTGCATGTTCTTCCCTAAATCTTCCATAGAGCATTAACTCAATGTGAAATACGATGCAGAATTAGAAGTGTCTATCTGCAACATCTTCTTGCAACAACTGTATTCTTTTCTGATCCTGCTTTCCTAAATTATATATATATGTATAAATATATTACAGTGTTTATTATAGACATATATTCATTGATAAAAAATATACTTCACCCTGCCTATGCCAGCCACATTTCTCTCCACTTTAATTTTGGGTCACATACATTTTGGGTAGTCAGAGATTATGGTGTTCCACAATTCACAACATTAGAACATCAGAAAAATGTTTGTGCCAAAAATGGGTTGGGATATGACAGTTAAATGATATATAGTGTGGCCTAAGATGTTCACTCAAGGTGAATGACATGACCACTAGAATAGCTTATTTGGAAAATGTTTGACTAGTTCTCTTACCTGTATTTTAGGCACTAAACTTATTTCCATCTTTGTAAAAGAAAAATAAAGGAAGGCAAGGAAGTAAGATAGATGGACTGGATAATATTATAAAATTGTGTCAATAAATACTTGACTCATAAATTTGAAATTGTTAGGGGAATAACATTTTGTAAAATTTAAATTCATATTTAAATTTGCAGTGTTAATATTTTACTTATTGAAATAACATCAGAGGAAGCCAGAAAATGGTAAGTGAAAGGGACAAAAGTCATAAGTAGCTAGGTGATACAATGGATTGAATACCAGACTTAGAGTTAGAAAGTCCTGAGATCAAATCTGACCTCAGACGCTCACCTATATGACGCTGGGTTTCTTTAATCTTTCTATGTTTTGCTTTCTTTATTTGTAAAAAGAGTATAGTAATAGCACCTACCTCGCAGAGCTGTTTATGATGATCAAATGAGTTAAAATGTAAAAGCATTTGGCAAAGCTTAAATTACTATAAAAATAACCATTATAAGAGGGTAGTCAAGCAATCATGAACATAAGTTCATTCAAATAAGAAATAGTTCTTAAGCAGCTATTTTACATGAAGTTATTTTATGTGATAAATAAGACAAAATCTGCTCTCAGTGAGGTGAAAATCTAGTAAGAAGTGAAAAGACAATGCGAGATATAGAGGTGGAGACAGCTATAGACAAAAGCAAAACAGAGAGACAGGTGAAGGAGGGAGAGAATTAAGATAAAAAGTTAGAATATGGCCAGCCCATTAGCTGAAAGAAAAATAATAAGATCAATTGGGGGGGAAAGTCATTTCCAGTTAAATGTAATCATGGAGGGCTTCATTAAGGAACTGGAAATAAGTTGATTGAAATATAATATCAAATTGAAATTAAGAGGGAATATTATAGGCAGAGGGATTAATAAAAGCAAAAGTTCTGAGGCAGAAAACTTTAGGATATGTTTATGCTAGAACGTGATGCTTAGTTCAGTGTGGCTAAAACAACGGTTATCAACCTTTGCTATTATGAATACCATTTGTTATTAAAAACATTAATGGACTGCTACTTAATAGTAGTCATACTATTGCTGATTAAAGAAGTGTATAATGACAAAAACAAGTATAATTTTAGCAATACTTTGAACTTGATTTTTATTACTAACAATGGCAATTCCACTAATTTGAAAAACAGTTGTATTCAAGCAAAAGAAGCTTGTTCCATGTGTTCATTTGTAAACACTTTACAATAATCATTCACTCCTCTTATCAATAGTCTACATTTCTCAGAATGACAACCTCTGGACTAGGAACACAAAGGGAAGAAGTTAATTGAAATTAAGTTTCAAAAGGAAGTCAGGGCCACTTTCAATTACTTCCTCAACTTGCTCCCTTCAACAGCAGAGTACATGATAATTAAATAGTCATCAGGTTTCTAGTATTTGTTGCTGAGACTTTTTCAGCCTGTAATTTTCTTCTTTTTTGGTTCCCTCCCAATTTTACCTCTCTACCTTTCTGTCAGATTTATTGGATAGGCCTGACCTCTAGAAATTTTGGTCCTACTTTAGAGATTACATTAAACCCACAGTTATTAGCATTAACAGGAATGTATTCAGTGTAAAGAAACTTTCAGTGGGGATGAAGGGCATGGAACTTAAAGAAGAATGACCAAGCTTTTCTTTCCAGCAAAATTCAAGTATATCCAGTCTTTCTTTAGCTATGATTAAACCCGTAACTTATAAATTTTTTATTTTGCTTTCAATTACTGAGAGTTTATTTTCTTTCTCTCCCATTTCTCCTCTTCCTCTGATGAAAATGAAAAAGAAAACCTTTTTCTTTAAGAAAAAAGACTGTTTTCTCTGAAACAAATATGTATAGTCAAGAAAAGCAAATATCCACATTGGCTGTGTAGGAAAATCTATATCTTGGGTCTATTTCATCAGTTGTCCTCTTGGAATGCTTGTTGTATACTGCATTGATCAGAGTTCTTAAAGCAAAGTAGTTTGTCTTTATGATGCTGTTATTGTATGAATTGAACATCTGATTCTTCTCATTTCACTCAGCATCAGTTCACACAACTTCCCAGGTTTTTTGAAATTATCATTTTCATCACTTCTTATAGTATGATATTTCAATACATCCATATACTGTAACTTGTTCAACCATTACGCAATTGGATGGATGGACACACCTTCAGTTTCCATTTCTTTGCTAACATAAAAAGAATTGTTATCAGTATTTTTTTAGTACATATAGGTCTTTTCTCTTTTTCTTTGATATTCTTGTGGTATAATTATAATAATTGTTTGGCTTATTCCAATGACTTGTAAAGTTTACTGGAATTATTTCCTGAATTTAGAAATAATCAAACCATTGATTATTGGCTCAAAATAACTCTGTGATTTCACTGGTTGGGGACTCTCTCCATGACTACTAGCTGTAATCCATTCATCCATCTCTTTTCATCTTGATGATTTTTCTCTGTAATGCTTACATAAATCCCTCAGTGGGGATTCTTCCTCAAGCTCCTACTCTGGACTAAATATTTAATATTTTGTGTATACCAGTGAAAAAGGTGGAATGTTCTTCTATCCAACCAATGATGATCTCTATTTAAAAAGATATTATGGATGATTTTGATGTAGTAGGAAAAACACTGATCTGCTCTTAGGGAGAACTGAAATTTAGTATCAGATTTGTTCTTTACATGTCCTTAAGCAAGTTTTCTCCATATCTTATATTTTCTCCTATGTGAAATGAGATGATCTCCAAGTTCCATTCACATTCTGACATCCTACAATTCTAAAGTTCATAGAATGAAATATTTGTTTTAATAAGAGAAGAAGGGAAGCAAAAACAATAGGTTATAATCCAGCTATAATTAATATATTTTAAAAATAATAATTTTGTTATTTATAAGCATATCAAAGCCTGCTAATTTTCCAACTCTTTATAATGAACAAAAACGATGTCAATGAAATCATTTGCAAATTCACCCACTTAAACCGTATTTGTATTTAATAAAAACCCGTGTTCCCACAACAGTTTTAATTTGTCTGGATTAAATAAGTGCTACAGTAAGTATTCCTGAGCACATTGTTAAAGGTAAGTAACATTGACCTTTCTATCATTAGAATATAGCCTAAAAAGTATTACTGTCTTCATTTATTCATAATGACATTAATTTTTTTATATGAATGCCTTTTGGTTTCTTCTAAAGTGCATTTTCTAGTCTAGGAATACTAATCAAAATATTATTTGTTTTGTTTACATTTTCTACTATGGCATAAATTTTCCCCTTTTGTCCTGTTCCTTTCAAGTTCATAAAGTTTGTTCTTCCAAACAAGTGCCAATATATGCTCTTTTTATAGGTGTTATAGTATGGAGGAAACTTGGAGTTATCCCAAATTGAAGAAAGCAGCTTTGATATGAAGAAAATAGGATTGGCTTGGGTGCTTTACTCATTTTTATATTGAGAGGATTTGTCTTGGTGCCTTCTATGGTCCCTTTCAATTCTAGACTATGATCCCATAAACTCTGAGCTTAGTTTCATGACTAATGTGGGTCGGAGTCTTTTCTCCAACACTTAATAAGTCTGTAACAGTAGATAAGAAAAATAAGTAGAATCTTCATTTGCTCCATGACTACACAGCATTTTGAGAAATGCAAACAAAATTAAGTGTGAAGTTTGAGAATGAATGAAAGTAAAATTTGGGGATTATGGAAGATGACAACTGGTTAATGTAGCCCCTGTTTGAGTCTTAAAGACTGCATAAGAATTATATGCAGAGAGTGGGAAAACAGTACATTTCAACCAGAGGAAATAGTGGAAGCAAAGGCTTAGAGGACAAATCAGAGATAATCGAGGGACATAATTAATTACTCCAGTGTGACTGGACTATTGAATGCACAGAAAACTCGAGCATGTAAATCTTGGAGTTAATATTTATTTTCTCTATTTCAACTTGATTATGAGGTGATTTTTATCACCATCATTCTGTGACATGAATTGATACAGCTATATGACTTTTGTTTTGACAGAACACTTGCTGAAGATAAAACTTTAAAAATGAAATGTCAATTAATACTGTTTAAAAAATACAGACACAATTACCATAAAAGGGAAATTTTGTTTTTTTGTGGTTTTGTTTTGTTTTTTTCATTTCAATGTCTGAATAATTATTTTTGATAGATGTCAGAGTCTGAAGGTTTTCCACAACTGTAATTTACCTTGGACTATAATTGCCTCTAAGAACAAGAGGCAACCCACCTCTATAGATTCTGGCAGAATCTCCTAATGCTTTAATCCTTCAGCAGAATTCTACAAACTTTATTTTTGTAGAATTGTAGGGTACAAAATCCTCTACTGAGTCTTCACTGACATCTCAAGTATACCAGTGCCTCATTCAGGTTTTCCATTAGTTACTCCTTCCTGTCACCTTGGGACCAATCCATATTCTCTAACAATAATACACTTACCTGATAAAAATAGTTAGAATTTTTCCAGGGCTTTGAGGTTTACAAAGAACGTTGCAAATATTTTCTCATTTGATACAACAAATCTGGGAAGTTAAGTGCTATTGTTATGTCCTTTTTTTACAAATAAGTAAAATGAGGCAGCCCAGAAGGATACCACTACTAATGTCTTAATCTGAATTTGAATTCTGAATTTTAGATCTTTAAAAATATTTATGTGACCTTGGGCAAGTCACTTCACAAATCAATAATGGAGCTCAGAAAAGAATGAAGAAGGGATAACTCTTGAAATGGAATGTATTTCCTAACAAACACAGACAGATGAACACCATAGACTACCCACTCATTTGCATGCCATAGTCTATACAATAAATGTTCTTTGTGGAGAAAATTGTTGTTCATAAATCATCAATGATCTCTTAATTTCTGAACTCATTTGAATTTTTAGTCTTTGCATTCCTTGACCTCCATTATTTTTACTTTTT
This sequence comes from Gracilinanus agilis, assembly GCF_016433145.1. Classification (NCBI taxonomy): domain Eukaryota; kingdom Metazoa; phylum Chordata; class Mammalia; order Didelphimorphia; family Didelphidae; genus Gracilinanus; species Gracilinanus agilis. Next base: position 204,206,015 of record NC_058131.1, on the reverse strand, counting down.
AGCTGACTCTTATCTCCTATAGTAGTGATGGTGAACCTATGGCACAAGTGCCAAAGGTGGCACACACAGCACTCTCTGTCTGTCACCCAGCTGCCCTCCCTCCCAGATTCTGTTACTAGAAATGCAAAGGGACTTGGGCAGAGCAGCTCCCTTCCCCCTCTCCATTGTACCTGGTGATATTTTTTTACATCACCTGCCTTTCTGCCCAGTAGTCAATAGAAGCACACAGGGGGTAAAGTGGATTGCTCACAGGCACCAGAGCTGGAGGACAGTAGAGCACTTGGGCTACTTCCCTCCTCCCTTCCTACACTCCTTGAAGATATTCCTCACTTCACCCACTCTTTTGCCCAGCAACCCAATGGGAGTACTTACTTCCTCCCATGTGTGGGGTAAAGGAGAAGGGCAGGGCATGCCTGGTACTTGGTGGAGGGGGAGGGGCAAGGCACTCAGACTCAGTGGGGATCAGGCACAGGACTCTGGCTGATTGGTGGGGTAAGAGCAGGGCATGTCACTCCTTTTCCAAAACATTCACCATCACTGTCCTATAATCTCTCTTGAATTCCAAGAAAGATATTATCATATTTTCCTAGTTAACTTCCTCCATCTTGAACCAATCCTTTTGTGTTTTTCTTCTAAGCTTCTACAGATGTGTGGTCATTAGCATATTGTTTTATGCCTTCTCTACTCTTTTTCTTATCATTCACTCTTGTTCTCTAACTCATTTTTCTTAATATCAATAATATCCATATCTCTTTCTTGAGTCCTGGCACCTCCTCTACTCTCTAAGACAGCAGCTCTAATTCCATGAAGAGCTCTAAGAAAATTTGAAGCTTTGGTGGCTTGAAGATTGTGGAGTTACAATGGATATTACCTTTAAAGAATCCCTTAGGTGAAGTCTGGAGCTCTCTCACCTCTTGCAAACATTAATCCACCCCTTAGGCAGAGCAGAACATTAAGATCCATCATTAAGAAGAGAGTCCCATAGCAAAAAGCCTTGGGACAGAGGTTACATTTATAATTATATTCACAGTGCTTAGCACATGGAAATGGTCTGATAAATGCTGGTTATAACTTTCTGAACTAGAATTGAAAACATTTTTTAATCTTCAATAAGACAACATTTATAAAATACTTTGCAAACCTTAAAGTACTTTGAAGGTGTTTAGTAGTAGTGGGGTTAGTGGTGGATGTGGCTGTGGTAGGTATCATAGTAGTTGCTGTTATTCTAGTAGCCTGGTTATTTCCCAAATTTATGCCATTGATCTGGAAAGCTGTCCTCACTACTCCTTCCCTTATTTCTTAGTCTCACTTATTGAATTCCTACCTATATTCTCAAACAACTTAAAATATAACTGCCTCTCCACTATCACAGAAGGAACTGAAGGAATTTGAATGCAGATTGCAGCACACCATTCTTCACTTTATTTTATCAAGGAATTTTTCTCTAATGTGATATATATTCTTTCAAAATATGATAAACATGAAAACAATATTGTATGATAATACATGTGCAACCTATATCATGTTTCCAGGTATCTTAGGGAGAGAGTAATCAAGAAATGTCAGAAAATTATTATTAAAATTATTTCAATATGTAATATGGAAAGAAAATTAAAATTAAAAAACAATATATGACTGCCTCCATGAAGCATTTTCTTTTCTTGTTTTCCTTTCTCATCTCTGTGGCCTGGATTTCCTAGCTTCCTGCATAGGTCAGGTAAAATCCCAAAAATTCTTCTACAAGGAGCCTCTATAGTCCATTTTAGATTTACTTCTTTCTCACTCTTGATTATCTCCAATTTATATCGTAGATAATTTGTTTCTACATAGGTGCTCACATTGTGTTTTCCCTTATCAAAATATGAGCCCTGTAAAAGTTGGGATAATTTGTTTGTTTGTTTGTTTGCTTGCTTATTTATTTATTGCCTTTCAATGCATCTATTGTGCTTGCCACATTTCCAGGCACATAAGTATTTAATAGATACTTCTTGACTGACTTGATACTACATATAGCATTATTTAGGAAAATAGTATGTATTCTTTTATTATATTTATTTTGTCATATCCCCATATCTATTGAAGACTATAAAATCTGTGAAGGCAGAACTCTAATCCTCTAAACTTTTTATATCTCAAATTACCTACAAGATTTTTGCACACAACATAATCTCAAGAATGTATTGTATTCATTTGAATTGAATTGAATTAAACCGAACTGTAAATTGAAGTGAAACTCAGCAGGGATTTGTCTGAAGTTAAGTTTATGAAATAAAAATGAGCTAGTACTGCTGGCATTTTTTCTTGATCCCTAATAGACCATTAGGTCACTTTCAACCTGAAACTGTACATCATCACCCACAGCGGCAATAAAAAGAAAAACAGAATTACCCAAACCCTGGCATGTCTTTTTAACGGAGCCTCAATCATTTTGCTGAGCTATTTAAAGAACTAATTAGTTTTCATAACAACCCTCTTAGGTAGAAGGGAACAGACAGAGATCTGTCTGAGGTGGTCTTCATCCTAAGACAAGGGATGGCCTCCATGACCTTTCCAGATTCCTTCCAGCTCTGTGGTTTTGTGATTGCCTCTGGATTACTAAAGAAGATAATGCAGTAATTATGGAGCCTTGACATTTTACTAATAGAGCAGTGACACCAGAGAGAAAAGACCACGTTGTGGACAAAATCCCTTGACTAAGGAATGTGGTGCATATAGAATACTGAGGGAATTCACTCAAGCCCAGCTACCTTTAAGATACTTTGTTTTTAGAATTTCAGTGATCCTAGTGCAGCTACTCTTAAAGGGATTTTTAAAAATCATGCAAAAGAGGATACTTCCCACTCACTCACCTGACAAAATTTTGTACATTCTACTGTTTGTAAAATAAATAGTTATGGGCAATTATTACTGCTGAGAAAATATACAAACCCAAGTGCATTAAGAATGAGAGAGACATGGAGATAGTGATGCTATAAAGGAATAAACCTGGAAATGTGAAAATGTGCAGGAGTATCATATACATAAATCTATATAAATATATAATGTATATATTTATGTAAATACATAAATACATGCCTCCATGCCATTTATCATACATGCATGTATGAATAAGGGAATATATATGAGAATATATACATATACACAATTAATGCAAAATGTAAATGTCTATAGATATAACTATGTATCCCTTTATTTATGTGGAGTGTTTTGTGATTGCATTCATGCAATCCCTGGGTTTGTCTTGCCAGGTAGACTTCTATTTACTTTATATTGTCTAAAGTTATTTTAAATAAAATTTCCATTTCTGTCTCTTCCTGTGGGAGTTTATAAATAGTATATAGAAATGCTGATTACTTCTTGGTTTATTTTATGTCCTGCAACTTTGCTAAAGATTGTAATTATTTTAAGTAGGCTTCAGGGCCTCTACAAAAAGGATACTACTACTATGCTTTCTTAATTGAAAATGCTTCTCTCTGCTCTCAAACAATGATGTAGAAAGTGGTTTAGGCAGCAGAGTTGCCAAACATCTTCCTGCTAAGATATATTTATATAATTCTAATGTATCATTTTTTATTTCAAAATCATACTCTGACTATCTGATAGGGCTTGGTAATTTTTCCGCCTCTTTTCTAATTTCCTTATTCTGACAATTCCAGAACAGCTTTTAAAATTGGGATAATTGAGATTGTGAATCCCCTTCTTGACTCATAAACAGAAACTAATCTCAGTCAAATATGTCTAGGGGGTATTCTTGAATTCACCATTGGGATAAACTGAGAAAGTCACTCTCACTCAGACTTCACTTGACTCCTTCATCTAGATATTGGAATCTGATGACTTGAGAAGGACTGAAAAATAATTAAGTCTATCTTCCTGTTAGGTACCCAACAGTTAGAAAAATCTTTGTTGAGGGCTCAATAATGAGTTTCTAAAATTGAATTTAGTGACTCAAGATGCTGAATTTATTTGTCTTTAATCACCAAGAGAAAACACTGATCAATTAATTTATTGGTTATTTGTAGGTTGCTGAATAAATTGATATTCTTAACCCAGAACCCAATCTCTTAAAATTTTTAATCTTTACAATTCATTTCTCCATCTACCACTGGCATTGTGGAACTCTTTTTTTCTCTTTCTGATCACTTACAAGTTCTCCTTACAATCTCTGGATTTACATGACCCAAAACCACTATTTTTTTGGTCACCACTGCCTAGTCTCACATCTGGTCTTGAATCAACATGTGGTTTGGCACATCCTGCACCTCTGTGTTACAGATATCTCCTTCCAACTTCCTAAATTGTTTTGTACAAGAAGAATGTTTCACCCTGACTTTTAGTTTTTTTCTGCCATTCCAGAATTCCGTTTTTTGCATTACTTTAAAGTTGTTTTGATGGAAATGTTGGGAAAGTTTGGCTTAATGGTTCTTCTAATCTTCATCTCAATTCTGCTTTCTGATTCCAAAATATTCTTTTAATGGTACCTTTGGATGTTGATTTTTTTCATATAGCATTATTTTTTGGGAAAACACATGGCAGATAATATTCTGAATGAATACATGATTATACTCAGATTGTCTGTAATGAATCTTAAAAAATGGATCTTAGATAAAACTTGAATCAAACTCATTTCAGAACATCTAATAATTTCTACATCATTTCTTATAGGTGGCCCCATACTCTTGACATGAAAACCTTTACTAAAAGGGACACCATTAATTCATGATGTAACATATTCCACTTATGAAAACCATTAACTGTTAGAAAGTCATTACTTGTGAAATAAAATCTGCTTTCCTTACTGCAACCTCAACTCATTAGTATTAACTATGCCTTCCCTTTTTCATCATGATATTCGTATATTTGGAATAGAATATCAAATCAGCATTTTGAACCAAAAACAGACAAGAAGAAATAAAGTAACAAAGGAAGTTACTTCAAAGGAAGTAACATCCACAAAATCACAAAGATGGTTATCAGAAAACCTAATTTTGAAACCTAAAACTTCAACCTTCAAATTCAGTGATCTTTCCTTTAGGTTAAATCCTTAGTTCATCTTGTTATATATTGTTTGGAAAGTTACTTCATTTATATGAATTCCAATTTCTTCATCTGTAAAATGTATTGGTATATAAAGTGAAAATCTCTTGTAGCTCTTAAATTTAATTATTTTAGTGAGCTAAATATCTGAAAAAAGTGAATATAAACTCTTTATTTCTCTTCTTCACATAATCATTTTTATTTTCTTCCACCAGCATTAAAGGAGCATAGTTTTAGTACTCTATTCTAAATAGTGTAGCTATAGGCCCCAAATGTGATGTTTGGGGATCTAGGCAATAACACTTATCCCATACATCTGTTTATTCTTTATTTTAAAACATAACTTAATTCATTTGTTCTTTTCAGCCTTCCTAGAATCAACATTTTCCTTCAAACCTCTCAAATATCACTTCAATCCAATCTTTCTTGATACTTCCAGGTTGTAGAGTTGCCACTCCACTTCCTCCTCCTCTCTCTCTCTCTATACTTACATGCATACATACATACATACATATATATATATATATACACATATACATACACATGCAAATGATGTTTTTATATGTCACATATTTTAGGGCCATGAAAAATTAAATTATGGCATTATAGTCAAGCAGACCCATCTTCTTACTGTCTACCTGGCTCTGGGCAAACAACAAACTCTCAATTTCCCAAGGCATGTTTCTAAGGCAATAAATTATAGAGAAGGTGTCAGCATACACTGGAAGAATAGTTTTGCCACTGGGAGTTAATACTGACAAAATCATAATTCCAGTATAACAAAAACAGAAATATTTTCTCTGTTGGAGATGGATAAAACAAGAAAAATTAAATATTCCTTGCCTTTGATAAATTTCAATTTTATTCTTTCAAGAGAAACAATTTAAACAGATGATAGATAAGTAGGTAGGTAAATAGATGACATTGAGAGATACCACATATAGAGAAATATGCAAATTTCTTAATACTGCAATTTATGTATAAGGTACCTGATATAATTATAGTCCAATTAACCTACATGTGTATGTATATATGTTGGGATATAAAATATATAAAACATGTGCCTATAGAGAGTATATAGACACATACAAATATGTATGTGTGTATATCTCATATACTCATAGAATGAGTCAACTCAGATATTAGCTGTTTGGCTTTGGAAAATATCCACACACATAATGTATATTACATACACATATATCACATTATGTGCATATATGTGAGATATAGATATAGTTATATATGTGCCTATAATTTCACTCAATAGAATATAAGTTCCTGAAAGATAGGAACTGTTTCATTTTGTTCTTTGTATTCAGAGCATCTAGAGCCTGACACATAAAGATATTTAATAAATGTCTTGATAGATTAGATAATGGATAGAATACCAGACTCATAATGAAGATCTGATAGTGAATCCTGCCTCAGGAAGTTATTACTTGTGTGCCCCTTGATCAGTCACTTAACCTCTTTATCCCTCATCTACAAAATGGGACTAAAAATAACAACTGCTTCATTTGGTTGTTGTGACGATTAGATAAGATAGAATATTAAAACTCTTTTGCAAACCTTAAAGCTATGTTAGTTGTTATTTTTAGCCAAAATCTATATAATCAATTGAATTTTGATCACACATGTATTGGACCAGTTCCTGGAGCCTGGTTTTAGTATTTTTTTTTCTTTTTAACATATGAGAGAATTGAAGCCAAAGAAATAAAATGAATTACTGAGGTCATGAAGGATATTACAAAATCTTGCTATCAGAATATCATTCCTACTCCTTAGAACTTTACAAATGAGGAAGCTGTATAGAACTAGATCTGCAAAGAAGGTGTCTTAGTTCCTAGATTTATACTCATTCATACAAAACAATGGCTGAAATTGAGAGTACCTACATTGTATTGTGATCTCTTTCCTTAAATCACGATGAAGCTCAATTGTAATTTGAAAGAATTCTTACAGAAGTAAAATAAACTTCTGCCAAGGTACCATTCTTCACATTCAACATAGTATCTGGCTGTGGTAGCTGGTTGGATTCTTACTACCACTTAATACAAATTAAGACTATAAATTAAAAACAATCATGCCAACTGATGCTTCTTTTACTAATTCCCACTAATAATGCTAGAGCCTCCAGAAAATTTAGTAGGGAATTTTTCTTTTCAATTCAAATAGAATTTGAAAAATCAAAGTGGGGGAAATTAAATCATTAGAACTTTTTCAGCAATACCTCTACAAAATATAAAACATTACTTGTTCCAAATTTCTTCCAAATTATACAACTAAAGGAAAGGAACTCATCAACTCTCCTTCTAATTAAATTCATACATTTGTTGTTGTTGTTTTTTTTTTTTTCAAAAATGGCCATAATCTCCATCTTCTGTTGCAGAATGATTTGAGGTTCTCAGCCAAAAATGTTTAGATTAATCTGTACACCTAGCATTGAGACGCAAAATGTCCCTGGCCCATAGAAAGACCATTTGATGCTAGCTGAGAGTTTTCTATTTATAACTAGTTTATCTTCGCTTTCATTATGAAAAGATGGAAAATTTCAGGGAAGCTAAATCATTAGAAGATTTAACTAATAGTCATGTTCTGGATCAGTTGATGAACATTTTAGTAATGTGTGTGTAATTAGAATTTTCTCCCCAGAATTCTCTTTCCCAGTTTCCCATTTTCCTTTTCATGTTACATCCTTATGCTTTAAAGATAAAGTCAAGAGTGTTGCTCCTCTCTCTCTTTCTCTCTGCTCCCAGGAAGGTGGTTTGTAGAGATTGGGTGAGAGTCAGGCAAGAGAATTTTAACCATGTGTTTTTAGTCAGGATTTTTCACTTTCATTCTTTTATTTCTTCTACTTCAAGTGATTTCTAATAAATCTTATGAAATATGATACTTGGAGTTATTGGACATTAATTTAAATTTTGCATTTTGGGTAAGGAACAAAGGTATAGAATCCTTGATTTTTCTTTTAAGATAGCCTTTGAGTAAAGATTACTTTGATAAAACTGTGTTTCTTGCCTGCCACAGCCCTCTCTTAGGAATCTGCCTGGTACAGGAGACCCAAAGTGGATCTCAGTCTGCTTGTTTTGGTTTGCGGGACTTAGCATGGTGGTACTTGCCAGGCCTGGAGCTGCCACCTCTGTCTACCACATCTTTTGAGTGAGACATTTTTTTTGGCTCTGAGGGTAAAGTATAAATTTCCCTTATATTACTACCAGCTGAGAAGGCCTCCAGCACAGTGCAGAAGCACAAGGAGTTGGAGATCTTGAGCCTTTTACACGCTCTCCATCCCTCGCCCCTTCTAGCTTCCAAGCTGATTTTAAACTGATCTTTTGGGTTTTCTCACTCCTGGCTAAGAGGTGGAAGCTGAGGGGTTAGCCCAAATGGATGTCTCCCATGCCATGCTCTAGAACCTAAAACCCAGCACAGCAGGGAGGCAGCTAGTAGCTCAGTGGATTGAAAGCCAGATTTTTGGAAATTAGACTCTTATTTCCTGACCCAAACATCCGGTATGGACTGTATTCTATACTCAAACAACCTTTTGTTCTCCCTGGCATTTTTTACCCCTAGGGGTAGGGAAAGAAAAGTTATGCTTCCAAATCTCTTAACTTTAGCCAATGCATACTAGGGTAGCACCACCTACAGACAAGAAGTAGATTTGCAACCAATTTAATAATTTGATTTTAAAGCATGGCCTACTCTCTGAAGGAGGAGTGCATTATAGCAGTTTTAGGATCTCTTTTCTTACTAACATTCGTGGGAGTACTTGTATGGATTGTATCCCTTGAAGTGTATTAATTCCTCCCCAAGAAAAAAAGAACTGAAATATATCTTGAGTAATCTCAAGATGCAGAAGAGAGATTCTACTACATCTCTGTAGGACATCCAATATGGAGTTCATCCACACTATGCTCAGTACAGAAATCTCCCTCTGTATGGGGAAATCCAGAATTGTGACCAAAGGAATCTAGATAGATGATGATACTTGGGAGGGGAAGAAATCTCAATGAGTCTGGAAGTGAATTTTAAGCCTTTTCTGACTCCATTGCCTTATTGATGTTATTTTTTTCAGTTTCTTCTCCTACAAATAGTGAAGAAGTCTCTGTAATGTAGCTTTCAGAATTGGAGAAAAGAACTCTTAAATTCATTGCTCATACCCTGTCACAGTTATTGTATTTGCTGATTGCTTTAAAATTTAATTTTGTTTTTAAGTTCACATATCAATCTAATCTATAATATTATATTACATTATATCATTTTCAGCTACTGTGTATTGGCCATTAGCTATATGTTCTCTTATAATATCTTTATTTGCACCCTCACCCTGTTTCTGGACTGGAGAAAATATCATTGTAAAAGCCTCAGTCAACTTGGACAAACCCTTTTCTGTGGCAAAACATAGGTCCTTATGGATGCTGGGTTTGTTACCAGATCCATCAAGGTCACATGTTACCTAAACTACCTTTTGTTACTTTTTGCCTTTGTTAATTATCACATAGATGATAATGAATGGACTCCATTAAATGAGTTACAACCTATATACAATCTTTGGAGAATTTAATGAGTTAAAAATCTCAATAGATTTTAAGGGATCTTCAGAAGTGATTTTCAGATATCTAGTAGCACCACTACTTCTGACTGATCCTTTGTCTATCTTTGACTTGTGTATAACAAGAGGTAAGGTTCCATTTAGTGTTGAAGTGAAGTACAATAGCACTATTATATTCCCCACCTCCAAATTTATAAAAATGTTATGGATGAGACATCAAAAGTGATTTTCACTATTGTAATCCTCACCTCCACATTACAATGGATGGGACATATAAGTAGATGCTTTTTTACAGCTGTTACAGTCTCATACCAGAGGAGGGAGTTTCCCTAAGGGGCTTGATTATCCCATGATAGGTTATAATCTCATCTGGGAGTTGGGAAGGATTTTCCAGGGGGCTTGGTAATCCCTGAATGGCTCCCAGAGGGAGTATTTCCCATGGAGCTTAATGACTTCTGGATAGTTTTTATATTTGTTAACTCTTCAGCTTACTCTGCCCTTCCACCAGAATGATCTAGATTCTTGTTGATATTTTAGACCCAAAAGGTTTTCATCAGCAATACAGAGGTTTTTTTTCTGGGCTTTCTTGAAAAATTTTGAATGATGGCAATAATAGACCACTAGAAATATCTCAGCCAAGGTTGAAAGATTGGCTAGAGCTGACCAACTTGTAACAAGTATCCATGAGTTCCAAAGGTTTTTAAAATGTCACACAGCAAGTGGCTATAGAGATTCATGTGAATCCTAATGATAGCAGGTTTGTTTGCTATTGTTATTAAATGGGTTCTTGTGATTTGGGGGATTTTGGTACTTCTTTGAATGTGCATTAGAGGCTGCTCTACTTTTTTTTAAACATTTATTAATATTCATTTTTAACATGATTAGGTGATTCATGATCCTACTTTCCCCTTCACCTCTCGCATTCCTCCCGCCCCATGGTTGATGCACATTTCAACTAGTTTTAACATGTGTCATTGATCAAGACCTATTTCCAAATTCTTGGTAGTTGCATTGGTGTGGTAGTTTTGAGTCTACATCTCCAATCATGTCCACCTCAACCCACGGGTTCAAGCAGTTGTTTTCGTTATATGTTTCCTCTCCTGAAGTCCTTCCTCTGAATGTGGGTAGTTTTCTTTACCATAAATCCCTCAGACCTATCCTGTGTCATTGCATTGCAGTTGGTATAGAAGTCCATTGCATTCGATTTTACCACAGTATATCAGTCTCTGTGTACAGTGCTCTTCTGGCTCTATTCCTTTCTCTCAGCATCAATTCCTGGAGGTCTTTCCAGTTCACCTGAAATTCCTCCAGTTTATTACTCCTTTGAGCACAATAGTATTCCATCACCAGCATATACCAAAGTTTGTTCAGCTATTCCCCAATTGAAGGGCATACCCACCTTTTCCAGTTTTTTGCCACAACAAAAAGTGCAGCTATAAATATTTTCCTAAAAGTCTGTTTATCTATGATCTCTTTGGGGTACAAACCCAGCAATGGTATGGCTGGATCAAAGGGCAGGCATTTTTTATAGCCCTTTGAGCATAGTTCCAAATTGCCAGCCAGAATGGTTGGATCAGTTCACAACTCCACCAGCAGTGCATTGATGTCCCAATTTTGCCACATCCCCTCCAGCATTCATTACTCTCCCCTTCTTTCATTTTAACCAATCTGTTAGGTGTGAGGTGATACCTCAGAGATGTTTTGCTTTGCATTTCTCTAATTATTAGAGATTTAGAACACTTTCTCATGTGCTTATTGATATTTTTGATTTTTTTATCTGAAAATTACTTATTCATGTTCTTTGCCCATTTATCCATTGGGGAATAGCTTGTTTTTTTGTACAATTGCTTTAACTCCTTGTATATTTGAGTAATTAGACCTCTGTCAGAGTTTTTTGTTATAAAGATTTTTTCCCAGTTTGTTTTTTCTCTTCTGATCTTGTATACAATGTTTTGGTTTGTACAAAAGCTTTTTAGTTTAATATAATCAAAACCATTTAATTTACATTTTGTAATTTTCTCTAACTTGCTTGGTTTTAAAATCTTTCCTTTCCCAGAGATCTGACAAGTATAATATTCTGTGTTCACTTAACTTATTTATAGTTTCTTTATATTCAAATCATTCACCCATTGTGAAGTTATCTTGGTGTAGGGTGTGAAATGTTGATCTAAACCTAATCTCTATAATATTGTTTTCCAAATGTCCCAGCAGTTTTTGTCAAATAGTGATTCATGTCCCAAAAGTTGGTCTCTTTGGGTTTATCATACACTGTCTTGCTGATATCACTTACCCCAAGTCTATTCCACTGATACTCCAGTCTGTCTCTTAGTGTAAGAGGGAGATTTTTAGGTATTTTATAAATATATATTTGAAGTGTGGCCACCAGGAATCAACAATTCAGAATGATTCCATAATTAAAATAGACCTAAGTCAGCATCCAGTTTAAGGTAGTTTATTTACAATTATGAAGGCAAATGAAAGTAATTAGAGAGAGAGAGAGAGAGAGGCTGGTCCAGGCCTGGAGAGGCTTGTCCAGGCCTGGAGAGGCCTGAATGGAGAGAGAAGGTTAAAAGGTTAATTAAACTAGGTTACAAGCCACAAGACTTTAGAAATCAGAGAGGCTATAAGCCTACTTCAGGCAGAGTTTGGAAATGCCAAGGTAGGCCAAGGAAGTCAGCCTAACTTACCCACGTGACAATTCAGAGTAGAAGCATTCTGAGGTCTCAGCCAAGCACCTTCAGCACAAAGTCCAAAGCTGGAACTCCTGAATTCCCAAACTCCTGAAATCCTTCCACTCCTCAACTAACTGAACTGGGTTGTAACCCACATATTTAAAGAGATAGCGTCTCATATCATTTCCTGTGGGCCACCTCTAATTCAAGTGGGCCAATGGCTGACTCCACACTGATTTTGGACTGCCCAAAGGGCAGTCCCTTGTTCTTGATTTGATACTTAGTGTCACATGTGGTTAACTTATCTCCACTCCCCTTTTTTGAGGGAGGAGGGGATGATATAATCTAGATGACTAGGATAAGTAGATTTTTGACTATGAATGGGCTAGAGTTAATTTCATGTACACAATAGCCAGTACCATACGGTTTTGATGATTGCTGCTTTGTAGAATAGTTTAATATCTGGTACTTCTAGGCCGTCTTCCTTCACATTTTTTTCATTATTTCCCTTGATATTCTTGACCTTTTGTTATTCCAAATGAACTTTGTTATAGTTTTTCCTAATTCAGTAAAGAAGTTTTTTTGGTAGTCTGATAGGTATGGCACTAAATAGGTAAATTAATTTGGGTAGAATGGTCATTTTTATTATGTTAGCTCGTCCTACCCATGAGCAATCAATGTTTTTCCAATTGTTTAGATCTAGTTTTATTTCTTTGGAAAGTGTTTTGTAGTTGTTTTCCTATAATTGCTGTGTTTGTTTTGGTAGATAGATTCCTAAGTATTTTATATTGTCTAGGGTGATTTTAAATGGTGTTTCTCTTTCTACCTCTTGCTGTTGTGATGTGTTGGAAATGTATAGAAATGCTGATGATTTATGTGCATTTATTTTGTATCCTGCAATTTTGCTAAAGTTGTTGATTATTTCTACAAGCTTCTTAGTTGTTTCTCTAAGATTTTTTAAGTAGACCATCATATCATCTGCAAAGAGTAATAGCTTAGTCTCCTCACTGCCTACTTTGATAACTTCAATTTCTTTTTCTTCTCTAATTTCTACTGCTAGTGTTTCTAGTACAATGTTAAAATATTAGAGGTGTTAATGGACGTCCTTGTTTTACTCCTGATCTTATTGGAAAGGCTTCTAATTTATCCCCATTGCATATGATGTTTGTTGATGGTTTTAGGTATATACTGTTTATTATTTTAAGGAAAGGTCCTTCTATTCCTATACTTTCCAATGTTTTCAATAGGAATGGGTGCTATATTTTATCAAAGGATTTTTCAGCATCTATTGAATTAATCAGGTGGTTTTTGTTTGTTAGATTGTTGATCTGGTCAATTATGTGGATGGTTTTCCTATTGTTGAACCATTCTTGCATTCCTGGTATAAATCCCCCTGATCATGGTGGATGATCCTCTTGTTTACTTGCTGGAGTCTCTTTGCTAATATTCTACTTAAAATTTTTGCGTCTATGTTCATTAGGGAGATTGGTCTGTAGTTTTCTTACTCTGTTTTTGATCTACCTGGCTTTGGAATCAGTACCTTATTTTTGTCATAAAAGGAATTTGGTAGGACTCCTTCTTTGCTTATCATATCAAATAATTTGTATAGTATTGGGATTAGTTGCTCTTTGAATGTCTGATGAAATTCATTTGTGAATCCATCAGGCCCTGGCAATTTTTTCTTAGAGAGTTCTTTGATGTCTTGTTCAATTTCTTTTTCTGATATGGGATTATTTAGGTATTCTATTTCTTTTGCTGTTAATCTAGGCAATTTATAGTTTTGTAAATATTCCTCCATATCTCCTAAATTGCTATATTTATTAGTATATAATTGGGCAAAATAGTTTTTAATGATTGCCTTAATTTCCCCTTCATTAGAGGTGGTCTCCCTTTTCATCTTTGATACTGTCGATTTGGTTTTATTCTTTCCTTTTTTTAATTAGATTGACCAGTAATTTGTCTATTTTACCTGTTTTTTTTTCAAAATACCAGCTTCTAAACTTATTTATTAATTAGATAGTTCCTTTACTTTTGATTTTATTAATTTCTCCCATCACCAACGATACCACAATTTGTTTATCCAAGAAAAAGAATTTATTAGTGGGACAAAATTTTATATTTTGAAAACCTATTACATGAATATGAATGTGTCTTATAATGACAACAATTTTGTGAGACAGACTAGACAATCATTTACCCTATTTTATAGAAGAGACATTTGAAGTTCATTGAATCATACACAATTCCAGTTAAAAGGATCATGTTGAAATCTGCTATTTTAATTAATTCATTTTTATTTGCAAAGAACGTGAGACCCCAGAAATCAAATCATAGCCACAGATTCTAGAAAAAGAAAGAATTTATTCTTTCATTTCAAAGTCTTCAAAGGCAGGGATGCTTTATAAATTTGGAGTTGAATCTATATCAGTGATTCCCAAAGTGGGTGCCACTGCCCCCTGGTGAATGCTTCAGCAATCCAGGGGAGCAGTGATGGCCACAGGTGCATTTGGGGGTGGTGAATATCTGTAAGGGGGTGGTGATAGTATGTGACAGGGGGCGCTAAGTAATATTTTTTCTGGAAAGGGGGCAGTAGGCCAAAAAAGTTTGGGAACCATTGATCTAGATCTATGAAGCATGGAATAAAGAATAGAATGGAATAGAATGATTAAGACCTGTGATTGAATACCAATATATTCATTCAGACATTTACTATCTGTTTGCCCCTAAGTATATCACTTAACTCTTCTGAGACTCAATTTCATGATCTTCAAGAAAAAGAGTCTTAATTTAGGGTTTAAATCTCCTAAATAGCCTTCTCATCTCACATGGACTGTATTTACAATATAAATAATTTTTTTTATTATTTTTGCCTCACTGCCTCCCACTCCCAGAGTTAATGCAGGGTGAAATACATAAACATAGTTCATATTCCAAAACTTCCACTTAAGTAGGATGCCAAGACCAACTGTTTCTTAATTTCCAACCTAGCCATACTCACTGGAGTCTTTCCTATAAGATTTCATTAGCTTTGGTATGCATTAAAGTATATTACCAGCATTTTCTGCCCCGTTTTTGGAGGTAGAGTTAAGCTTCTCCTCTAATTTCCATCTAAGGAAAACATCTAGGCTAGCCTTATCTTTGTTTCCCAAAAGCTATACTTCGGACAACATCATTCTTCTTTACCTCCTCCTACTCCCTTCTCCTACTCCTTAATATATATTTATATATATAATATGAATGAATGTATATACATATACATTCATTCATTCATTTATTTATAATAATATTCAAAATAAAATGAAATTTTTAAATAAAAATTTCTTTTTATTTGAATATTATTTTTTATCATTAAAGTGTAAACTCCTTGAAGGCAGAGCCTTTTTGTCCTACTTGTTTTCCCATTATATAGCACATTGGTTGCCACATGTAGAACTTCAATAAATTTTCAATTGACTGAAAAATAGCTGGATTTACACAAAAGCAGGTAACAGGTGTCCAAGCTCATATAAGCACTGGAGAGCAGTTCCTCTAAAAAGAGTCTGTCATAAGTCCCAGACAACCAGTAATCTTGGGAATAACCAAGCGTTTGATATCCAATTAGAACTAGAACTTTACTAGGTTGATACTCAAACTAGTGATATCAAAGAAGAGGAAAAAGGACTTAAATGTATTAAAATATTTAATGGACCTCATTCATAGTAGCCCAAAGTCATAAATTATGCTAGTAGACCCCTTTCAGAGAATGTATAAATAAATTATAGTATCTGAATGTGATGCGATATTGTGTCATAAGAAATAACTAAATTAATAGTTTTAATCAAAGTTCAGTAGACCTTTATATAATAATACAGAATAAAGTGAGCAGAATCAGAGGGGGGAAAGCATTTAATATAATGTAAAAATTATAATAAAAAAGTACAAAAAGATTTTAGGTTTCTAATTAATGAGATGAAGACCCACAAGTCTAAGGGCAAAAGATGAAACATGCTATTCATATGCTGCCAAAAAGTTGATAGACTTAAAATATAGAATAAGATTACATATATATATATATATATATATATATATATATATATATATATATAGAGAGAGAGAGAGAGAGAGAGAGAGAGAGAAATATATAGATATATAGATATGGTTAATATAAATGTTTTGCTAGGAAAGTTTTATTTTTTTTAATTGTGGAGGAGTGGAATAGGTAATAAATGGTTGTGATCATAATATTTTTAAAGAAATCCAATCAGGAGTTATTCTCTTTTTTTAAATAATGCAACACAAAAGCTATTATCTTTAAGTAATGAATAAAGAAATTAAGGCCCAGAAAAATACAATGGCAAACAAGACATAACCATTTAATAATTGTACTAGAATCCAACTCCAAGGTTTCTTTTCCCCTATCTACTGATTTTCAGTTTAATACACCCACAAAACTTAATTAATTTTGCTTCCTTCACGGCCTAGCTAAAATTTCTTAGTGAAAATTTGTAAGGCTTCTATGAGGAACATTTATTAATTCTTCTTAATTCTAGTGTCTACCCTTTGTTGATTCTTTTCCATTAATCCTTTTAGAATATGTTTTTAGATCATGATTTCCATGTTGTTTCCCCTATTAAGTTGTGAGCTCCCAGGGTGAGGAGGAGAGAATACTGTTCTTTTAACCTTTCTTTTGATCCCCAGGTATGTGACTGTTACAAAATAGTCACTTCATAAGTGCTTATTCCAGGTAGCTAGTTGTTGAAGTAAATAGAATGTGGGGGCCTAGAGTCAGGAAGACCTATCTAGAGTTCAGATTCAACTTTAGATATTTACTAGTTTTGGGACCTCTGTCAAATCACATAATCTATTTGCCTCGATTTCCTCATCTATAAAATTAACTGGAAAAGGAAATGGCAAGTTATTCCAGTATCTATGCCAATAAAACCCTAAATGGAATCACAAAGAGTCAGATACAACTGAAGAACAAGAAATTATTATTCACCAACTGACATTATCAAGGACATTTAATTAATAATGACCAGGACTTGAATGTATAGTTCTTTCTTTATGTAATTTTATGGATAAATTTTTTATTTATATCACCTAAACTACACCTTGTACTCCTCCATTCCTTTTGTAAGAATCATAACAAAGAATTTTAAGTGAAAAAGACAAAGAAGAAAAGAGAAAAAATGAGTAAAAATGATCAATTAACCATCTAGTAAAATGCTATCATATTATGGTTAAAGTAAATGAGTTCCTAAACAAAATAAATAAATAAATAGATAAATAAATAAATGAAAACAAATTGCTCTGGGTTAATATTAGTGGCAAATTTATAGAGCCAGGAATTGAACCAAAACTCACTTAAAGTTTAGTTTATTTTTCCATTCAGTAACAGAATTTTCAAAAACTCCTCAGCTGATCCCCAAAGTTATAATAATGAATAGTAGTAGTAGTAGTAGTAGTAGTAGTAGTAGTAGTAGTAGTAGTAGTAGTAGTAGTAGTAGTAGTAGATGTGATAATAAGAAAGAGAAAGGAAAAATTTGCCATGTAAATTTGATGGAAAACACTGAGTTTCAGCTTTGTTCTTCTGAAGTGTGTCATTTAGAATTATCATAAGCTCTGGGAAACTACAACTCCCAGGACTCTCTCTGCTACCACTTCCCCTGAAGTGGGAGGTGTCAGAGAAAGTATAAAAGAGAAAGTTTGGCACCTTTTCTCTCTCTCTACCCTGGAGGGTCTGCTCTTGAGCCCTGAGGCCCTCAGATCCTGAGCACTCTCTCTTGGCACCTTTTTTCCCTTCTATCTACATCCTAGTTTTTACTAGACCTTCCATTTTCTAATTTAAATAAGGCCTACCTATTCTAAAACATAGAGTTTCTCTCTGATCTTTTATTTAAGCCCCTAAAGGGCTATGGTTGGTTTCTCCTTGCCAGGGCTGGGGACCACTACCTTCCTTCCTCCTTTCTCAGATTCCTCCAATCCTCCTACCAACCTTCCCTTCACCATCTCAAGAAGAAAAGCAAAAACAAAAAAGGTATATTTTCTAAGAGAGAGGAACTTTTTCTAGAATTACAAGGTAGGTGCAAGTTGTCTATAAAAATCAAGGTTGACATGTATTTATATTTAGAAGTAGACAAAGAAAAACTAGTTCTTTTCTTAAAGGCAAATAATTTCGAAAGATGTTTCCCTTAATGTACACACATATCATTTAGGTGCAAATTGGATGAAAAGGCAAATTTTGCCTTGGTGCATTTTAGTATCTACAAAATTTAGTACTATATCATTTGAATCTATTAATTATATTTTGACCTCCTTGAAAGCAGGTATTAGATTTGATGAGTTTCCATAGCCTCATATACTTCTCATCATATACACCATGTATAGTATGTATGTGTATATGTATATGCACATACATAATGTATAAATAGAGAAATCTGTATGTGTAATAAATATAGAATGAAAATGTATATATTATTATAGGGAAAAATAGGGGAGTTAACTTAAATATAATATGTGGGTTCAGAAGGATGAGTAGGAGACAGGAATGGACAATAGGTGGGACGAAACAAGTTAGGGAAACTTGGTTTAGCTGTTAAGGAAAATGACTGTGGACAGGTGTGACAGTAAGGCCTTGTCACCCTGCCCCAACTAGACAAGGGATCTGTGAAACCAGCAAGCAAATGACAAGAGAGTTTGTAACAAATTTATTTAAGGGAACTATGGTCTAAAGGATGGGAATAGGGGTTTCTATGCTTCCAGACTATGTGCAAACCACAGGGTCAGGGGAGGGACTTATCTACAGTGAACTAAGAACTAAAGCAAGACAGGGCCCAAAGAATAGCAAGATTAAAGTGGGTATCCTCACAACAGAGACCTGACACACTCCAGCAATGTTGCAGCTTTTCCAGGACCATTATCTGTACTCCTTCAGATGGGTCGATCTGGGAGCTAACCCAGCCCAAGTTAACCTGTAACTCAGGTTGGGATTAATAGTCTCTCTCAAGAATCTTGACTTCCTTGTCAAGATGGTGGCAGAGTAAAAAGCAGCTGCTTAACCTCTCCTAACTGAAACATACAGCACTCCTCAAGAAGACATAAAAACAAATCCAGAGGAACAAAGGGACCACACAACAGGGCACAGCATTAGAGGTATGTGGAATCAGGGTATTCCCATGTTATAAAGGGGTGAAACAGCTCTTACTAAAACACGAGCTAAGCAACCCCCTCCCCTAACCCACCCCACTTACAGTACCAAAGCCAGCACAAAAGATTTAGAGCAAGTTTGGGGCATGCATTAAGTCCTTGGCAGCTACCTGGGGTCACCAGGCCCTGCTCCTGAGAGCAGCAAGACTTAAGACCCCAAGAGGCTAAAGAAAAAGCAGACTTTGAAACCAGACCCTGAGTGCAGGCACAATTGAGGGCATGAACGCAAGCCTAGACACAGATCCTGAGCTCAGGTGAGGACTTGGATCTTGAGCTCAGGCGCGAACCTTCAGTGGGGACCCAGTAGCCGAAGGGGTACACAACTGTGGAAGCAGTGCCCTGAGACTGTTAAAGGAGCCTTGGGCAGAGGAAAAAGCAAGGGGACCACCAGGAGGCTTGACCCAGAGAACAACTAGAACTGAGAATTCAGGATCCTAAAGAGGTCAGAAAGACCATGAGTGTGAGGATAAACTTGAGAGGGTGCAGGGCTAACAATGGCAAGCCAGAGACAAGAACTTCAAAAGAGAAATCATCAAGAAGAAATCACTCCACAACATTTACAGAAATAAAATCCAGACAAAAGAGAAAACAGCAGAGGAGAACAAATAAGTAATCATATCAAAACATTCCCAAAATAATGAAAACTGTCTACAAACTATTGAAGAGTTCAAAACTCAGTTGATGAGAGAGATGGAAGAGATTTCATGAGAGAAGTGGGAAATAACTCAAAAGGTAATTAACAGGATAGAAGACAGAAACTCCCAATTGGAGAAAGATGACCAAAAATAAAACAAAATGGTAAGCAAATTGGAAACCAAAATCTGTCAAGAAAATAACAGTTTAAAAGGCAGAATTTTGCAATTGGAAAGTGAGACTCAGAAATCAAATGAACTGATAAGCAAATTGAACACCAGAAATGGCAGATTGAAAAGGAAAACCAGTCCCTAAGGGCTAGAATTGAGCAATTAGAAGCTAATGATCTCTCAAGACAGCAAGAACTAATAAAACAAAGTCAAAAGACTGATAAAATAGAAGGAAACCTGAAATATCTCAATGAGAAAGTGACTTACAAAGAAAACAGGTCTAGAAGAGATAATCTGAGAATCATTGGTCTTCCTGAAAAAGAAGAAATTAATAAAAATTTGGACTCCATAATAAAAGATATTATTCAGCAAAATTGCCCTGAAGTTCTACAACAAGAGAGCAATATAGACATTGAAAGGTTCCATAGATTACCCTCTACACTTGACCCAGAAAAGACAGCCCCCAGGAATATAATAGACAAATTCAAGAGCTTCCATGCAAAAGAAAAAATTTATAAGAAGCCAGAAAGAGACAATTCAGATATCAAGGAGCACCAATCAGGATCACACAGGATCTGGCAGCCTCCACACTAAAAGACCACAAGGCTTGGAATATGATATTCAGAAAGGCAAGAGAAATGGGTGTACAACCAAGGATCAGGTATCCATCAAAACTAACCATATACTTCGAAGGGAAAGTTTGGGCATTCAACAAGATAGAAGATTTCCAAGTATTTGCACAGAAAAGACCAGGACTTGATGGAAAGTTCAATATCAAACCACAAAAAATCAAGAGAAACATGAAAACATGAATAAGAAACAGAGGGGAAAGAAAGAAAACTGGTATTTTTTTTAAATTTGCCTCTTGAAGGCCTTCAATATGATCTAATTATTGGTATTCCTATGTGGAGAAATGTTATGTATAATTCTCTGTAAGGAACTCTATTCACTATTATACTATTCACTATTATAGTAATTAGAAGAATTTTTCATAGGGAGAGTTTAGAATACTAAATGGTATAAGATGATATGGGGGTGGGAAAGAGGGAGGTGAATAGTAGAGGAAACCAAAACAAATTTGAATGAATAAGAAAATAGGATTTTCTATTACACACAAAGATGGCATGGGAAGGGGAAGGGATGAATACTATTATAAGAAGGAGAGGAAGAGAGCATGAAGAGGTAATATTTAAACCTTACTTTCAGTGTAATTAACCCTCAGAGGGAAGAGTAGCTTTATCCCACAGGATATAAAACTCTATCTAACCCTACTGAGAAAGTCAGAAGGGATAAACCAAGTGGAGGAGGGGAGTGGGGAGGTCATAAAAGGGAGAGGAGAAGAAGGGGGAGGGAATCCATTAGGCCTTAAAAATAAATAGAAGGGAAAAATAAGGGAGAGTTTAAAAAGGGAAATAAATCAAGGGAGGGGACAAGGGTTACTGGCACAAAGCAAACCGCTGGTTTAAAAGGAAATAGTATAAGAAGAAGACATAGAACTAAGAGATGATACCAAAATGTTGGAGAATACACAACTGATAATTATAACTCTGCATGTGAATGGGATAAACTTGCCCATAAAATGGAAGCAAGTAGCAGAGTAGATTAGGAACCAAAATCCTACCATATATTGTCTACAAGAAACACATATGAGGTGGGTGGACATACACGTTTAAGGTTAAGGGCTTGAGCAAAATCCTTTGGGCATCAAATGAGAAAAAGAAGGCAAGAGTGGCGATTATGATTTTTGACAAAGCCAAAGTAAAAATAGATATGATTAAAAAACAGAGAAGGTCATTACATCCTGATTAAAGGCAGTATAGACAATGAGGAAATAACATTGCTCAATATATATGCACCAAATTGCATAGCAAACAGATTCCTAAAGGAGAAACTGGCAGATCTCAAGAAGAAAATAGATAGTAAAACCATACTAGTGGGAGATCTAAATATTCCTCTTTCAGATCTAGATGAATCAAAACAAAAAAAAAATAAGAAAGAGGTAAGAGAGATGAATGAAGTCCTAGAAAAATTATATTTAATATACATGTGGAGAAAAATAAATAGGAATAAAAAGGAATGCACCTTGTTTTAAGCTGCACATGGTACATTCACAAAGATTAACCATGTAATAGGGCATAGAAACATTGGAAACATACGCAAAAGAGCAGATATAATAAATGTAACCTTCTCAGATAATAATGCAATAAAATAATAATTAGTAAGGGCACCTGGACAGGAAAATCAAAAACTGATTAGAAATTAAATAATATGATTCTCTAAAACCAGCTAGTCAAAGAAGAAATCAGAGAAACAATCAACAATTTCATTGAAGTGAATGACAATGATGAGACATCCTACAAAAGACTGTGGGATACAGCTAAGGCAGTACTCAAGGAGAAATTTATATCCTTGAGTGCTTATATTAACAAACTAGGGAGGTCAGAGATTAATGAATTGAACAACTTAAAAAATTAGAAAGCTAGGTAATTAAAAATCCCCAGATAAAAACTAAATTAGAAATACTAAAAATCAAGGGAGAAATTAATAAAATCGAAAGTAAAGGAACTATTGAATTAATAAATAAGACTAGAAGCTGGTATTTTGAAAAAAAACAGATAAAATAGACAAAGTACTGGTCAATCTAATAAAAAAAAGGAAAGAATAAAACCAAATTGACAGTATTAAAGATGAAAAGGGAGACCTCCCCTCTAATGAAGGGGAAATAAAGGCAATCATTAAAAACTATTTTGCCCAATGATATACTAATAAATATAGCAATTTAGGAGATATGGAGGAATATTTACAAAACTATAAATTGCCTAGATTGACAGCAGAAGAAATGGAATACCTAAATAATCCCATATCAGAAAAAGAAATTGAACAAGCCATCAAAGAACTCCCTAAGAAAAAATCGCCAGGGCCTGATGGATTCACAAGTGAATTTTATCAGACATTCAAAGAGCAACTAATCCCAATATTATACAAATTATTTAATATAATAAGCAAAAAAGGAGTCCTACCAAGTTCCTTTTATGACAAAAATAAGGTACGGATTCCAAAGCCAGGCAGATCAAAAACAGAGAAAGAAAACTACAGACCAATCTCCCCAATGAATATAGATGCAAAGATTTTAAATAGAATATTAGCAAAGAGACTCCAGCAAGTAATCAAGAGGATCATCCACCATGATCAGGTGGGATTTATACCAGGAATGCAAGGATGGTCAACAATAGGAAAACCATCCACATAATTGACCAGATCAACAATCTAACAAACAAAAATCACATGATTATCTCAATAGATGCTGTAAAAAGCCTTTGACAAAATACACCACCCATTCCTATTGAAAACACTGGAAAGTATAGGAATAGAAGGACCTTTCCTTAAAATAATAAACAGTATATACGTGAAACCATCAGCAAGCATCATATGCAATGGGGATAAATTAGAAGCCTTTTCAATAAGATCAGGAGTGAAACAAGGATGTCCATTATCACCTCTATTATTTAACATTATATTTGAAACACTAGCAGTAGCAATTAGAGAGGAAAAGAAATTGAAGTTATCAAAGTAGGCAGTGAGGAGACTAAGCTATTACTCTTTGAAGATGATATGATGGTCTACTTAAAACATCTTAGAGAAGCAACTAAGAAGCTTGTAGAAATAATCAACAACTTTAGCAAAATGGCAGGAAACAAAATAAATGCACATAAATTGTCTATTTCCAACACATCACGGCAGCAAGAGGTAGAAAGAGAAATACCATTTAAATCACCCTAGACAATATAAAATACTTAGGAATCTATCTACCAAAACAAACACAGCAATTATAGGAAAACAACTACAAAACACTTTCCAAACAAATAAAACTAGATCTAAACAATTGGAAAAACATTGATTGCTCACGGGTAGGACGAGCTAACATAATAAAAATGACCATTCTACCCAAATTAATTTACATATTTAGTGCCATACCTATCAGACTACCAAAAAAACTTCTTTACTGAATTAGGAAAAACTATAACAAAGTTCATTTGGAATAACAAAAGCTCAAGAATATCAAGGGAAATAATGAAAAAAAATGTGAAGGAATGCGTCCTAGTAGTACCAGATATTAAAGTGTATTATAAAGCAGCGGTCATCAAAACGGTATGGGACTTCTTAAGAGACAGAAGGGATGATCAGTGGAATAGACTTGGGGTAAGTGATATCAGCAAGACAGTGTATGATAAACCTAAAGAGCCCAACTTTTGGGGCAAAAATCCACTATTTGACAAAAACTGCTGGGAGATTTGGAAAACAATATGGGAGAGGATAGGTTTAGATCAATATCTCACACCCTACACCAAGATAAATTCAGAATGGGTGAATGACTTGAATATAAAGAGGGAAACTATAAATAATTTAAGTGAACACAAAATAGTATACTTGTCAGATCTCTTGGAAAGGAAAGATTTTAAAACCAAGCAAGAGTTAGAGAAAATTATGAAATGTAAAATAAATGATTTTGATTATATGAAACTAAAAAGCTTTTGTACAAATAAAAACAATGTAGCCAAAATCAGAAGGGAAACAAGAAATTGGGAAAAAAATCTTTATAACAAAAAACTCTGACAAGGGTCCAATTACTCAAATATACAAGGAGTTAAACCAATTGTTTAAAAAATCTAGCTATTTCCCAAGTGAAAAATGGGCAAGAGATATGAATAGGCAATTTTCAGATTAAGAAATCAAAAGTTTCGATAAGCACATGAGAAAGTGTTCTAAATCTCTAATAATGAGAGAAATGCAAGTCAAAACAACTCTGAGGTATCACCTCACACCTAGCAGATTGGCTAAAATGAAAGAAGGGGAGAGTAATGAATGCTGGAAGGGATGTGGCAAAACTGGGACATTAATAAATTGTTGGTGGAGCTGTGAACTGATCCAACCATTCTGGCTGGCAATTTGGAACTATGCTCAAAGGTCTGTAAAAGAATTCCTGCCCTTTGATCCAGCCATACCATTGTTAGGTTTGTACCCCAAAGAGATCATAGATAAACTGACTTGTAGGAAAATATTTATAGTTGTGCTTTTTGTGGTGGCAAAAAATTTGAAAATGAGGGTATGCCCTTCAATTGGGGAATGACTGAAGAAATTGTGGTATATGCTGGTGATGGAATACTATTATGCTGAAAGGAATAATGAACTGGAGGAATCCCAGGTGAACTGGAAAGACCTCCAGGAATTGATACAGTGAAAGGAGCAGAGCCAGAAGAACATTGTACGCAGAGTCCAATACACTGTGGTAAAATAGAATGTAACGGACTTCTGTACTAGCAGCAATGCAATGACCCAGGACAATTCTGAGGGATTTATGGCAGAAAGCTACCCACATTCAGAGGAAGAACTACAGGAGTGGAAACAGAAGAAAAACAACTGTTTGAACACATGGGTTGAGGCAGACATGTTTGGGGATGTAGACTCGAAACTACCACACCAATGCAACTGTCAACAATTTGGAAATAAGTCTTGATCAATGACACATGTTAAAACCAGTGGAAATACACATCAGCCATTGTGTTGGGGGAGCTCGGGGGGTGAAGGGGAAAGTAAGAGCATGAATTTTGTAACCATTTTAAGTTTTCTAAGAAATTAATATTTATAAATGTTTAAAAAATAGTATCTACCAAAACCTCCCACAAGTAGATGACAGTTTTCCTTCTGGATATCAGAAAATCTGGGTGCCAACTCCACTTCCTCTGGTGTCTCCCAGGATTGTTTACAATTTGTCCTAACCACCATGGAGTCCTCCTCAGAGCAAGAGGCCACACTTCCTGCTTCCCCATTCCATTTAGAATTTTACAGCCCTGCTTGCTAGGTCTCCTAAATAATAATTTAGTAAACTTCTTCACAACAATATAAATATATGGATGAATATTTATATAAGTGCCAATATATGCATTCTTTCATTCTATGTATTAAGTAAATTACTAAATGCTTATTCCTTCCTATTCACTGTGGTGAGGATTGAAAAGAAAGGTTAAAAATTAATATTTGCCCTTGAGAAATTCATAACCTAATGCAGGAGGTAATATGCAAATAACTATCCCCAGGTATGTTGTAATTTATATTCATACAGAAGTATACACTTATTTAATAAAAGTGGAGAGAGAGAGAGAAATATGGGATGGGATGAAGGAATATATATTTAAATATATTTAACCATATATATAGAACTATATAAATGTGTATATATACACATAAATACACATACATGCCTTTATTCAAGAAGCATAATTAGTTATGTGTGTATATATATATATATGTATACATATATATATATATACATATATATGTACAAAAATACACTTATTGAATGAAGGGATGTGTACCTTTATATCCCTTCATTCAATAAGTGTATTTTTGTGTTTATATATACATATATAAATATAATATACACAAAATATTACTTATTTTACATTTTAATTTTATTGATATCATCTGGAGTTTTTAAAAACTCTTTCATTTCTTAATTTACCTCTCTGGTAAGAGCCACTCATCATGAGCCACTGACTATGTTAAAAAAAAAAGAAAAAGTATTCTGTAAAATAAATAAATATATCAATGAAATCCCACACTATATGCAATGTTCCACACAAAAAAATCGACCACATTTGTCAAGAAGAGAGTGAAGTATATTCTCATTTTCTCTTTTTTGAGGTCATTTGGTCACACAGCATACGGCTTCATTTAAAAATAAATGTTTTTCTAAAATTGCTATCAATAAGCATTCATTCAAAAATATTGATTCAATACCTGTTCAAACCAAGATGTAGTGCTCAATATTGGTAAAGCCACAGTAAATTATGGTCTATTCTTCAAATACTATCTTGAATAATCAATTCATATTTTGTGCAGTAGAAGGTGCTTGAGATTTAAAAGTCAAAATCCTTGTTTCCGAGTCTTAAAACCTGTACCATCTTTTGCAAGTCAAATTTTTTGTTTTGACTTTTTGGGGTTTGGCTCTTTTGCTTCAAAAATATTATGACTTTGAATTATTTGATATGAAGTGCCTTCAAAGTTATCATGCTTCATTCATTGACTACAGAGCAATATATTGAAAGGATTCAGAAGTGTGCTAGATTTAGCTCAACCTTGTTCACAAGAGCTGAATATCAGTTTTATAGACTTGTATAGATTTAACTGTGCCACGCACAGTTGTTTTCTCCCTCTTCAGAGATCCAATGTAAATACTCACAAGCGTATTCAAAGGAGGGCTCCCTGCATTACTAAATCAAAAAAACAAAAGAATCATTAAATTATAGAGAAAGCATATAAGAAGTTGCCTAGACCAACCACTGTCCAAAGAATTCATAGTGTACAACATGTCCAATATGTGTTCCTTCAACTTCTACTTGAAGAAAACCAGTAATGGCAACACAGTAGATATTATGGTAGCCAATTCAACTTTTTTCAGTGACTCATTGCTAACTATATTTCTTTCCATAGATATGATTTTCACCAATGCTCTTGTTTCTATTATTGGGCACCAAGAAGGACCAGTCGAGATACTTTTTCCACATGACAGAGCTTTAAATATTAGAAAATGAGCATAACATACTAAGCTTCTATGGCTTTTCTTATCCAGGATAAACATATCAAGTACTTTCAATCAATCCTCTATGACAAGGTCTCTTGCCTCCTTATTTAGGTGACTATGCTCTGACAAGGACCTGGAGGGTCAATATTCTTCCTAAAATCTCATATTGTAAGCAAAACAATGTTACAGACATAGTTCAAAAAGAATAGAATGTGGTGTTTCAAGAACATCTTTCATTTTCCTATGTCTCTATTATTATCACCAAAAATTTTAGTAGTCTATTATATCACACTATAATGCATATGGGATTTATAATCCACTAAAACCTGAAATCATTTATAGATAAACTGTTTGGTCACATGTCCTGTATCTTATACTTGTTGAACTGATTTGTTGAACTCAAGTATATGATTTTCTATCTATCATTATTAACTTTTGTTGTTTAAGATTGTCACTAAATATGTTGGCGTGTACCATCTGGGAATATGATAAGCATTACATTTAACTGTACCTTTAGCAGATAAATTGATAAAAATGTTAAATAACAAAGGACCATAATAAATGCCTAGAATATTCTATTCAAGATATATTTCTAAGCTAATTTCAAGCCATTAATGAATAATCTGACCATTCAACAAATTGTAAAGCTATATCACCTCTATTACTATCTACCTCATGCCTATTTCTTTAATCTACAAAAGTAGCAAGATAGACTAGTTTTTTAAAAAAAATGAATTTCACTGCTTCTACAACATTATCTTGATTTGTAATTACATTCTTGTGATCTTTAAAAAATATGATGGAGGCATATCTGACTTGTCTGTTCCTGAGGAATCCATATTGACCCTTGCTTATTAACTCTTGTTTTCTTGATGCTTATTAACAATGTGTTATTGGTATTTTCTGGAATATTGGTAGGAATCAATGTCATTTAAACTTTCCCATTGTTTTCCAATTCTATTTTCTTCCTTTCACATACTTTCCTTCCCCTTTTTAAAAGGGAATGGTTAGCATCATTAGAAATTCGACTGGACAAATCATACTCAAAATGAAAGACTAGATCTGTTGTTTACTCTGATGTTAGTTTTGTGATTTTATTTCAGTTGTGTTAAGTACAGCAGGTATAGGAGTAAAGGGCTACAGTTTAATTAGGCATGGCCAAATAGGACAAAGGACCACCGGATTCTAGAGTAGCAGTTGACTGGACTGTTAATGGCTTCAATGTAGGAAAGGAAGGAGAGTATAGTTTGTTTGGGAATGATAATCCTGAGATTGAGCCTTATTAGTGTTCTTTAAATCCCAATTAAAATCTCATGTTCCTCAAGAAAGCTTCGCTAACTTCTCTTAATTCCAGTGTCTTCCTTCATTTAATTATTTACTATTTAAATTATATATAACTTACTTTGTATACACTTATTATATATATGACCTTGGAAAGGTCACTTAATCTTATTTGCCTCCATTTCCTCATCCATAAAAATGAGCTGGAGAAGGAAAGGGCAAACAATTCCAATATCTTTGCTAAAAGAAACCCAAAAAAGAAATCAAAAAGAGACCAAAACTATTGAAAAATGACTAAACAAGATACATGAAAACAGAAACTCTATCTTATTTATCTCATGTTTCGCTGTCAGTGCTTTTTATAATGTTCTGCACATTTCATTGCCTAAGTGTTAAAGACATAAATACTTGTTGATGGTGAATAGATGAATATCTTCCCACATTCAGCAATCACAATAAAGGAACAGTTGTCCAAAAAGAAAGAAGTAAGGGTATCTTTGTGTTTATTTTCTTTTTATTGTTGAGATGTAAAGCAAAACTGTGCATTTCACTCTGAAGGAAGGAATGTGGAAAAAACATATCCCAAACTGTGAGGCAACCTGACACAATCTGTGAGGAGGTAAAGGATTCACTGTGGAATTTGAAGTCATCCCTCATTGTTGCACTGAACTTCTCTAGAGGGGATCATTTTTTTGCACAAAACAATTTTGGGTGACAGGAGTTTAGTTTAGTTTAGTTTTAGGGTTTTTTTTTGTATGCCAAACAGATCAAACAAGCAAGAAACATTTTTAATGAGACTGCTGCATATGTGTGAAACACTGTCTAAATTCTAATAAAAGGGAGAAAAAGTTAATCAATAAATGTCCTCAAAGAGCTTATGTTCTAATAGGGAAGAAAATACATACATATGTAGATAAAAATGAAACACATATAAAGTAGATTCAAGGATAACTCAGCATGACGCTGAATCCACATATGAAGGCAACATAGTGTATTAAACTAGTTAGATGTAACACTCACCTCCTCCTTCTCTCTTTCTGAGCTAACCCATTCAATAAGAACCTTGACTCCTAACATCATGTCTGAAGGATCAAGCTAATATACCTATGTGATTTTAATTCAAAACTACATTCCTTCTCATATCATTAAGCTAATCAAGTATGTGGAGATATATATTGCTGTTAGGTGACATTGTTGATTCTGTTCCCACTGCAATTAAATTTCCATTTAATTATATCAGTCATCATGATAACATTAGTTAAAAACATAAAAACATCTACTAAACAATAGTTGGGAAAAAGAATAATAACCATACCCTTTACACAAGAAAACCTGGAAAAATCAATATTGATCAGTTACAAACAGTTCCCTTAAGCCAAAGAATTGAAAATTCTTCATATTGACTACTATCTGGACAACACAGACAAACCCAGCCATCAGTTCTTCCAATTGGATTCTGCCTTCTCAAAACAGATTCTGAAAAAACATTAGCTCCTTATCCAATTAACACAGTTCATAATTAGAGAGAAATTAAGCCTGTCTTTACTTCTATTTTTTAAAAATTTAATCATAATGGGTAGAGAAGTGCTACCCATTACCCCTAAAAAATTCCCTCTCTCTCAGACTATTGACAGAACTAAAAACAAATAAGCTAGTTATCTGTATACAGCAGAAATATTCAGCTCCCTTCTACTCAGAACAGTAGTTCAAGACCCTCCTTGGCTAACAGCCTTTACCTAGTAAATCAACAAAGCAGTCCTTCTTACCTTTATCCTCTACTCACTTCTTGTGGTTCCTCTTTACCTTTAGCTTACTCCTTGGCTTCATACTGTTTTTCAATTTTCCCAGCATTCTTTTTCAATTAGTGAGGTCTTATCCCCAAGATCTTTGGGTTCTTTGGGTTCATCAAACACTAAATTACTGAGGCCATTTAGCCCTAATCTATTATTCCATTCATCTACCCTTCTATTTCAGATTGTTTGAGGATTTCTGCTTTATAGAGCATTTTAAGTGCTGGTACTTGTAGGCCACCATACTTAACTTTTTTTTTTTTAATAACACCTCATAAACACCTGGTGGTCAAAGACAAACTTTTAAACTAGAACATAAAACTCAAGAAACCTATCTTTCTGTCACGTATGAACACATTAGTGCCAAATAATAGAAACAATAATATTGGTGAAAGTCATATCTATGGAAATAAAAA
Source organism: Gracilinanus agilis (assembly GCF_016433145.1). Classification (NCBI taxonomy): domain Eukaryota; kingdom Metazoa; phylum Chordata; class Mammalia; order Didelphimorphia; family Didelphidae; genus Gracilinanus; species Gracilinanus agilis. The sequence goes on along the minus strand of NC_058131.1, from coordinate 204,174,700 downwards.
TAGCTAACAATATGGTTTTCAAAACTCTAAAGAATCACATGCAAATGAACTGATCAACCATAATGTCCCATAGTCATTTTTTTCTCATTCATTATAAATGTGCTATCTAAATTGTTTTCAGCTTTTACTCTATTTAATTTCTAGCAAAGCCACGCTTCTTCTCCAATGAGCATATCTTATGTAAATCTATACACTTAATAGTTCTGAAACTCAAACTTAATTTATAATTTCTAGATATTTTTTACAATTTTCATATGACTTCAAAGCTAATCTGTCTTTTTATGTACTCTGTTTATTCTCTACAACTGAGATATTAGCCATAAAGGTATAATGCATAAAGCAGGGTTGTTTGGAGCTTAATTTTCCACAGATACGATTTATTCTCGTCTTAATTATTATTTCAATAGTTCTCTTACTTTCAATTTTATTAACTTCTCCTGTAATTTTTAAGATTTCCAATTTGGTCTTTAATTGGGGGTTTTAAATTTTTTTCAAGTTTTTTTGGTTGCATGCCCAATTTATTGATCTGCTTTTTCTCTACTTTATTGATATAAGCATTTGGGGAAATAAACTTCCCCTGAGTACTACTTTGAATGTATCCCACTAATTTAGATATCTTCTCCCCTCACTGTCATTCTCTTCAATGAAATCAATGATTGTTTTTCTGATTTGGACTTTGACTCAGCTTTTTGATGAATTAGATTATTTATTTTCCAATTAATTTTTAATTTTTCTTTCTATTAGCCCTTATTGATTATTAACTTTTTATTGAATTATGATCTGAAAAAAAGTTGCATTTATTATTTCTACTTTTCAGCATTTTGTTTTGAAAGGTTTTTTTTCTGGCCTAATACATGGTCAATTGTTGTCTACATATTATATGGTGCTGAAAAGAATGTAGATGCCTTTTTATCCCTATTAAATTTTCTCCAGATATCTATTAAATCTAACTTTTATAAAAATTCATTGACGTCCCTTACTTCATTCTTATTTATTTTTGGTTAAATTTATCTAGTTCTGATAGGGGAAGTTTGAGGTCCCCACTATTATAATAATAAAAAAAATTTAAGGATTACAAATATCATCTTTCTATATAGGATATAAACAATTTAACCTTTTTTAAGCCTTTAATTTTTTTCTCTTTTAAAATTTATTTTTCATGCTTCTTTTGAATACTTTTTGAACACCAAATTTTCTGTTTCAGTCTGGTCTTCAGGAAAACTTGGAAATCTTCTATTTTGTTAAATGACCACATTTTCCCCTGGAAGAATATAGTCAGTTTTGATGGACAGGTGATTTTTGGTTGTAAACTCAGCTCCCTTGCCTTCTAGAATATCATATTCTTAGCATATTGGTCCTTTAATGGTTAAGCTGCCACATCCTGTGTAATCTTTGACTGGAGCTACATGATATTTGAATTAGTTCTTTCTAGCTACTTTCAATATTTTCTCCTTGACCTGGGAGCTCTTTCACCTGACTATAACATTCTTAATAGTTGTTATTTGGGGATTTATTGGAGGTGGTGATCTGTGGATTCTTTAATTTCTATTTTACTCTTGTTCAAGAATATCAGGGCAGTTTTCTTGGTAAATTTCTTCTAATATGATTTCTAGGTTATTTTTTTTTATTATGACATTCAGGTAGTCCAATAATTCTTAAATATTCTCTCCTTGATCTATTTTCCAGGTCAGTTGTATTTTTAATGAGATTTTTCTTTTTTTTTTATTCTTTTGATATTGTTTCTTTATCTTGAGATCTCAGGAAGTCATTAGTTTCTGTTTGACCAATTCTACATTTTAAAGCCTGAATTTCTTTAATGAACTTTTAATCCTCCTTCTCCATTTGAGCCATATTACTTTTCATAGAACTCTTCTCTTCACTGGATTTTGTACATCCTTTTCCAGTTGACCAATTTTGTTTTTTAAAAGCTATTATTTTATTTATACATTATTTTTATTTATTTTTATTTTTCCTAATTTTCTTCCACTTGTCATTTGATTTTGAATTTCAGTTTTAGTTCTTCCAGTGCCTAAGAATAATTCCCCCTTTTTTAAGTCTTGCATATGGTTCTTTAAATTTCATTCTTGGTGAAAAAGATACCTCATCATGATCCTTGTGGTAAAATGCTGTAATTTCTTTAATAGTATTTTTAAAAATATTCATTAAGGAGATTTGTCAATAGCTATCTTTCTTTGTTTCAGCTCTTCCTCATTTATGTTTCAGCAATATATCTTTGTCACAAAAAAGTTTGAAAGTATTTCTTCTTCTATTTTTCAAAATAACTCATGTATAATTTGAGTTAGTTGTTCTTTGAATACTGTGTAAAGAAGCCTTTCTCTTGGGGAATTCATTGGCTGTTCAATTTCTTCTTTTGTAGTGGGGTTAAGTATTTTTTTTTATCCTGGGACTCCATTCTAAGAGCTTAGGGCCACAACCAGTAGGCAATGGGACACACAGTCGCTCAGGTTCACCCATCTGGGATGTGTCTGAGCCCGGACTTGAACCTAGAACCTTTTGTCTCTAGGTCTGGCTCTCAATCCACTGAGCCAGCCCAGCTTCCCCTACTTTAGGTTGCAGTTTCTTTAGCAGATGTAGTTTTTACAGGGTGGGGTTGCTAGCCCCACGCCCAACCCTCCTCCTTTTTTCATCCGGGCTAGGGACCATCCTTGGCCCAGGAGTGGTAAGGGTGGGCAGTAGGGGTCAAGTGACTTGCCCAAGGTCACACAGCTGGAAGTGTCCGAGGCTGGACTTGAACCTAGGACCTCCAGTCTCTAGGCCTGGCTCTCAATCCACTGAGCCACTCATCTGCCCCTGGGGTTAAATATGCTCTTTCTTATTTTGTTTATCTGGGTAGTTTGTATTTTTGCAAATATTCATCTATTTTACTTAGTTTGTCTGATTTATTGGTATATAGTTGGGCAATATAACTACCCTTCATTCTCCCCTCCCAAACTCTCTCCTCTTCTTTCCTAACCTTCCTTCCCCTCTACTCCTATAACCCCTCTCTTTCTTGGTTTCTCACTCCAGAAAATACTTAAAATTCATTTGAACTAAGTCAACACAAACATTTTTTTTAAATTTAACATAAAGCATGCTGCCATACTCCCAAGGTGATTCTTTATTTATATATTGATTGGATTTGAGAAATACTGAAATCCTTGGAGTTGTGAAATATAAATTCTTTTCTGAGAAATAGCAATGCCAGGTAGGTGGAATCAGTGGGATGATTCCAGAAAGCTCTGAGGTTCCTTTTAGGTCAAATGATAGTTTTATCCTTTAAGTTCTAATCAAGATGGAGTAATCAAGAGCAGCTTGTGCCGCCAAAAGAATCCACTCCAACCATGATTAAGATATTTCCACTAAACAAAAATTGGAGTGAAATAACCAACAAGGAGAGTGAAACAACATTCGAGAAAAGAAAAACTGGGGTTAAGATGGTGGCAGAGTAAAAAGCAGCTGCATAACTTCTCCTAACCCACACATATAGGACTCCTCAAAAGGACATAAAAACAAATCCAGATGATCAAGGGACCCCACAACAGGGCACAGCATTGAAGGTACGTGGATTGGGGCATTTCCATGCTATAAAGGGGTTAAATAGCTCTCAATAAAACACGAGCTGAGCAACCCCCCACCCCACACACCACCTACAGGGTCAAGGACAGAGCACAAGTTAGAGCAAGTTTGTGGCATCCATTAAGTCCTTGGCAGCGACCTGGCATCACCAGGGCCTGCTTATGAGAGCAGCAAGACCTAAGACCCCAAGAGGCTACAGAACATGCAGACTTTGAACACAGACCCTGAGAGCAGGCAAGGCCGCGGCTGCCGACTCAGATTCTGAGCTTAGGTGCAGAATGTGTGGGGGCATCCATAGCAAGAAAATAACAGTTTAAAAGGCAGAATTTGGCAATTAGAAATTGAGGCTAATCAATCAAATGAATTGATAAGTAAATTGAAGACCAGAAATGACCAGCTATAAGCCTTGAAGAACCAAACAGACCAGATCGAAATGGAAAACTAAAAGATTATAACTAAAAACCAGTCTCTAAAGGCTAGAATTGGGCAATTTGAAAAAGATGCCCCCAAATCAAAAGAATTGACAAGAAAATTGGAAAGCCAAATCAAACAGCTGGAATACAGGGCAGACCAAATCAAAAAGGAAAATCAAAAGAATATAGTAGAAAACCAGTCCCTAAAGACAAGAATTGGGCAAGTAGAAGCCAATGATCTCTCAAGACAATAAGAACAAATAAAACAAAGTCAAAATACTGATAAAATTGAAGGAAACATGAAATATCTCAATGATTGATTGACAGATCAAGAAAACAGGTCTAGAAGAGACTATTTGAGAATCATTGGTCTTCCTGAAAAACCAGAAATTAATAGAAATTTGAACTCCATACTAAAAGAAATTATTCAGTAAAATTACCCTGAAGTTTTACAAACAGAGGGCAATATAGACATTGAAAGGATCCACAGATCACCTTCTACACTAGACCCCGAAAAGATAACCCCCAGGAATGTAATAGCCAAATTCAAGAGCTTCCAAATAAAAGAAAAACATTTTATAAGAAGCCAGAAAGAGACAATTCAGATACCAAGGAGCACCAATCAGGATCACACAGGATATGGCAGCCTCCACACTACAAGACCACAAAGCTTAGAATATGATATTCAGAAAGGCAAGGGAACTGGGTCTTCAACCAAGGACCACCTATCCATCAAAACTTACGATGTACTTCTAGGGGAAATTATGGGCATTCAACAAGATAGGAGATTTCCAAGTATTTGCACAGAAAAGAGCAAGACTAAATGGAAAGTTCAATATCCAACCACAAAAAACAAAATAAACATGAAAACTTAAATAAGAAACAGCAGGAAAAGAAAAAAAAATACTTATTTTTAAATTTGCCTATTTAAGGGCTTCAGTAAGATTTAATTATTTGTATTCCTATATGGAGAAAGGTTATGTGTAATTCTCTGTAGTGAAGTCTATTCACTATTATAGTATCCACTATTGTAATAATTAGAGGAATTATTCACAGGGAGAGGTTGGAGTACTAAATGGTCTAAGATGATATAGGGGTGGGTGGGAAAGAGGGGGGTGAATAGTAAATGGCACCAAGAAAAACTTGAATGAATAAGAAAAATAGGATATTCTATTGCACACAAAGAGGGCATGGGAAGGAGAAGGGTTGAATACTTTATAAGAAGGAGAGGAAGAGATCATGAAGAGGAAATATTTAAGCCTTACTCTCAGTGTAATTAACCCTGATAGGGAAGAGTAGCTTTATCCAATGGGATATAAAACTCTATTTAACCCCACTGAGAAAGTCAGAAGGCATAAACCAAGTGGAGCAGGGGAGTGGGGAGGTCATAACCGGGAAGGGAGAAGGAGGAGGAGTGAATTCATTAGGCCTTAAAAATAAATAGAGGGGAAAATAAGGGAGGACTTAAAAAAGGAAATAAATCAAGGGAGGGGACAAGGGTTACTGGCATAAAGCAAACCACTGGTTTAAAAGGAAATAGTGTAAGAAGAAGTCATAGAACAAGAGAGGATACTAAAATGTTGGAGAATACACAACTGATAATTATAACTCTGCATGTGAATGGGATGAACTTGCCATAAAACTGAATCAAATAGCAGAGTGGATTAGAAACCAAAATCCTACCATATTTTGTCTGCAAGAAACACATAAGAGGCAGTTGGACATACAAAGATTTAAGGTAAAGGGCTAGAGCAAAATATTTTGGGCTTTGAATGAGAAAAAGAAGGCAGGAGTGGCAATCATGATTTCTGGCTAAGCCAAAGTAAAAATAGATATGATTAAAAAAGACAGGGAAGGTTATTCAATCCTGATAAATGGCAGTATAGACAATGAGGAAATAACAGTGCTGAATATTTATGCACTAAATAGCATAGCATCTAAATTCCTAAAGGAGAAACTGGCACAGCTCAAGAAGGAAATAGATAGTAAAACCATATTAGTGGGATACTAAATATTTCTCTTTCAGATCTAGAAAAATCATACCAAAAAATAAATAAGAAAGAGATAAGAGAGGTGAGTGAAGTCCTAGAAAAAACAAGATTTAATACTATATGGAGAAAAATAAATAAGGACAAAAAGGAATACACCTTCTTTTCAGCTACACATGGTTCATTCACAAAGACTGACCATGTAATTGGGCATAGAAACATTGCAAACTAATACAAAAGAGCAGAAATAATAAATGCAGCATGCTCAGACCATAATGCATTAAAAATAATGATAAGGGCACCTGGACAGGCAAATCAAAAGCTAATTGGAAATTAAATAATATGATTCTCCAAAACCAGTCATTTAATGAAGAAATCATAGAAACAATCAACAATTTCCTTGAAGACAGTGACAATGATGAGACATCCTACCAAACTCTGTGGCATACAGACCAGGCAGTACTCAGGGGGAAATTTATATTCTTGAGTGCATATATTAGCAATTTAAGGAGGGCAGAGATTAATGAATTGGGCATGCAACTTAAAAAACTAGAAAGCAAGCAAATTAAAAATCTGCATATGAAAAATAAATTAGAAATACTAAAAATCAAGGTAGAAATTAGCAAAAGGGAAAATGTAAAAGATCTATTGAATTAATAAATAAGACTAGAAGCTGGTATTTTGAAAAAGCAGATAAAATAGACAAAGGATTGGTTAACCTAATAAAAGAAAGGAAAGAAGAAAACCAAATCAACTGTATCAAAGATGTAAAGAGAGGCCTCACCTCTAATGAAGAGGAAATTAAGGCAATCATTAAAAACTATTTGACCCAATTATATGCAATAAATATAGCAATCTAGGTGATATGGATGAATATTTACAAAAACATAAATTGCCCAGATTAATGACAGAAGAAATAGAATATCTAAACAATCCCATATCTGAAAAAGAAATTGAACAAGACATCAAAGAACTCCCTAAGAAAAAATTGCCAGGGCCCAATGATTTCATAACTGAATTCTATCAAACATTCAAAGAACAACTAATCCCAATGCTATAGAAATTATTCGATATAATAAGGAAAGAAGGAGTCCTACCAAATTCCTTTCATAACACAAATATGATACTGATTCCAAAGCCAGATAGTTCAAAAACAGAGAAAGAAAACTACAGACCAATCTCCCTAATGAACATAGATGCAAAAATCTTAAATAGAATAATAGCAAAAAGTCTCCCGCAAGTGATCAAGAGGATTATCCAGCATAATCAGGTGAGATTTATACCAGGAATGGAAGGATGGTTCAACATTAGGAAAACCATCCACATAATTGACTATATCAACAATCTAACAAACAAAAATCACATGATTATCTCAATAGATGCTGGAAAAGCTTTTGACACGCATTCCTATTGAAAACACTGGAAAGTATAGGAATATCAGGATCTTTCCTTAAAATAATAAACAGTATATATCGAAAACCATTAGCAAGCATCATATGCAATGGGGATAAATTAGAAGCCTTCCCAGTAAGATTAGGTGTGAAACAAGGATGCTCATTAGCACCTCTATTATTTAACATTTTACTAGAAACACTAGCCATAGCAATTAGAGAAGAAAAAGGAATTGAAGTTGTGAAAATAGGCAATGAGGAGACTAAGCTATAACTCTTTGCAGATGATATGATGGTCTACTTAAAAAATCCTAGAGAATCAACTAAAAAGCTAGGAGAAATAATCAACAATTTTACCAGAGTTGCAGGATACAAAAAATGCACATAAATCATCAGCATTTCTATATATTTTCAGCACATTGCAGCAGCAAGAGGTAGAAGGAGAAACCCCATTTAAAATCACCCTATCTAATATAAAATACTTGGGAATTTATCTATGAAAACGAATTCAGAAATTATAAAAACACAAAAACAAAATACTTTCCAAACAATTAAAACTAGATCTAAACAATTGGAAAAACATTGATTGCTCATGGGTAGGACAAGCTAACATAATAAAAATGACCATGTTACCCAAATTCATTTACTTATTTAGTGCCATACCTATCAAATACCAAAAAACTTCTTTACTGAATTAGAAAAAACCAAAACAAATTTCATTTGAAAGAACAAAAGATCAAGAATATCAAGGGAAAGAATGAAAACAATGTGAAGGAAGGTGTCCTAGCAGTACCAGATATTAAACTATACTATAAAGCAGTAGTCATCAAAACAATATGGTACTGGCTAAGAGACAAAAGGGAAGATCAGTGGAATAGACTTGGGTTAAGTGACATCAGCAAGACAGTGTATGATAAACCCAAAGAGCCCAACTTTTGGTACAAAAATCCACTATTTGACAAAAACTGTTGGGAAAATTGGAAAACAATATGGGAGAGATTAGGTTTAGATCAACGTTTCACACCCTAGACCAAGATAAATTCAGAATGGGTGAATGACCTGAATTTAAAGAGAGAATCTATAACTAAATGAAGTGAACACAGAATAGTATACTTGTCAGATCTCTGGGAAAGGAAAGATTATAAAATCAAGCAATAGTTAGAGAAAATTACAAAATTTAAAATAAATTATTTTGATTATACTAAATTAAAAAGCTTTTGTACAAACAAAAACAATGCATCCAAAATCAGAATGTAAACAACAAATTGGGAAAAAAATCTTTATAACAAAAAATCAGACAAGGATCTAATTACTTAAATATATAAGGTGTTAAATCAATTATATAAAAAAAAATCAAGCCATTTCCCAATTGATAAATGGGCAAGGGACATGAATAGGCAATTTTCAGGTAAAGAAATCAAAACTATCAATAAGCACATGAGAAACTGTTCTAAATATCTAATAATTAGAGAAATGCAAATCCAAAAAACACTGAGGTATCATCTCACACCTAGCAGATGGGCTAAAATAATAGCAGGGGAGAGTAATAAATGTTGGAGGGGATGTGGCCAAATTGGGACATTATTGCATTGCTGGTGGAGCTGTGAACTGATCCAACCATTCTGGCTGGCAATTTGGAACTATGCTCAAAAGTCTGTAAAAGAATTCCTCTCCTTTGATCCAGCCATACCATTGTTCGGTTTGTACCCCAAAGAGATCATAGATAAACAGACTTGTACAAAAACAATTATAGTTATGCTTTTTGTTCTGGCTAAAAACTGGAAAATGAGGGTATGCCCTTCTATTAGGGAATGGCTCATCAAATTGTGATATATGCTGGTGATGGAATACTATTGTGCTCAAAGGAATAATAAACTGGAGGAATTCCAGGTGAACTGGAAAGACCTCCAGGAATTGATGCAGAGTGAAAGGAGCAGAGCCAGAAGAACATTGTACACAGAGACCAATGCACTGTGGTAAAATAGAATATAATGGACTTCTGTACTAGCAGCAATACAATGACCCAGGACAATTCTGAGGGATTTATGGAAAAGAATGCTACCCACATTCAGAGGAAGAACTACAGGAGTGGAAACACAGAAGAAAAACAACTGCTTGAACATATAGTTTGAGATAGACATGTTTGGGGATGTAGACTTGAATCTACTACACCAATGCAAGTATGAACAATTTGGAAATAAGTCGTTATTGATGACACATGTCAAAACCAGTGGAAATGAGCATCTTCTTTGGTTGGGGAGGAGGAGGTCTTGGGGTGGAGTGGAAAGTGAGTACATGAATCATGTAATCATGATAAATTTTCTAAAAAATAAAAATTATTAACTTCAAAAGAAAAAAAAAAGAAATTCCAAATGGTATACAGAAAACATCTGGGGCATTGAGGTGAGAGGAGAGCAGAGCCAGCAAGAGGCTCCAGCAAGAAGAGTATTCCAAGAACAAGCCACACACCCCCATCCCATATCTGCTGTCCCAGGTTCATAACTTAAACCCAAATGAATATCCAGACCCTGACATCCTGCCTGGACAAATAGTGGTAAGGGCTAACCCATACCTCTTGAAATTTCAAACCTGTGAATAAGTTCCAGCCTAGGGCAGTCTGGGCTGAAGGGACCTGATCTACATATTACAGTTGAGGTGGTTGAGAGTACTAAGCTGATCTTTTTGCCTAAAGCTTAGGACAGAGTTCCAAGATGTGGCAATCCAGGGTGTGCCTGATTGGATCAAGTACATCATGAGTCCAGAAATTTGAACCTAAGCCTGGGGTAGAATTTGATCAGTCCCTGACCTGATCAAGTTCAGAGTGAGATTAAAAGCTCACACTTAAGCTTGAGGAAAGTCTGTAAGCTATCAACATATACATGGTCAATTTAATCATCAGGGGAAGGGGGATCTCAGAGCTTTCAGCTCTCAGGCCATCACATCATCCCCCATAGATAGTTTTATTTATAATTAGAGAGGAAAAATGAGCAAACAACAAAATAGCACCTAACTCTATAGTATATTTATGGAGACAAAGAACAAAGTATAGACAGAGAAGGTTGCAGCAAAAGAAAAACAAACACAGGCAAAGACCAAAAGTAAAACATGGATTGGTCACAGATTGGAAGAGCTCAAAAAAGGTTCCAAAACCAATTAAGAAAGGCAGAAGAAAAGTGGGAAAGAAAAATGAAAGTGACTCAGCAACAAGAATTAGAAAGAGAAATTTCATTTAAAATCACCCTAGACAATATAAAATATTTAGGAATATATTTACCAAGACAAACACAGGAATTATATGGACACCACTACAAAACACTTACCACACAATTAAAAGTACCTCTAAATAATTGGAAAAAAACATTAATTGCTCCTGGGTATGATGAGCTAACATAATAAAAATGACAATCAGACCTAAATTAATTTACTTACTTATTAATTTACTGTCAAATTATGAAGAAACTTCTTATTGAATTAGAAAAAAATTATAACATTTGGAAGAACAAAAGATAAAGAATATCAAGGGAACTAATGAAAAAAATGTGAAGGATAGGTCTAGCAGTACCAGATCTTAAACTGTGCAATAAAGCAGTGGTCATCAAAACAATATGGTATAATGAAGATAGGATTAACTCTCCCCTTGTCTATTTTTAGCTAATTAAATCAAAAACTTAAAGTACCCATACTTACCATTAATTATGATAAGAGTAAGTTATTAGAATAAGCTCACACCTCCAAAGGCCTGTGCTAGACAAATTGAAAGACTGCCTTTGGTTTTTGTGAAGAAGGGGGAAAGACAGGAAGTGGCGGGATGTGACATAGAAAATAGGAGCCTAAAAAGAAGAGAAAAGCATGGCCTAGAGAAGTGATGGGCAAACTAGGGCCTGCAGGCCAGATGTAGCCTCCTGAAATGTTCTTTCAGGCCAGGTACATTATTCCTAATCTGATGAATACAATGGATAAGATACAGTGCAATGAACTTCTAAAGATTTGCCTTAGAAACAGACTGACAGATGAGCATTTCCTTTCCTTTGGCCCCCTCTTTAAAAAAGTTTGCCCATCACTAGTCTAGAGGTATTTATCCTGGCTTCTGGAGAGATTGGTTCTGGAGATTCCTGGCATTTGGATTGAGTGACTGAAATCCCTGCCTTGGCTTAGAGGAGATCTTTCACCTGGATTCTGCATCATGAGTGGTTGAGATTCCTGCCTTGGCTTTGGAGGAGGCTGTGTTGGTGGAACTCTGGATGAAGATACCACCAAGACCTCTGGCTGAGGATTACCAGGAAATCCACATGGAGATTAAACTTGGGGAGCCCCTACTGGGACTAAGAGGGACACCAGAGCAGAATTTAGTGTGGTAGACTGGACAATCCTATATCTTCTTATTACATTTTTCCACATTTACTCTTTCTACCTCTTTGCAAATAAAGCTGCTGAAAGTCATTTTACCCTAAGCTATAATATTTTTAAATTGGCAACCACAATATTATGTTAGAATTCTCATATTTAGTTAAAAACCCTTAATTTAACTCTTACAGTACTGGCTAAGAGACAAAAGGGAAGATTGATGGAATAGACTTGGGGTAACTGGCTTTGGCAAGATAGTTTACAATAAACACAAATATCCCAGCTTTTGGGACACGAACTCACTGTTTGATAAAAACTGCTGGAAAAATTGGAAAACAGTATGGGAAAAGTTAGGTTTAGATCAGCATCTCACACACTATACCAAGATAAATTCAAAATGGGTAAATGACATATATAAAGAGTGAAATCATAAATAACTTATTTGAACATAGAATGGTATATCTATCAGATCCATGGCAAAGGACGGAATTTAAGACCAAGCAAGAGAAGCAAGAACATTACAAAATGTAAAATGAATGACTTTCATTATATCAATTTTAAAAGGTTTTGTACAAATGAAACCAATGCAACCAAAATTAGAAGGAAAGCAACAAATTGAAAAAAACATTTTTATAACAAAACTCTGACAAATCATTTAATTTCCCAAATATCTAAGAAAGTAAGTCAAATTTACAAAAAATCAAGATATTTCCCAATAGACATATGGTCAAGCAATATAAATAGACAATCCTAAGATGAAGAAATCAAAACTAGCAATAATCACATGAAAAATACTTCTAAATCCTTCCTTACTAAATAAATACAAATAAAAACAACTCTGAGGTACCACCTCACACCAAGCAAAGTGGCCAATATGGTGGCAAAGGCATGTCATAAATGTTGGAGGGGATATGGCAAAATTGAGACACTAATATACTGATTGTGGAGTTGTGAATTGATCCAACCATTCTGTTGGACAATTTGTAATTATGCACCAAGGTTTATAAAAGAATACTTGTCCTTTGATCCAGCCATACCACTGCTGTGTTTGTACACCAAAGACATAATAGGGAAAAATACTTGTAACACAATTTATAGCCAAGCTCTTTGTGGTGGCAAAATAAAAATTAGAAAATGAGGGGATGTCCATCAATTGGGGAATGACCAAACAAGTTGTGGTATCTGATGTTTATGGAATACCATTGTGCTGAAAGGAATGATGAACTGAGGTATTTCTATGTGAACTAGAAAGGCCTCCAGGAATTGATGCAGAGCAAAAGGAGCATAACCAGGAGAACATTGTATACAGGAATTGATACATTGTGGCACAATTGAAAGTTATTACTACTAGCAGAAATGTATGATCCAGGACAATCCAGAGGAACTTATGAGAAAGAATGATATCCACATCCAGAGAAAGAACTGTGGGAGCAGAAATGCAGAAGAAAAACATGAGATTAATCACATACTTCAATGGTGATATGATTAGGGTTTTGATGTAAAAAGGTCACTCTCTTGAAAATATGAATAACATGGAAATACATTTTGAACCACAATACATGTATAACGGAGTGGAATTGCTTGTCATCTCTGGGAAGAAGGAAGGAAGAGAGTATGAAAAAATAATTAATCATGTAGCCATGGAAAAATATTCTCAATGAAAACAGAAAAAATATATAAGCTTCAGTATGTTTCTCTTCTATGTTTTCAGCTCTTGTTATTTTTGTTAGTGTAATATCTACTTTCACATTTTGCATATCAAGTACTATGAACTTGAGTTTAAATTTTCCACCAGTAATGATGGAACAAAAAAATTCTTACCTAACTACTGATGGCTCTTTTCCATTTTGCTCAGCTTAGTTTCTTCCATTCAATTTCATTTTTAAACATCCCCAGGATGTCAGAATGGGAGATCTAATTCATGTTCTTGTCTTTTTTCCTCATGTAGTGATCCTACTTATCATGTTCCATTATCCTCCTTCATGAGATTATTATAAGCAAATTCATATTTTAAACAAATATTTTCTTTGGCTATACCAGTAGTTCCCAAACTTTTTTTCCCTACTGCCCTGTTTCCAGAAAAAAATATTAATTAGTCCCCTGGAAATTAATTTTTAAAAATTTTAATAGCAATTAATAGGAAAGATAAATGCACCTGTGCCCATCATCGCCCCCCTGGATCACTGCAGTAACCACCAGGGGGCGGTAGCACCCACTTTGGGAATCACTGGGCTATACTATCTCTTTTTTGGCAAGAATATCATATTTCTTAACCATTCTGGATGACAATTTGGAAGTATGCCCAAAGAGAAATAAAAAAATGCCTGCCCTTTGATCCAGCCATACCACTGTTGTGTTTGTACCCCCAAAGAGATCATAGATAAACAGACTTGTACAAAAACATTTATAGCTGTGCTTTTTGTTCTGGCTAAAAACTGGAAAATGAGGGTATGCCCTTCTATTAGGGAATGGCTCAACAAATTGTGGTATATGTTGGTGATGGAATACTATTGGCTCAAGGGAATAATAAACTGGAGGAATTCCATGTGAAGTGGAAAGACCTCCGGGAATTTATGCAGAGTGAAAGGAGCAGAGCCAGAAGAACGTTGTACACAGAGACTAATACACTGTGGTTAAATTGAATGTAATGGACTTCTATTCTAGCAGCAATGCAATGACCCAAGACAATTCTGAAGGATTTATGGAAAAGAACACTACCCACATTCATAGGAAGAGCTACAGGAGAGAAAACCCATAAGAAAAATAGCTGCTTGAACACTTGGGTGGATGAGGACATGATTGGGGATGTAGACCCAAAAGGACCATACCAATGCAACTATCAATAATATGTAAATAAGTCTTGACTGGCCACACATGTTAAAACCAGTGGAAATACCACTTAGCTGGGGGGGGGGAGAGTTTGAGGGGATGAAGGGTAATGTACAACATGAATTATGTAATCATGGAAAATTTTTATAAAAATAAAAAAAATTAATTTAAAAAAAGTCCAAAAATTGAAAAAAATGAATTCCTACATTCTTTTCTTCTATACTATTGACTTTGGCCATGAAAATGGAAATTTCTAATGTCATAAGAACTGTACTAGTGTTAAGGGAATGGCAGTTCAGTAAACAGTGTTTTCCATCAATGCCTTCCATCAAAATACTAGTAAAAATTCCATTTTTAATAAAAAAAACCCGAATATATTTCTTGTCAAACATGAATTGTAGGCTTTAAAAAATTTTTTTTGTTTTGTTGTCTGTGAATTGCATTGCATATATTTCATTAATAAATTTAGAGGTTCCAGGTTAAGATGGCGGCAGAGTAAGAAGCAGCTCTTAACCTCTCCTGACCGAAACACACAAAACTCCTCAAGGGGACATAAAGACAAGTCCATACGAATGGAGGAACCCCACAACAGGGCACAGCGTGGAAGGTAAGTGGAATCGAGACATTTCCAGGCTATAAAGGGGTGAAACAGCTCTCACTAAATCGCGGGCTGAGCAACCACCCCACCCCCACACCCTCCACACACAACATCTATAGTGCCGAAGCCAGCTAAAAAGAAATAGAGCAAGTTTGGGGCACCCATCGAGTCATTGGCAGCTCCAGGGCCTGTTCATGAGAGCAGCAAGATTTAGGACCCCAGTAAGCCAAAGAACGCATGAGAAATCTGAGCGAGGGAGCAGAGAGTGGACGCAGGGTGCAGAGCGTGGGCTGAGAGCACAGGCATGGGCAGAGGCGTGGGTGGAGGCAGACACAGCCAGGAACTAAAGCTCTGAAAACCTGAGTGGGGAACCAGTGCAGACGGGTATACGACTGTGGAAGCAGCGCCCTGAGACTTGTAAAGGAACCTCCTGCAGAGGATCAAGCAAGGGGGT
>NC_058131.1:204136215-204150298 GCF_016433145.1 Gracilinanus agilis | reverse complement strand
TAATTCTTTTCAAACTGTTTCCTTTCCGAACATTATTACCAAAATTTCAGTAAAGGAAGAATGTTATTTTCTACTGGCCTCATCTCTCTCCCTCATTTTCTTTTCCCTTTCTCTCATCGATGCCTCTAACTAAGGATTTATCATCAAGTGTCCAATATATTCCTGAGAAGGAGTAAGGATATCATGCTTTAGGCAGAATGTTTAAGTAGCATGATTGTTTAGAAAGTTATCAAGTCTATGGCATTGGGGAGTTGGGTAGAATGTAAGCCTCTGGAAGGCAGAATCTGCTTTATTTTTCTCTTTGAATACCTAGCACCGAGTATAATCCATAATATATAGTAGACATTTAATAAGAGTTTGTTCTATAATTTTATAGTTGATGGATAATATGAATTATTTTTTGATAATGGTATCAATCTCTAAACCAAAGGTGTGGAAATAGCATGGGTAAAGTATACCAACACAAAAGACGTATCCTATGTCTTATACAAACTGTGCTCTAAAAATAATATTAGTTTCATCATCACCCATTCTGCTTATGATAAAAGGATACTTATATCATTCTGTCTCTCCTGGTTATACTAAAACACGTAACAATTCAATATGCATCTTTTGGATGACATCATAGAAAGTATTTCATTGTTGGTACTATAGCTCTCTTACCTAATCAGTTCACCCACAGAGGCTAGGATACATAATCTAATGGCCTTAAATTTTCATATTTCTCTTTCAACTGCATTTAAAGTATACACAATTGTAGCAGATTTAACAGAGAAACGACTTCAGCAAGCTGTAGATTACACTTTAAATAGAGATGATATCAGGATCAGGCTAAAAGCCAGCTTAGTAGAAATCTGCTGACCCAGAAATATTCATCGTAGACTTTAAAAATGATTTGCTGATACATATATATCAGCAAATCATTTTTAAAGTATATCAGCAAATCATTTTAAAGTATATATGTATATATACATTATATATAATTAAATATACTTATATATAATTAAAACTAAAAATGATGCATTTTAAAAGAATTTAGTGTATTTATTATTTTAGAAAAGATTTTCGATTTGTCAGATAGAGATTTTTCAAAGATCTAGCCTGTTTCTAACTGTTAACTGTGTAGCTAAAACTGATTAAATCATAGCTCATTAAGAGATAGATCCAGATACACCCCAGGCCCAATCATGGCTCTTGAGGTCTAACACCAAATAACAAAACCTTGATAGAAAATAAATAGAAAATTTCTGTCTCCTGATATCAGCCTTTCAAAGGAGTTCTAAAATATTTTTTACTATACATCATAGAGTTTTTCTACCAAAGCTTCTTTTCATAGGATTGATCATTAATTGCAAAAGGGAGGGGTATATAGAAGGGTATTTTTTAATTGAAGGGAGGAGTGACCATATGACCAGATTTTCAGACCATTTATGAAAAAGGAAGGATTGAAACAGCTTTTTTTCCTCCTGTACCGATTAAGCTTCCAGCAAGATGTGTGTAAAGAAATATCTAATGATTCTACACAAGGCATATTTTTGCAAAGGTTGTGATGACCTCTGTCTGCATCTCTCGGAGAAGCTGCTATTGCTACTGATGCCTGTAGTAAAAGATGGGGATGGGGGGAGGGTGGGCATGGCTATTTATAGAAAATCCAATCCATCTTCTTCATTTTAAAAATGAAGTTTCATCTCAACCAGTTTTGTGTTTCAGAAAAATAGTAATTTAAATAATTTTAATATTTTGAAGATAAGCAGATAGAAAATAAGTGTAAAGAGAGACCTAGTCTTAGAAAAACTGAAATCAAATCTTGTTTTTTTTTTAAAATATTATTCCCTATGAGATCTTGACAAAGTCATTTCAGGTATCTGTGTCTTAGTTTCTATACATACAGAATAATCGTGATATTATTATACTTTCTTTGGCATTTTGATCTTTGAAAAGTGCTTTGTATATGTTAAGTCATTCAAATCTTATAGCAATAGACTTAGGAGATATTATTATCCCTGTTTTCAAGATAAAGAAATTATGCAGACAGGGTCCATGACTTGACAAACTCAGTTATATAGGTGTCTGAGTCACCATTCCAACTCATGTCTTCCTATCTCCGAGTCTATAACTCAGTATGCTATGTCATCTGGCTGCTTCCAATATGGGGAGGAGATCACACTAAATGATCTTTAATTTTTTCTAACTCTAAATTTTAAATAAAAATACCTTTATATCATTGCTCTAAATAACTAAATGAATACATGAATGCATAAATAAATGGATGAATAAATAAAAAGAATACTTCTCTACATATCCAAATAGGTAATCTTATAATCTGGAAATTTACTATAGAATTTTTCTTCCATAAGGATGTCTGACTTTGACATGATTCAATAAAATGGATTGAGAAATATAGGTGAAAATTGATTAGAAAGAAAACCATCCCAGAACAGCAGGGATTTGGAGGTAGTAGTGAGAGAGAAAACCTTCTCCTCATTAAACAATATTTATTATTTTTTCTTAGCATACAGTACTGTCATTATTTGGATCTATCTTGTAACCTGACATTCATCATAATAATATAATGATAATGCCCTGGCTTGTTAGCCCACTATACATTTTGAGTAGTTCTTCCAGTCATGTTGATGGATTTATACTGATCCATCCACACTCTTTTGTTTAGTTCTCCTCATAACCAACAGCAGTAATTTTGAGACAGCTGGCTAGGATTAGGGGTGCAGCCTGTGCCTACAGAACAGCATGAAGCTAACTGCCCCACATGGGGATTGAAACTCAGGCCTCTGTCTCATTTGCACTCTGCTGCAACCTGCCAGAGGAAAGAAAATGGCTTGTGTCATACATTTCTTCCTTATTCAAACCACTAACTGTACTATAGGACTTCAAAGTGTGATGGTGCATTCGATCAGGAAGAGTAATAATTAAAGATAGGAATTCAAATGAGACAAATACTAAATAAGTATTTAATAAGAGGGACTTTGAACCTTGCAATCTAGAGGAAACCTATTTCCCAGAAATACACATCACAAATTTCCAGCAAGATATGAAGTGGCAACCCATCCATCTGTTCAATAGGCGTCAAACTAGAAGCATTACCTCATCTGAATCAACTCCCACTGGCTGGTGCTGTTTAGAAGGCAGAACACTAATTTTAGCTTTTTTTTTTCTAAAAAGCTATTGATCCTTCTGTTTCTTAATATCAGTAGGCTAACATTAAGGAGAATTCTAAATAGCATTATTAAAAATGTATTTCTTATTAAAAGAAAATTATAATTCTGTGAATTTTCCCAATGATTAAACACATCTTTGAATGGAACTGGTTAATGGTTTTATTCTTATAACTAGAGTCAGAATGTCTAGGTTTGAATAGAAAATTTATTTTTTAACTACCTGCATGACTTTTGTCAAGTCATTCTCTTTTTCTGCTTATTATTCCAATTTACTTTTATCCTCTACAAAATTAAATATTTGGCTTAGATAAGAGATTTTAAACCTTTTTTTCAGGTTAAGAACCTCTGGCAATTAGGTGACGCCTATGAAACACTTTTGAGAAAAATATAATTAGGTATATAAAATAAAAGCAAACCAAGTACATTGAAATACTTATCAATTTTTAAAAATTTCATAATTTCACTTTAACATATCCATGCATCATTTGGGGGTCCATAGCCCCTGGAATGTACCACATCCCAGCTCATACCAACTCTAGATTTTTTCAGCATATTTATATACCTTGTAAATTGCCAAATTATTGCTTGATTTATTGTATTTTTGATTGTCTGAAGATGGGTAATAATGATGAAGAAAATGTTAATGATGCATATTAAAATTTAAAGTGTGTCTTGCTTCCTGGATAGCTCATTGTTAAACTTGTATCAACATACCCATGAGCACACCCCATTGTAAGAACCACTTACCTAGATCATCTCTACAGACTCTGTTCATGTTCTGTATTCTAAAAGCAGTTTGGTGTTAGAATGAGGGAAGTTATTAAATACCATCTGACTCCTAATTTATGATTAAAATAGCTTGAAATACATTATTTATAGACTTCTAATTCTATGTAGTTTTATATTCCTATGTTTCCTTACTGAAAACATTGAGCATTTTATGCCCTAAAACAGTCTCTGTCCAATGTTCTTTCCTTCTAGCCCTTCTTTCAAAGTATATGTTCTTTCCAATATAGCACCCTCAACTGTGGCCACTAGATTCCTGAAGGTTTAAAGTGGCAGACTTGGAATCTCACTTATCATTTTTCTAGTTGACATAGAGCTCAGAGATTATAATTGCATTTTACAGACATGGAAAATGAGGCCCCAAGAGGGGAAACAATTTGTTTGAAGGTAAACAGGTGACAAATTCAGGGTTGAGACCACTATGTTATATAGGATATGTAGAGTTTATGCCTCCTGTAAATAGAAGAAACAAAATGTCACAACTAATGCCATCTTTTTCACAATTTGAATAGAGGGTTATCAAAATAAAACTGAAGTCATTTGACCCCCTCCACATAAGGGTTTATTTATCTGCCATGACCGCCAGGGGGTTGCATGGCTTCTAGACTTTACATAACTCCCTATAGGCACTAATAATATCCAGTATTGAGGCAGAACAATGTATCAAGGAGAATTGAGATGGATAATATGTGAAGAGTTGGCAGTGTCCCTCCTCCATGTCCTTAAAACATTCTGTACCCATTTCTTAAATATATTTGAGTATCTCCTTTTTCATTTGGAGAGTATCATTAATCCTTTGCTATTGATAGGGACATTGTGAAAATGGTCCTGATGTCTGATTGTATGCTCAAGAAATGAAGATGGATACTCAAAAACATGAAGATATTTCTACCAACAAGATGATTATGTAAAATTTAAGTTAAACTGATAAATAAAAATTATTTATATTAACATTAAGAAAATCTACTATATTTCAAATCATATTATTCCATGTAAAATCAAGTTTTAGAATTTTTTGAGAGGCAGCAAGGTATTACAAAATGAACACTGGCCTTGGATACCAGGAGATTTTTGTTTATCCTAATATCTTAATTCAATGTTTGACCTGAGGATTTCTCTGTAACTTAGTATCTTGAGCTGTAAGATGAAGAGGCTTAAGTAGCTACTATCTAAAATCCATTCTATAATTCTTAGAATTGAAGAATATAAGTAAATAAAAAAGACATTGCTATCTCTATCATATTTTAAAATAATTATGTACCAAAATGTACTTCTGTTGATTTATTTCAATACTCAGAAGGCATGTTAACATAGATTGAAAATGATGGCTTTGAAAACACATTTGGACAATGGTAAATGCTTCTCTCTAATTATTTTATTTATTTAACTGAGACAATATGCAGATCGCATACTTTTCACATCTTCCAAATCTTTGGCAGCAAATAGCCTACAGCATTGAGAGCAGATGGCCCACTAATTTTAAAGTCCCAGGCTAACCAAAAATATTGGAATCTGGTAAAAGTTGAATTAATAAAATTATATGCAAACATCCAACAAAAATGAGCACTTGTGCCAGATTCAATAAATCCTCAGTTGGAGTTCTCTGCTGCTGTAGATTGTACAAGACACAATAAATAGATTCTTTAAGGCTTCTGCAGGCCTCAGCATGGGAGCCAGCTGGAAGTTTCAGATTTAATCTAGCCATATTAAGATAGAGCCCATTTTTATCACTGTTATCATGTACCAGCATACTAGCATTGGATTGCATTGGGAACAGACTGAAAGAATGGGTTCTATGTTTTATTCTGCCTATAAAAGATAGCACTTGTCTGGGTTGAACTAGAGATCTCATTCCTTCAGGAGAATATGAAGTATACTGAACCTGTGGAGGCTAGAGTCCTGAATCACCATAGCCAGAGTATTCTCTGGTAATCAAACTTTGGAAAGCATCAAATGGTAATAATGTAAAGGGTTTGGAATCAGAAGACCTGTGATTTAATGTCAGCTCATCTGTTATTAGGTCCATAGCCACAGGCCACATTTAACATCACCAGGCATCGGTTTCCTCATATTTAGGAAAGATTTGTTTGTTCGAGATGATTTCCAAGGTTCCTCAACTTTAAATCTTTGATGCTATGATAATTATTCATATATACAGTAAATTTCATTAATTTGAGCTCTACCATTTTGGAATTTTTTTTAAAAAGCATATCTAGGACATGATTTGAATTGAGCTTTAAGCAATTAGAGCTACCTCAAAAAGGAATCTTAATTGTGAATATATATTATGCACATAATATATATATATATATATATATACATACATACAAAAATATGTGTGTTTGTATAAAAAATAGAGATACATCAGATTGGATAAATAGACAGAAAGACAGATAGATAGATAGATAGATAGATAGATAGATAGATAGATAGATAGATAGATAGTTATTGTTGCTGAATCCTTTCAGTTCTTTCCAACTCTTGGTTACTCCATTTTGAATTTTTCTTGGCAAAGATACTGGAGTGGTTTGCCATTTCCTTCTCCAGCTAATTTTACAGATGAGAAATGGAGGCAAACAGCATTAAGTGGTTTTCCCAAGGTCATACAGCTACTAAGTGTCTAAGGCTGCATTTGAACTCATGAAGTTGAATTTCCTATTCCAAGCTAAGTGCTCTATCCACTTTGCCAACTATTTGCCTAGACCAGTGGTTCCCAAGCTTTTTTGGCCTACCGCCCCCTTTCCAGAAAAAAATATTACTTAGCAACCCCTGGAAATTATGAAACTATTTATTGAACTCAGAATGGAATGTAATACAAAAAAGTGTGGCCATCACTGCCCCCCTGGATCGCTGCAGCACCCAGCAGTGGGTGGCAGCTCCCACTTTGGGATTCACTGACCTAGACAGACAGAAAGATTGAGCTAAAATACAAAAGATGATTTTATTATTTAAGTAGTAGTAGACTGTCTACATGTGGGTAATACTATCGGTGGTATTCATTAATTAGGTAAAGATTGCACCACAGTGCTTCTGAATTCTCTTCTATCTCCATCTATTTGTCTTGTAGACATCTCATTCTCAAGGTGTCCAAAATATATCGCATTATTTTCCCTAAAATACTTTGTTTTCCTTATTGGCTCTATTTTTATCAGTCTCCATGATCTTAGTGATTTCGGAGCTATGTTCAACCCTTGACTTTTCTTCATTTCTATGCAATTAGTTTCTAAATTGTCTCAATTTTACCTCCACAAAATTTCTTCTAATTTCTTTCTTTACTCCTACAACCTTTACTTTAGTCAAAAGCCCCCTCACTTTTCTGCTGCATTTATTAATGTGATCATCCAGACCTCTTTCTCCTCTGCCACTCTGCTGTCACTGGCCCTGACATTGCTAATACCTTTTTTCATTATTACCTCTTGCTCTTGTCCTAGGAGTGTGCTGTCTTTATTGAAGAAAGCTCAATATATCTAACTGGCTCTAGTCAACCAACTATGATTCTTCACTATCTTCCTGCTCCTTTGGACATTTTTGTACTTCATATTTCATTTAAAATGGAGGCTATTTGATGATATTTCCATATCCTTTCTTCCTAATCTCACATCACTCAGATGCCTCCTCTTTCACATGTCTTTCATTGGAAGACCCTTCATACCAAAGCAAATATGCATCAGAAATCCAATTGATTTCTCTATCTTCCCT
Source organism: Gracilinanus agilis (assembly GCF_016433145.1). NCBI lineage: Eukaryota > Metazoa > Chordata > Mammalia > Didelphimorphia > Didelphidae > Gracilinanus > Gracilinanus agilis. Next base: position 204,142,637 of record NC_058131.1, on the reverse strand, counting down.
AATCTCTGAATAAATTTTGATTTATTCTACTCTATTAGATGCCTAAAAGTAGACCCATATCTTCTACATTCTTGAAAAAAACCCTCACTTAATCCATTTATTCCCCCTCTCGCTGTCACCTTATATATTTCCTTCATTTTTTTATGAATTCCTTAAGAACATTCATTACAATTACTATCTCAACTTCCTTTCCTATGATTATTTTCTTAACTCTCTGAGGTGTGGCCTCTTATCTTATCCTTCAACTAAAACTGTTCTTCTAAATGTTATTGATGTTCTCTTAATGATCAAGTGTAATGGCCTATTTCTTAATCCCTATCAGTCTTGATATCTTCATTACTTTTAGGCTATTAATAATCCTCTGATGCTTGATAATTTGTTCTCTCTCTGTTTTTTTTTCTTTGTGAAACTACTCTGTCCTTGTCTGCTTCCTACCTAGCCAATCATTCCTTCTCTGTCCTTTTCACTAAATCTTTATCTAAATCTCACTCACCAATGGTGGATATCTCTTACGCTAGATCTGGAATCTTCTCTTCATTCTACACTATATTAATTGGTCATCTATCTCACCATCATGCATGGATTCTATTACCATTTCTATGCTAATGATTCTCAGATCTCTTTATTCAGCCCTACTCTCTCCCCTGACCTACCTCTGCTCATCTCCAAATATCTATTAGACATTTCAATCAGGGTTTTTTTATCATTATGCTTGAAAAATAGCAAGTTTTTAAATAAATAATTATGTTTTCAATTAATATGTTCTTATGCATGTATTGTAGCTACTAGAAAGAGTACCAAGTCTGGAGTCAATAGACCTCAATGAAATGTTAACTATGCAAATTGTTACTTTAAGAATATTAGACAAATTTCTTAAATTTTCAGTTTCCTTAATTGTAAAAAGAAGGGGTTGAGGTGGGCTAGTTTACCTTTAAACTTCTTATAATATCTCTAACTATGATCATCTCTAATTTATCCCCCACCCAACCACCTAATAAATATTACTAACTCATCTAAATAATTTAGTTTATCTTCGTTGCTTCATGGATAAAACAAACTCTTCTATCTGGCATTGACGGTTTGGATTTGAACAAAAAGGAGATAATAGATCAGCTGACTAATATCCGCCTATATCTATATCTATGTGGTCCATAAATAGATAGAGGAATTTTAGCAGAAGTTAGTCACATAATAAATTGACATAGTGGGAGAGAACTCTGTGTTTGTGGGGGATGAAGTTTCCAATTTGAGTACTGCAGCCAGGAGAATGAATTCAGTATAATGGAATTGGAAAAACACATTTCTCAATATAACCTCCCATGCCCCACCTTTTCCCAACTTCTCCAACAGTGATCTAAGAATTTTGGATAGAATTATAGATAAGAAATAGGGAAAAAACACTAGTCTCCAAACTTTAAAAAAGAAGAAAAACAAAACAAATTAAACAAAACAAAAAGGGAATCAAACTATTATGAAGAAAATGATACCTAAGATACATATCTAGAAAATCACTAAGTTGTTCTTCTAGTGATAGATTTCCCATTCCCCCACCGCTTTTTCATTCTTTTAACTTTGTTTTGTTTCTTTATTTCTCATGGAGTCATTATCTTCAATTTACCCAATTCAAATTTTAAATAATTTTTTTCTTCTTTGAGCTTTTGTATTCTTCCTGACTCCAGGTCCAGCATTCTATCTAATGTACTACTAGCTGCCTTTGTAAACAATCATATAAGACTTTCCTGCTCTACAGCTCCAAAAGTTGTGAATTATACTTAATTATTTATATATCTTAGTTGTGTGTGTCACTACTATTTCACTCTATATTTGACTATATTTGATTACTATATTAATCTAAGAAAATTGTGCACCTGATTTCTAGGGAGAAATTTTTGTGCAACTTTTCTTTCTATGCTTACTAAATATTATCTAAAAGCTAATCATTTACTTGCAATTCACTAATAGAAAGTATATAAATTTAGTCTTTAATATTTTTCAAAATCCCAAATCATCCTATTCTTACCGTGTGGAAAGGTGAAGAAGATTGTCATTTTGAACATTTCTTGCTCACTCATTGTGAATTCCAGACTCTCCCCCTACTCTACTCAGTAATCTTTCCTTTCTTGAGAATTATTCAGCTCATTTTTAGCACATGATCAAATACCTAATAACTGTTATCTATTGACTTCCAAGACACTTTATTCAGTGAATTTAATGTGTATATCACATTCTTTATTTCTTCTCAAATTCCTTCTCTCATACTAGGGAACTTCAACCCACATTGTTACTTTCTCAAATTTCATACTCAACTTATTCATGACCTACTTTTCACACATACACAAACAATATATACATAATCATACCCTTTAACCTCCTTCCAAGTTCATGACTTAGGAAATTCCTTTATCTAATCAAATTTTTTATCACTACACATTTTCTTCTATTTACCAACATGTAATCCAGTTTTTCATTCTCATCATGACTTCTTATCTCTCTTCCACTAATTCTTTCCCATATATAATCACAGCACTAACTATATTCTCCTCTTTTCCTCATTTTGCCTCCTGGGCAAATCAGGTTAACTCTATTTTATAAACTTCTTCATACATATTATCTCCTTTTCTTATTTCTGATTTTGCCCTGTCAATTTCATCTGTAGCATCATAAAATAGACACCAAAGTATTGAAGGATCCCTCAGACTCTAAAATCTATAATAATAGAAACCATTCTTGGAATATTAACATAAAAATTATCATAAAGAATTGTTTTAGGCAATATTTCTTTGATCTCTGTTAAAATTAACTTAAAATTATCACATCAACATTCAAAAGAGGGATTGTATTGTACAGTTTTCTAATTTCAGAGGAAGTTGTATATTAAATAGAGTATTTGATTTGGAGTCATCAATAGCTAGCTTTTAATCACATTTTTAATAATTTTTAACTAAAAGACCTAAGAAAACTATTCAACTTCTCAGTGCTACAGTTACTTCAACTACAAAATAGGAAATAATACCTATCTTATAAGTTTTTGGTAAGGATCAAATGAAATAATTTATAGATGTGTTTTGCCAACCTAAAAAAAAAGTTCTATAAAAGTCAGCTATTTTTATTATTATAGGTATCAGCAGCAGCACTATATGACTTGGAAATGAAAATCATAGATGTCATATAAAGAGATTGATGCAATCCTTTCTCTCATTTTAAGAATATTATATGTAGTATAGACCTTAACTGTACTTAATTTTTAAAATTTACTGATAAATAAGTCATGTACCCTAATTCCTCTCCTGTTTTTTCATTGCTTGCTTATATACTCTTTGTGATGCCAGATTAATTGTATTCCTAATTTTGTATTTTAATTTGATTATTTTATAGATTTCTAATCAAATCAATTTAAATTTTTTCATTTTCCTAACACACATATGTTATGTATGTATATATATATATGATATATTGTCTTTATTTTTCTATTCATTTTCTTTGACGTCATACTGTTAAATTTGGGGTTTTGAACATTTCTTTTTACAAAAAAACAGTCCTTTGTTTTATAATCATTCATTTATTTATCTTTCAATTTTCAAAATTTTTTATTTAACCATGTTTTACATAAAATATTCATCTCTTAGTCTATATTGCTAATATAATAATAATCAGACTTATTTACTTGCTTCCAAGGTGTACCAAGTCAATACAACCTGATATGTTTCTTTACTTTTTTGATTTTCCATATCTAATTGTTTATTGTTCCTATTACTTTTTCTTTATCCTATTCATTATTTAGTATCACACTAGTCTCCATACAAGTTTGTATCTTTTTTCATATTTCCTTTATGGATTATTATAATTAATGTGTTATTTGAACATACTTTGAGCAGTAAATATACCTTTTATATGTGTAAAAATATTAGTTCAAGCCATGCTTCTAATACGTCATAATCTATTTATCTAGTATTATTTTATCTAATTACTTCATAATACATTATTATTATTATTATTATTATTATTTAATCTATACGTCATTGAGCAAAACATTTTTTTTCTCAGTGACCCCGGCAACTCTCATAACCTATATATTATACAGTAATTCTAATTCTACACTAATAGAATTTCCTCACTAAGAAATCTATAGAATAAAATCCCTTGTCCAAACATGGGATTTTTCCATCATTACCTGTGACAGTGGTGGGATTAATGGGACATGATTTAAAAGAAGAGAACACTTCCAGTTCAAGTCTGTACTTCAAAACTTCCATAAAGTAAAAGTACTTTCTCCCTCTAGAATCTCAAAAGGACTAAGTAAGAAATGTCCTGAGCTATTTTTTCATCTATTCTACTACTTCCATACAAAATATATACCTAACCATTAATGCTGAATCAATTACTCTATAGCCAGATGAAAGTATGTTGCGTAGAAGTAAGAGAGATATATACAGTGTTAGAAGACTTGACTACAATTCTCATCTTTATTACTTTCTACCTGTGTGACCTTGATAAAATCATTTAATCTCCATGGACTTCATTGTCTTTATCAGTAAAATGAGGCTTACCTGAAAGGACAAAAAATTCTAGCTCTAAATCCCATATTACCATAAGCAATGAAAATTTAAAACTCTGTCTCATAAGGCCTAATGATAAATCTTTTCTTATAACAGAAGAAAAGGTAGATAACAAATATAGAAGGAAAAAAGCTGTGCTTAAAGTGAAAGCTACTCTTGGGTTGTTGCTATATTTTGTTTTGGTTATTTTCCAATGATTCTTCAATATTTCTCTTAATCTTCACAATCTCTTCAACTCCATTGCAATTTACAGAATTAATTTCTCCGTTATTTGTGGGTAAGTCAATCTCTAGGCTAGTTTATTTCTTAGGATTTTGAAAATAAAATTAATATGCTGTATACAATTAAATAATGTGGAATGGTGTAGGATAAAGTTAGCACTGAGAACTTATCATCCTTAGGTTTAGAAGCAAAACTCTTGTCTGTCTCTAGAGTAATTTCTGTTGCTTCATCCTTCTTCTGTCCTACCTCTCAATGAAATTCTGAATGATTAGATATGTAATATATAAATATCTGTGTGAGGGGTGTGTTATGTGTTGAGAGAGAGAGACAGAGACAGGGAGAGACAGACAGAGACAGAGACAGAGAGAGACAGACAGAGACAGAGACAGAGAGAGACAGAGACAGAGAGACTATCAAGCCCTTGCTATGTGGTAAGATTTTAGGATTCAAATTGAAACATCCATCAAGGAACTAAATATTTTATTAAGGGAAGATGACACATGAAGTTAAACTTTCAAGGTATAGGTATAGAGATGGCATATAGTATAAAGACAAAGAGAAAGTATTATGGAGAATTTATACCAGACGAGAAAGTTCACCTAACAGAGATTGGATAATGGAGTTAAACGTTGTTTGGTGTTAGAGTGATGAAGATGATGGCTAGAGAATAAAGGACATGGCATAGAGATGGCCAGAAAGTAGAAAAGATAACTGTCACCAAGCAACATAAGGTGAAAACTTATTTATCACAGCTAGATTTGAAGGTTCAAATTAGCTTTTAAACACTTACTAGTTTTTAAATTGGTTTCACTCATGTACAACTCTTCTCGACATCATTTAGGGTTTTCCTGGGAAAGATACTGGATCCTAAGAAATCCCCTTTGGCTCCATAGTCCACTGTAGCCACTCCTGTTTCCAGCCAGTCTGTTTCACTGAAGTCAATTCATTCCAACTGACAGTTAGCTGAGGCCATTAGTATTAGATTAGTTTAAACCTCTCCCACCCACCTTCCTTCCCTGCCTTCATTACACTATTTTTGTTACTTCCTGTTTGTTTCATTTTCCACAACCAAAATGGACCCACAATCTGTGTAGTTTAACCCCTGCTTAAGTTAGGAACACTATTGCTTTTTTTTTTTTTTACATGTTTCTGCCTTTATTTTTTTTAACATTTATTAATATTCATTTTTAACATGGTTACATGATTCATGCTCCTCCTTTCCCCTTCAACCCCACCCCCCTCACCCCCCTTACCCATGGCCGATGCGCATTTCCACTAGTTTTGTCATGTGTCCTTGATCAAGACCAATTTCCAAATTGTTGGTAGTTGCATTGGTGTGGTAGTTTCGAGTCCACACCCCCAATCATGTCCACCCTGACCCATGCGTTCAAAAAGTTGTTTTTCTTATATGTTTCCTCTCCTGCAGTCCTTCCTCTGAATGTGGGTAGCATCTTTACCATAAATCCCTCAGAATTGTCCTGGGTTATTGTATTGCTGCTGGTACAGAGGTCCATTACATTCAATTTTACGACAGAATGTCAGTCTCTGTGTATAGGGTTCTTCTGGCTCTGCTCCTTTCGCTCTGCATCAGTTCCCAGAGGTCTCTCCAGTTCGCCTGGAACTTCTCCAGTTTGTTATTCCTTT
>NC_058131.1:204034697-204131217 GCF_016433145.1 Gracilinanus agilis | reverse complement strand
CCAGTGGTTTGCTATTAAGACCCTATCCCTTATCCCCTCCCTTGATTAACTTCCCTTTCTACCCCCTCCCTTATTTTCCCCCTCTTTTTGTTTTTAAAGGCCTTATGAATTCCCTCCCCTTCCTCCCCTCCCTTTTTTGACCTTCCCACTCCCCTGCTCCCCTTGGTTTATCCCTTCTGACTTTCTCAGTAGGGTTAGATAGAGTTTTTTATCCCAATGGATAATAAAGCTACTCTTCCCTCTCCGGGTTGATTGCACTAAGAGTTAGGTTTGGTTATTACCTCTTAATGCTCTCTTCCTCTCTTTCTTATAATAGTATTTGTCCCCTCTCCCTCCCATGCCCTCTTTGTGTGTAATATAATATTCTGTTATTCTTATTCACTGAAGTTTCTCTTGGTGTCCCCTGTTATTTACCCCCTCTTTCCCATCCCCCACGCCATCTTAGATTATTTAGTGTTCCACCCTCACCCTGTGAATTATTCTTCTGATTACTATAATAGTGAATATTATAATAGTGAATAGAGTTCACTACAGAGAATTATACATAAAATTTCTCTGCATAGGAATAAAGATAATTAGATCTCACTGAGGCCCTTAGAAAGGCAAATTTAAAAATTATAAGTTTTCTTTCTTTTCCCTCTGTATCTTATTTACCTTTTCAGGTTTCTCTCGATTTTTGTGGTTCGTTATCAAACTTTCCATTTAGCCCTGGTCTTTTCTGTGCAAATACCTGGAATTCTTCAATTTTGTTGAATGCCCATACTTTCCCCTGGAAATATATAGTCAATTTTGATGGGTAGTTGATCCGTGGTTGCAGGCCCAGCTCTCTTGCCTTTCTGAATATTGTATTCCAAGCCTTACGGTCTTTTAGCGTGGAGGCTGCCAGATCCTGTGTGATCCTGATTGGTGCTCCTTGATATTTGAATTGTCTCTTTCTGGCTTCTTGTAAGATTTTTTCTTTTGCTTGAAAGCTTTTGAATTTGGCAATAATATTTCTAACCGATTTCTTCTCTGGGTCGAATCTAGTGGGTGTTCTATGAATCCTTTCGATGTCTATATTGCCTTCTTGTTGTAGGACTTCAGGGCAATTTTGCTGAATAATTTCTTTTAGTACGGAGTCCAGGTTTCTATTAATTTCTGGTTTTTCTGGAAGGCCAATTATTCTCAAATTGTCTCTTCTAGACCGGTTTTCTTGGTCTGTCACTCTCTCATTGAGATATTTCATGTTTCCTTCTATTTTTTCAGTCTTTTGACTTTGTTTTATTTGTTCTTCTTGTCTTGAGAGATCATTAGCTTCCAGTTGCTCAATTCTCGCCTTTAGGGATTGATTTTTGGCCCTAATCTTCTGGTTTTCGGCCATAATCTTCTGGTATTCCTTTTCAATCTGGTCATTTCTGGTGTTCAATTTGCTTATCAGTTCATTTGGTTTCTGAGCCTCACTTTCCAGTTGCAAGATTCTACCTTTTAAACTGTTATTTTCTTGCTAGATCTCTTCCATTTTCCTCAAAATCTCAGTTTTGAACTCTTCCATAGCTTGTGAGGAGTTTTCTTATTTGAGGAGTGTCCGGATGCTTGTTTGTTCTCCTCCTCTGTTTGCTCAGTTGTCTGGATTTTCTCTGTGTAAAAGCTGTCCAGTGTCAAAGGCTTCTTTTTCTTGTTATTATTATTCTTTCTCTTCTGAACTTCCTGTGACTGAGTAGCCATCATTAGCCCAGCAGCTTCTCAGATTTATCCTCGAGCTCAGTGTCTGTTCGTGGTCTATAGGTTCTTGAGGTCTGAGTTCTGGTTTTTTCCCAAGGTCAAGCCCCCTGGTGTACCCCCTTGCTTGATCCTCTGCAGGAGGTTCCTTTACAAGTCTCAGGGCGCTGCTTCCACAGTCGTATACCGGTCTGCACTGGTTCCCCACTCAGGTTTTCAGAGCTTTAGTTCCTGGTTGTGTCTGCCTCTACCCACGCCTGCGCCCAGCGTCCACTCTCTGCTCCAGCGCTCAGATTTCACGTGCGTTTTTTGACTTAATGGGGTCCTAAGTCTTGCTGCTCTCAGGAACAGGTCCCGGAGCTGCTGATGACTCGATGGGTGCCCCAAACTTGCTCTATTTCTTTTTAGCTGGGTTCGGAGCTATAGATGAGTGTGGAGGGGTGGGGGTGGGGCGGTTGCTCAGCCTGAGATTAAGTGAGAGCCCTTTATAGCCTGGAAATGTCTCGATTCCACGTACCTTCCACACTGTGCCCTGTTGTGGGGTTCCTTCGTTCGTCTAGACTTGTTTTTATGTCCCCTTGAGGAGTTTTGTGTGTTTTGGTCAGGAGAGGTTAAGAGCTGCTTCTTACTCTGCCGCCATCTTACCAACACTATTGCTTTTAACTGTCATTCTCAGTCCTGTCACCACTCATTCCCCAGCACTGTCCTGTATTTGTGGGGTATGGGCATGAGTCCTTTGTGTATTTGTGTGTTGGCAGTTAACCTAATCACCCCATGACTCTCTTTGGGTCCTGACAGTCTGTGTATTTATTTATTATATTTATTTATTTATTTCACATTGCACTACCTAGAAATACCTTCAGTTGTTTCTGACTCTGTGATCCACCAAGCTGCCCAGTTTCTTTTAACTCTGCTTAATTTCCTGAGACATTTTGTACCCATCCCTATTTTATCAGCCAAATAATCTTCACAGATCTCTCTGGTTCTGACCCAATATGGTTATTTTCCCTTGCTCCATAGAATCCGTATTGTCTTCTATGTAAACAAAAGTGAGTGATTGCAAAAGCAAGGCCTAGAGGACAAGGTGAATGTCTTCCTCTTGCCTTACAATACTGACTTTAATATGAATACTGACTTACCAGTTAGCTATAATTTTTCCCATCCTTATTCTATCTTACTTCAAGATCATAGGTCCAGATAAAAATGAAGGGATTGAGCCAAATATTTTGGATAATCCTTTTTTCTATATACCATGTTCTTAAGATGAATTTAAAGTAAGTTATCGAAATGGGAAAAGTAACAGTAGACTGAGAACTTCATTGTGATTCAACTTCATTACGTTAATTATGCCACAATCCATGAGAATGGCCAAGACTCTGGAATCTACAGGCAATAGGAAAGGATTATTTGGATGGAAGAAATGAACCGGCCCACTCCTTTACCTCTACAATTTGATATTATATTAATCAAGAAATGTAGTCATATATTGAGGAGACATTAGGTGATGAAGATTGAGAGAAAATTTAACAGACTTAGAATTAGCTCTTTGCCTCACAAAGTATCTTTATGTGAACTATAACTCTTGTTCATAATAAAAGTTAAGATTAACCTCATTACTATTTATTTTAAATTTTTCTGTGTGTGTGTTGAATGTAGTTTTCATATGACAGTCCAGAACCTACCTATGTACCATTGTTCAACAAGGATGTTCTTCTTCATGTTAGAAATGCAACTCTTCCTTATCTCCATCTTGCAAGATTTCTAGATTCTTGCAAAGTCCAACTCAGGTACCACTTCCTAGATGAGATCTTTTCTGAAACTGCTCCCTCTAGCCCAAACCCAAATTTCCCAATTAACACTCTATTCCTTATGAATTTTTTTACTTTGTTTTCATTTATTTGTGTACAAACTATATCCTACCATTAGAAGGTAAGTACCTTGAATAAAGAGACTATGTGATATTGGTCAAATGAGTTAGTATTTCTGTTACTCTTCTTATATGTAGTAGTAGGTTGGACTAGGCCATCTCTGAGATCACTTGAAGCTTTGATCCTGGGTTCTTTTGAATCAAATTCATCTAGACTAAATAATTTTGAATCTCAATAAAATATCATATTCTCTCTATCTGTATTACTTCTGATATTGTTGCTTTATCATCAATTTGTCCTTCCTTGCAATAGGTTTCAAATGGTTTTACCTTTATTTAATCAGGTTTACTGTGTCAAATTTTTTTCTCCATAAAAAATCATCCATTTGCTAGATTTATTTTAGTACCTTGAATGACTTTACCTATGCTATGCATATTTCTCTAGATTTTTTTCTTTCAATAAAAAATAAATGTCAATTAATGAGCTTCAAGGTTATTACCTTAGGTCCCAACTCCAGTAATTTTCCTTCTCAAATCAGAATTTGAAACCATTGTGTCAGATTGGGAAATCTTTCTGCCATACTGAGTTAGTCTGTTGCAATTAATACACCAAACCAGAAATGTTAGCATATTGAATATCCTTCATGGGAATCACTTACCCTTTAATCATGTTAGTCTAATTTAATCAAATGTCAATGTGAAATTAGGAATACTATATCTGCCAGGCTCTGGGTTCCTTTTCAAAATCCCATTCATATCTACCTGTGATCACAATCATTTTTTTATAAAAGAAGAAAAAAGAAGAAAGCTAAATATTTTCATGTTTCTTTTCTGAAATAACTTTACCTAAATTAAAATTAGCTTTCCAAGAAAAACAAAATTATTGTTGTTTCTTCCATAGCTGAGCCTACAATCCTCCTTTTTAGAAAACACTATAAATATTTAAGGCATTTAATATATATTCACCCTCATCAAATTTCTTAAAATGTTTGACTTAGACTATACTATAGTAATCTTTTTAATAATTATTCTAACTCCCCCCCTCATTCTACAAATAAACACTGGGTTTTAAGCACCTTAAGGGCAGTGTCTGCTTCATATCCATTTTTCTATTGTTATAACTTAGCATAAGACCTTGAATATTATAAGTACATAATGAATATCTATTAATTTTTTAGAGAAATTTATAGGGGGGAGAAAGATAATCAATCCCTGAATAGTAAAAATAATGATTTAGTATCCAGTGCCTATTTTTTCATGGAACTTTACTGAAAATTCTTTGAATGTGGAAAATTCTATAGAAACTTCTTTCTTCACCTACAGAATCATCAAGAGTCTTCCTGGACTTCTGGTTTTCAAGATGTCATACGAGCCTTGTTCAATGGAATCCCCTTTTATATTCAACTATGTTCTCTATTTTATCTCTTTATCTATAATGCCATATACTTCCCACATTTCCTGGGGTCAAGTAGTCCCTTACAGATTTAGAATAGCACAGAATTCTCCAATGAAAAACAGTCAGCCTCTGTTTTTCATTACTTCTCTAGAGTTTTCAGATCTGGATTTTTCTGTCCCCCTGGCACTTCTTATTCAAGGTTCAAGTCAAAGATATAATTGAAGTACCAAATGTGTGCTGATAATCTCAAATGTGTTGTCAGTGCTGTCAAGGAGACTCCTTATATAGCAAGACATCTTAATTTGGGGGTTTAACACTAGGCAATAGTGAAGATTAAGGACAAGATTCCATCAGCAATTCACCATACAACTTAGATCAAAATGAATCAGCTATTAATTAGTATTTGTGAGCATGACCAACTTTAGGGAAAGGAGATGGGGATTGGTTTTATGCCTTTAGTATCCCATTGTTCTTTGGAAAGCAGTGAGTTAACCAGAGCCAGAAAGTTTAGTCCTTCAGACATATTAGTTGGCTTCCCAATTACCTTAGAGTAATTTTTTAAAATTTTTAATAAATTATGAACATTACATTAAGTATTCACAATTATGTTTTAAAAATAACATTGATTTTTTAAAGTTCCAAACTCTCTCCTCTCCCTCCCACCCTTCCCCTACCTTTTGAAAAGGTAAACGATATGATATCAATTATATATGTTGTCATATCAAACATATTTCCATATTATCAATATTGCAAAAATAAGAGATTATTTGTTTAATGAATAAACTTCAACCCTATTCTTGGCTGAACGTTCACAATTAAATTCATGATTCCTAGAATATTAATGTAAGCTTATGTGTATACATGCATATAACAGCATATATGTTTTAATAGTTATTTCATAATATATAATGTATGTATATAGATAGATAGATAGATTGATTGATTGATATATAGGTAGATAGGTAGATAGACAGATAGATAAGTAGATAGAGAGATAGATATTTATTTATGTGAAGAGAGAGTGTGGGAAAGGAATTGCTGAAAGAAATGGTACTTCTCACTAATTCCCTGATGTATAGCATGTGGCATTAACATTTAATGTCTGTCTTTCATTGGAACAGAAATCCAAGGAAACTACCCTGGTTGCTTCATGCTTACCTGTGAATAATTTTATCTTATGTATTAATTCTTTCAAGGATTTAGTAATATTAATCTTGCTTCTTGGAAATTGTTATTGATTAATAAAACCTCTTAATTACATTTTCAACTGATTTCTAACCAATCTTTATTGAAGTTTTAAAAATTACCACAGTGTTATACTACTTGGGTTAGGAAAGATCTTTCTTCTCTAAGGAATATCACTGAGACTAAACATGACCAGTACTGAGTGTTCTTCATAATAGTAATATGAGATTATGCTTGATATACATTAAACACACACACACACACACACACACACACACACACACACACACACACCTAAATAAGAAAACAAGAAAATCTTAAAATTCTACATAGTACTTTAGTGGCAATTTATTTAAGCCAGCAAAATTCACCTTAATTACTCTTTGAAATTGAGATTACTCTAACGCAGATTAATTTATTGAAGAAAACTTAGATGATACTATTAAATATGATTCAATGGGAAAAACATTGGCTTTGTGGTCAAAGAACCTGAATACAAGTCAAATCAAGGCATTAAACATTAGTGAAGTATCTATCATCCAACCAGCACTATGATAAGCTTGGGGGAAACAATGAAATATAATGAAAATAAATTTTAAATAAATAAGTAAAAAGATGAAGGAATACATTAATAGCTAATTGAATAAGTGAAGAAATGAAGGAAAGAAATGATGTAGAAATAGATAAATGAATGAATGAGTACATAAGAATAAAAGAATGAATACAGGGATGAATAAATGAAGGGATAAGTGAAATAATGTATAAATAAATGAGTAAATAAATGAATGAGTACATAGATAAGTAAATAAATAAGCAATCCTTAAGCTCAAGGAGAATTAAATCTAATGAGGAAGAAGGAGTTTGAAGATCTGACTATTATCCTTATTACCTGCTGACCTTGGGCAATCATTTAAATTCTCTGGGTCTCTATATCCTCATTTGTAAAAAGAAAAAAAAATTAGATCTCTCAGGTTCCTTTTCACTTCTAAATCTAGGTTCTAACAAAATTTATATAGAACAGTGAATTTTTCTATTCAAAGTTCACCTAAAAGGTGTGACAAAAATTCCAGTGTGCCCTTAGTAAGCTTCCAACTTATGAACTGTTTTCTTCTCAAAATAACTCCTAAGTTGCCTTTCTAAAAACACAGAGACAAACAAAGGTATGAGTACAAAGCCATACTACTTTGGATATAGTACACTTTGTCATTGAAGTGATTATATTGGAAAATAAAATCCTCGAAAATCAGCCTTAACTAAAGCACTTGGTTTAGCAAATAATTGTCTCAATATTGTAATTACTGAAAGGTAATTCTAGTCCATATTTTACAGGGATAAATATTTTCTCAGCATTGGCAAGGACTGACATTGAAAGGCATTAGAATAGGATTTGGGTGCAACAATAACTGAAGTCATTAAGCTTGTATTTTTACAATGTCATGGACAATGATTTTTCTTTTTTTATTCATTACAATACCTGATAAATTTGCAGGATAATCATAGTCATATCTAACAGCATAGAGATTTTAGTGGCTATGTCTATATGGAAAGAAGCCATGCCCCCCACCTTTTAATGTTTGGTTCTATTTTTAAGCTCTTAAGGCTCCCATCTTATACAAATCTTTACATAGTACAAAAGGAAACAAAGAGAATTTTCCTCCCAGTATAGCTTCTTACACACTTGAAAAAACTAACTATGAAAGGTAAATTTAATTTCTCCAAGATCACATACATATAATGTTAGAGCAGTTGAGCTCTTCAGAACTTGACTTAGACTTCATTAAGTCTAATTACATTATTTTTTTCACATAAACTCTATAGGCAGTCAGCAAAAATGTAATGAGTTCTTACATCAGTCAATGTGATAAGTAAAAACACAAACCCTGTCTTCAAGAAACTTACATTAAAATGAAAGAGACAACATGCAAATAATCATACACAGAAAATATACACAGTATACCATAAATGGAAGATGACATTAGAGAACAAAGTTGCATGGAAGGAGGAACTCCTGCTGAAAATAATCTTTGAATTGAACCTTGAAGGAAGCCTGGAGGCAGTAGTATCGAGGAAATGCAATAAAGTAATGGGGGGCGGGGGGCAACCAGTACAATGTTCTGTGTGAGGAACATATTGAAGAAGAGTAAAGAGCATGTGGAGAGGAATAAAGTGTATGAAGTCTAAAAAGGAAGGGGGAGGTCAAGTTGTGAAAGGTGCTTAAAATCCAAACTTTGTTTTTTTTTTATTTTAACAAACCAGAGAATCAAAATAGTTTACTGAGTGAGGAAGGAATAAAGAGGGGAGCAATGCCATGGCAAGAATATTTATAAAAATCTCTGGTAACTGAATGAATGATATATTGGAAAAGAGAGATTTGAGGGACTGTACTATTAAGTATTGGTCATCGAAACAATCTTGTACTAGCTAAGAGATAGTATGGCAGATCAATGGAATAGACTGGGGGTAAGTCACTTAAGGAATGTAGTATTTGATAAACCCAAAGAACCCACTTTATTAGATAAGAATTCAGTATTGGACAAAAAAGCTGGGAAAACTAGGAAATAGTATGGCAAAAACTAGGTTTAGATCAACATTTCATACCGTATACTGAGGCAAGTACAAAATGGGTATATGACAAATATAAAGAGTGGTTATAAGTAAATTAGGTGAACATAAAAGAATCTTCCTGTCAGATTTATGGAGAAGTGAAGAATGTAAGACCAAATAAGAGATGGAGAACATTACAAGATGTTAAATGAATAATTTTAATTATATTAAATTAAAAAGGTTTTGTACAAACAAAATAAGTGCAATCAAGATTATAAGGGAAGAAACAAATTGAGAAAAAAGTATAACAAATTCATTTGATAAAGGTCTAATTTCTCAAATATATAAAGAACAAAGTTAAATTTATAAGAAACCAAGTCATTCCCCAATTGACAAATGGTCAAGGCACTTTTCTGATGAAGAAATTGAAACTCAATAATCATATGAAAAAATGTTCTAAATCCCTCCTGATTTACAGAAATTAAAATAAAAACAGCTCTGAGGTACCATAGTATACCTAGTATATTGCCCAATATGACAGTAAAGTAAAATAATAAATGTTGGAGGGGATGTGGCAAAATTGGGACAGTAAAGCATTGCTGTGGAGTTGTGAATTGATCCATCCATTCTGGAAGGCAATTTGTATTCATGCCCAAAGGGCTGTAAAAATGCATGCCTTTTGATCTAGAAATACCACTACTAGGTTTGAAACACAGAGGAAAAAAATAGGGATGGACCTGTTTGTACTAAAATATTTAGAGTTGTGCTTTTTGAGGTGGCAAAAAACTGGAAAACAACAGGATGTTCATTGATTGGAAAATGAATGGCTGGACCAATTGTAGTATGTAATGATGATGGAATACTATTGTACTAAAAGGAATGATAAACCAGATGATTTCTTTAAGAACTGGAAAAATCTACATGAAGAGAGAAATGGGCAGAACCAGGAGAATAATCATGCAGTAACTAAAACACTGTGGGACAATCAGATGTAATAGACTTTACTAGTAACAGCAATGGAATGATCTGGAATAATTCTGAGGGACTTATGCAAAAGAATGCTATCCAAATCTAGAGAAAGAACTGTTGGAGTAGAAATGCAGAAGAAACATGATTAATCATTTGTTTATTTGGGTATATGATTTGGCCTTTTGGTTTTAAAAGATTATTACAAAAATGAATAATATGGAAATGGGTTTTGAGTGATAATATGTGTATAACTCAGTGGAATTGCTTTTCAACTTCAGGAAAGGGGAGATAAGATGAATAGGAGACAACATGAATCATTTAAACATAGAAAACAATTTTTTTTACTAAAATGAAATAAAGAATTTTTTTAAAAGGGAAAAATATCAAATTAAACCAAGTTAAATTAATAAAAATCTTGGAAAGACTTACACAAAGTGATGCAAAGTGAAGTGAATAGAACCATGAAAACTTTGTACCCAATAACAGCAAGAAAATAGGATGACTAACTCTGAATGACAACCATTATCATTAATGTAAGGATCCTAGAAAATTCCAAGAGATTCATGATGAAAAGGCTATTTATTAACATCAAAGGAGCTGAATGATGATTGAAGCATACCATTCTTCACTTTATTTCCTTCACAAATTTTTGTCTAATGTAAGTGATATGTCCTCTTTCACAGCATGATGAATAAGGAAATATGTATTGTAATGTTGTAAATAATGCATGTAAACCTATATCATCCTCATTACCTCCCCATCAGTCAGCCCAACAACTGAGTTGTCCTAAGCAATATTTCCTAACTCAGGGCCTATGATTTCAAAATAGCATAAGACTTTGAGCAGTCTATTAACTTGGATGGGAAAATGTGTTTTATTTCAAGATAATTTGTTCATTCAAATCCAGCTTCAGATATTAGTAGCTATGTGAAGCTAGATAAGTCTCTTAACCTGTTTGCTCATTTTCCTCTCCTGTAACATAGGGATAAAAGTATCAATTATTTTTGAGGGTAATGGCGAATATTATACTTTTAAAAATTTTTTTATCAATTAACTTATTTAATTAGAATATTTTTCTATGGTTACATGATTGATGTTCTTTCCTTCTCCCCTCCTTGAGCTGATAAGCAATTCCACTGGGTTATACATTTATTATTGTTCAAAACCTATTTCCATATTATTAATATTTGCAATAGAATGATCATTTAAAGTCAAAATCCCTAATCATATAACCATTGAACACGTGATTGATCACATGTTTTTCTTTGCATTTCTACTCCCACAATTCTTTCTCTGGATGTGGATAGCATTGCTTTTCATAAGTGCCTCAGAATTATACTGGATCATTGCATTGCTACTAGTAAAGAAGTCCATTATATTTGATAATGCATCAGTCTCTGTGTAAAATGTTCTCCTGGTTCTGCTCCTTTTGTAATGCATCAGTTCCTGGAGGTCTTTTCAGTTCACATGGAATTCCTCCAGTTCATCATTCCTTTCATCACAATAGTATTCCATCACTGTCAGATATTGTGGTGAATATTAAATGAATTAATTATTACAAAATGTTTTGTAAACCATCATCACTGACACTACCACCATCATCATCATTATCTTATTTGTGCATAGAAAAATGTTATTCTGATAAGGGATCCATAGACTTCACTCTTGTGGTTAAAAATTCTGTGACACATAAAAATTCTTAAGTTTATAAAAATTATGTTGTAGTGTCTCTCTCCTCTCACAGGGTAACGTCAAAGATTTTTCTTTTCCCTCAGTAGGACCTCCTATCCTGAAGTCTGATATCTGAGATCTCTATCCATGGTGCTCTCCATCCCAATTGAACTTTTCTTAGGCCTGATTACACTGTACAGTGCTTGTTCAGGTCACTAGGTGATCTGGTTGTTGCTCTGACAACTTCAGAAGTAATGCTCAGTTAGACAAATAAGAATGACAACTTAAGGAATCAAAATGATATGATGCTATATAAAATTTAATGATATAAAAATAATTGCTATTATAGGATTATTTTTTATTCATTTTTAATTTGCTGGTTTTTGTTTTGAGTGTTTTTAAAAGAATGATTGAGGAAGAACTTAAATGAAATAAAAATTACTCCATGAAGAAAATCAACTTTGCTTTAACAATTCCCTTTTGAAAGGAATTACTCTCTCATTTTTTCTATCCAATGTGCAGACCTTCAAATGTCATATTCTCCATGAAGGTTTCCCTGACACCTAACACATTTATAAGCACAAATGAAAGTGTACACATGTCCATGCCATTGAATACGTATTCACACATGTGCACACACACACAAAATACAAATACCCCTCTCATTCCTTACAGCTTCACATATTGCTCTTAGAGAGTGACACATTTGTCATTGCTCCTACACTCCCTAGGACTGTTTCATATGACCACTCTCCTTAATAGTTACATATTGTGTAGAGGTGGGAGAGACCCTTGAGCTCATCTAAATCTATCCCCTCATTGTGCAGTTGAGTAGAAAAAGACACAAGGACGATAGGCCACCCTCCCAAGATGACAGAAATGAATATTAGGAAAACTGGATTTTAGTACAGGTCTTCAGAGTTTAATTCAATGATATTTCTAATATTTCAGCTTGATATAGGAATAAGTGTAACAGTGTAGAGATAAAAATAGAGGGGAGTCCTGTGAAAACTATGTTCATTGTTCCAATGTCATTTACTATCCATATGACTCTCAGTTTCTTCATCTGCAAAATTCCAAGTACTCTTTATATTAAGAGCTATGGAGATGTGAGATAAATATATTATAACATGGTGTATGAACCTTTTGTCTTTCACAACCCCTAATATAGTAACTCAGTAAATATCTGTTGCTTTATTTATTTATCATTATATACTGACCAACATTTACTATAAACATGGAAAGCTAGACACATTAATAAAAAGGAAATCACAGGCTATTTAGTCCTACCTTCTCATTTTACAGATAAAAGAACTGACACTGGTGGTTCTGACTGGATTATGCTCAAAAAGTTAATGAACATCAGAAATAGGAATTGAACTCTGGTTCACTGACCAATAACATGCTGAATCAAACTAAGTACCTTAAAACAAATAAAAAGCTCATATTATTGTTCTAACATGTGTAAAGAAATCCCTTCTCTGACAGTGAAGTATATATCCACTGGCAAGTCATTAAACCTCTCTGAGCCTCAGTTTCCTCATATGTAAAATAGGAATGACAATAATACATGAAGATTGGCCTTACAGTATTAATGGTAGGTTCCAATGAGATAAGGTATGTAAAGTACCCAGCAAACTTTAGAGGCATTTAAATCCTTGTTCTTATTAGTAGATTTCATGTTATTCATGGACGACAAGTCTTCTATTTAAACAGAACGCTTTTGCATTTTTACAGGGTCACATTTGTGGTGATGTCAGATGTTTTCCTTTCCCATCTAATTTGTCTGGAGCATTTCAGTAGCTGCCACCTGTTGATAACAGCTACCTCTACCATTATTCACCAGGCAGGTTTCCAGTTACACATTATCTGATCCCAGAAGTCTACCTACTCTCTCAGTCTCTCTCTCCTCTCTCTGTCTCTGTCTCTGTCTCTCTGTCTCTCTCTCTCTCTCTCTCTCTCTCTCTCTCTCTCTCTCTCTCTCTCTCTCCCAGTTCTCTCTACAAACAAGGGAGCATACTGCCCTCTTTCAATATTCTGACTCTCCAGCAGTTAGCTAGCTTGCAGAAATACTGGGAAAATCTGAGAAGGAGGTTGAGTAAACAAAACCACAGGGCCTATTTTTAGTCCTATGAGGAAGATAGAATGAGTCAACTCCCCAACTGCTGAGATCTAGTCTCCCTCAGCTCCCTGAGAATCCCTCCCCTCCTCCTTCCCCCAGTAAGCCCTGAACAATGTGATTCATGGGTCTCTGGCCTAAGGGAGTCACAGGGAACCTGACTGGCAGCAGCAGGCGCCACTGTTTGAAAAACTCCCCACTGCACAAAATACCTGTGGGAAACATTTTGATAAGAGGAGTCTCCAAAGCCAATTGCCTGGATTCTTTTAAGGAGGAAATTGCTCTCCTTGAAGGGCAACTCAAAGAAGCTTAGATAAACATTTTTGAAGAACTGTTCACATAAATTAGAAGCTGGACCTGCTTTTATCAAATCAGTTTGTTTTGGCCGGCTGGGCTGAGGTTTAAATCTCTGACAAGCAAATCCACCCACAGAGGCCCAATAGCATGGATAACATAGGGTGACACAAATTTAATATATTTACCTTTTTGCCGACCAAAATGTATTTTAGTAAACCATTCACCAGTGATTAATGTTACATATGTAATAACCAATTGATGAAAGTAAACAGAAGCAACATTAAGAACAAAACAGACCAAAATGCTGCTCTTTGACAAGAAGACATCCTCATTTCTCAATAGCATTTTACATGATATTTCAAAATCTAGAGTCAGCTTGCCGGCTGTTTAGCTGGCATTTTATTTGCATTTTATTTTGAACATCTCACCTTTCTCTTTTTTTAATCACTTGATATTTTTTAGGATTATAAGTAAACTCTAAATATATTTTTATTTGAAATTATAAACCCTGTATGCATCACTTAGTATATCATGTGAGGAGTAGGGTCAGATTAAGTACATAAAGAGGTAGGCCCTCCGCTCCCCCCCCCCAAAAAAAAAAAACTAAGACATTATTGAAGGTATAAAACCCAAAGGGGAAATTTTACTACATTTTGCCTAGGTTAGTTATATCTAGATTATTATTTTCAGATCCAAATTTAAGGAAAAATATAAATTTAAGAATGGATATAAAGCATATAAGCACATTTAAGAAAGAATGCAAATAATTATAACAATCACAATAATGTTACTTAAAAATAGTAAATACCTACTCTGTGCCAGGCACTGTGCTAAACTTTGGGAAAACTAAGAAATGCAAAGTACAACCCCATAGTTCACAATCTTATGAGGATATGAAGGGAGGAAAAATTAAACAAATAGGCTCTAAAGAGACTAAATATGAAATAATAATCAAAAGTGGGACACTAGAATTAAAGGGGATTGGCAAAGGCTTCCTGTAAAAGTGAGATTTTAGCTGAATCTTAAAGGAAGCCAGGGAAACCAGAAGGCAGGGGTGAGAAAGGAGAACATTTCAGGCATGGGAGACACACCAACTTGATAAAATGCCTAGTCAGGAGGTGAGATGTCTTATGTTAGGAGCAACAAGTAGGCCAGGGCCACTAGATCATAGAATATATGATGAAATAAGATCAGAAAGTTTAGGGTGGGAGGCAGGTTAAAAAGGTCTTTGAATGGCTAAAAAAAAGTTTATATTTGATTCTGGAAGTGATAGGGAACCACTGGACTTTATTGAGTATGTGATGGTGATATGGTCAGGCCTAAACATTAGGAAGATAAATTGAGGAGTTGAGTTTTGATTGGCAGATGAATTGGAGTGTGGACAGACTTTTGAAAGGCGGATTAAATAAAATTTTTTTCAGTTGTCCAGTCATGAAGTGATGAGAGCTTGCAACAAGTGGTTGCAAATGTCAACGTACAAAAGAGAATGTATTTAAGAGATGTTATATCAACAGACTTTTGTGAAAGATTAGTTGAGAAAGAAAATTGTTGCTGTTCCTTCATTTCTGATGAAGACCAATGACATTGCTGTATTGGAGTATGATGTGTTTGGTTGATAAGCCAATATGAGTTTGGTGAACATGGAGTGGTGTGCTGTGATATGTAGACCAGAGTTGGGTGAAAGGGTAATTTTTAGGACACTTTTTCTAATTCCTTCCTTCCTCTAGGAAATGAGCAGTGCTGTCCTGATCAGATATTCATCAAACACCCAAAAAGCTGCTGAATCCCACTGCTGCTTTGGTCCAGTGAGAAGAGGACTCAATGTCCTGGGCAGAAAAGAGAGAACAGTTGAAGTATAGTTTATAGGTTTGGTTTTGGACAGGCTGAGGCTAATAAGTGTATATGACATAAATTTTGTTATCTAATAAGTGTATATGACATACATTTTGTTATGTCAAATAGGTACTTGGAGATATAAATTAATAAATCAAAAGAGAAATTAGGAATGAATAATTCAATATGAGAATCATCTGCATATAGATAATAATATTGGTATTAAATATGGAAAAAATAAAACTCAGATATATTAAATGAAGATCATACTACTATGTAAATCCAGATGTATAGGTATACAATTCACATCTCATACTTTGTTTCCCCAAAATCATTTAGATTAATATTAGGAGTTCAATAGGTTTGATTAATTTACTAATCAGTAGCCTCTATTCCTAGAGACTCACTGTCTAGGTGGCATCATATATATTTGGTAAGTTACTAATATTAATAATTCATAACCTTCATAACCTAACCTTCAACCTTTCCATTCTTCTTATACTTTATTCCCTTCCATATACTTTATAATTCAGTGAAATTTTCCTCCTTGCTGTTCAATAGACCAGATTTTCCATCTCTTTTGGAGATTTTTCTAGTCATTTTCACTAATTGTCCCCCTTGTTTAGAATGTTTTTTTTTTTTTTTTTTACATTTTTAAACCCTTAACTTCTGTGTATTGGCTCCTAGGTGGAAGAGTGGTAAGGGTGGGCAATGGGGGTCAAGTGACTTGCCAAGGGTCACACAGCTGGGAAATGTCTGAGGCCAGATTTGATCCTAGGACCTCCCATCTTTAGGCCTGACTCTCAATCCACTGAGCTACCCAGCTGCCCCTAGAATGCTTTAACATCTAATCTCTATCTATTGTCTTCCCTGTCTTCCTTTAAGTCCCAACTCAAATTACATATATAGGATGACTTTCCTAATCTTTTAAATTTTAATGTCCTCCCGTTTTCATTACTTATTTATCCTATTTATGCCTTTTTTGTATATAAATACTATTTTATATATATACATATATATATATATATGTATATATATAATTTGCTCCCTTGTTGTCTTCCCAATTAGACTATAAGTTCCTTAAAGACAGAAATTCCCTTCTCTTGCCTCTTTCTATTCACAAAGCTTAGTATGGTGCCTAAGACATCTCAGAGGCATAATGAATTTGTATTGAATGATTAATACTAATACTAATGACAATTTTCATAATTCAAAAGAGTTTGAAATTCAGAAGCACTTTGAATTTATTTTCTTTTTATATATAAGAAAATATTAATATTTCTTTTTTTAAAAAATGAAGAATTTGATTACAGAAATTAGTGATTTCAATGTGATCCACATTTTTAAGCTTTTCTCCAACATTTAAGTCTGGACAATCAGCAGAACAATAAATTCAAGTCTGATTTATAGCATTTGCTGATATGAGAGGCGTACATGCTCCCAATGAACATTTAACAATCAGCAATATTTGTTGGAGCCTTCCTCACACTTTTTAAAATGTTGTAGCTTACACATAAAAGAGAACAAATTTTATCTTAAATATCACTAAATCTTGGGAGTCTTTTCTTATCATGAAATTGTCCATTGATATTTCACTTCTATATCTGGCTTCTAATCATGGGCTTTGTTTCTTCATCTACCTCCACTTGACTTAGTACCTGAACCTGAAAAATATATTTATCTCCTTGCCCAAATGCATCCAGTAACCAGGAATGGAACTGACTAATTGCTATCTCACTGATTGTCTCTTTATTTATTATCTTTTATAGCCTGTCTTGCAAATTTCTTAAACCCACCAAAACCAGAGGTAAAAAATCAAATCATGTAGTTCAGGTCACATTCATCTAAGAATAATTGAATTTGTTCTCAGAGTAATACCTTCATATTATTTGACAAGGTTATCTCAAACATCAAAAAGTAGTGTAAATTATTTTGCAATCCTGTAATTAGAATTGATCATATGGCTTAATAATGGCACTGTTCCAGAAATATGCTAGGAAAGGTATGGAAGGAAATATTGCAAAACTGAAAAAAAATGAAACATCCTTTTGGTACATATTCCTGGCATCTAAGTATGCTTAGAGAGACAAGCTTATGTAATAGAAAGTGTAAGATGAAAGGCAATGTATTGTAGGAGAAGGAACACTCTATGTGAATTTATAGGAATTGGATTTAAACACCAGTCTTGTCATTTACCTTGTTATAGCAATTTCAAGAGGTTCATGTTCCCCATTTATAAAATGAAATGATTAATTAAATAATCTTTACAATTCTTTCCAACTATGCTCATCTTTGATTGCCTGAGTTTGAGTCTTTGCTGTCTGGCCTCATTTAATTTTTCCAAATCTGAATAATAAATATCCTGTCTACCTCAGTTGGTGACTGTGAAAATCAAATGAAATCATGTCTGCTGGGTGTTCATATTGATGGGATAGTGGGAGAGTACTGTTTTAAGCTACAGGTGAAGTTTTATTTTCTCTTTATGCATAAATTGCATGACCTTGGGCAAATCACTTCAATGTCTCTTGGGCAGGGACAGCTAGATGGTTAAGTGGATTGAGGGTCAGGTTCAGAGATGAGAGTTTTGGTTTCAAATCTGACTTCAGACACTGCCTAAGTGTGTGACCCTAGGCAAGTCATTTACCCCTCCCCCCATTGCCTAGTTCCTACTACTTTAATGCCTTAGAACCAATAAAATGTCTCTTGTTCCTTGGTTTTCTCAAATGTCAAAGAAGAGGATTGCAATCAATGAACCCTAAAGTCCCTTTCAGTTTAAAATCTATAATTGTTAATCCCTTGCTTATTCCTATAGAAGTACTTTCCCAGTGAAAATTGTTATTAGCGGGTTTTTTTTTCCTACCTCAAAATTACTCATTCATTTTTTTTCTTTATCTATCTTTTATCTATCTTCTATGAATCTTATACACTCCAGTGCAATTCTTGAGGAAAGGGATTTTTTCATTTTTTGACATTTTATCCCTAGGACCTATCACACTTCCAGATACACAACAGGCACTTGATGCATACATGTTTTTGAATTGAATTATTATCCTTATTATTCTCTAATCCCAGACTATGTTTCCAAAGCTACACCACCCCAGGTGGATTTAGATATCTGAGACATATCTTTTGGTGGAAGCCAAAAGCCAGTTGTGGCAATTTTATAAGCTCACGGCTCCCATGGAGCATTCAAAACTCCTTTCTTTCTTATCCTTGCTGCTGCCCCATACTTCCTCCCCCATCCCACTTCTAGTGAGTGTTTGATAGATAGAGGTGGAGTAGGAATAGAGAGAATTACTGCTTTGTACAATAGAAAGGTATATGGTGACAGGGAGCATCAACCAGAAAGTCCTAGCCCATCAATGGGTCCTGATAAAAGCCTTCCATTGATTCAGTCTTCGCAAGTTTATTTTATTTTGTTTTTGCTTTTGTTTTAAATAATAAAGGACATTGGTTGACAGAAAGACAGGAGAAATAACTGGCTAAATTGGATAGAAGTCAAATAACAATTTCTTTTAGACTGAACCTTTGTACAAAAAAAAGGCTATTCACAGTGAGATTATAACATATGACTAGATTCGTAATTTGAGATACTGTGGAATCCCAAATCCCCAAGAATATAATTTACAATGTTTGAAAACTTTGGAATTTAGCCTAATAATCAGAATAGTGCCTTATACACAATGAGCATTCAATTGATTATTAAATAAATTAATGATTTGAAATGCCTTAGAATAGAAAGACAACTTAGTATAGAGTAAGGAGCCAGCCTGGTGTATTGTATGCTCTAAAATGGGAGAAAAACAAATTTAAAAAGTAGTTTGAATCTCATCTCAGGTACTTATTCCCTGTTGTACTTTGGTTAAATAGTTTAACCCACATAAAGCCTCAATTTGCTTACTTGTAAATTGAGTGAATTGGATTTAACTGGCTTGTTAGATACCTTCCAATTTAATGTCCCTATAAACCTATTTTAAGTGGTGTACTAGAGAGTGGCCTGAAACTAAAAAACAAAACAAAACATATTCTTGTATTCAAATCTGACTTGAGACACTTAATAGCTGTGTGACCCTGAACAAATCACATAACCTGTTTGTCTCAATTTCCTCATTTTTAAAATAAGTTAGAGAATAGAATGGCAAATGGCATTCCAGTCTCTTTGCAAAGAAAACTCTAAATAGGTTCATGAAGAATCAGACACAACTTAACAACAATAAACAAGAAACCTATAATCCTTTAAAATACTGTATTTGGATTCAGAAGAACTAATTTATTTTATTGTATCTTTTAAATTTGATTTATTTATTGGTACGATTTATTTATTTATTGTGTATTTATTTATTTTATTTATGAATGTTCATATGATTAATTTTCTTTCCTTTCTCTCTTTCCCTACCCTTCTAGAGCCAACAAGCAATTCCACTGGGTTGTACAAATGTTATAATGATACCTATTTCCCTATTATTAATTTTTGCTATAGAACAATCTTTTAAAGTCTAAACCTCAAATCACATGCCCATATATACATGTGATAAGTGATGTCATAAGTTTTTCTTTTGTGCTTCTATTCCTAAAGTTCTTTCTTTCAATGTGGATAGCATTCTTTTACATAGGTCCTTCAGGACTGTCCTGGATTATAGCATTACTACTACTAGCAAAGTCCATTACATTGGATTTCCCTACTATGTTTTATTTTCTGTGTACAAGGGTCTTCTCATTCTGCTCATTTCACCTTGCATTAGTTCATTGAGGTTCTCCCAGTTCATATGGAAAGAGAGGAATTAATTTCTAATTTTTTCTCTGTCAATGATTAGCTCTGAGCCCTTGGACAACTCATCTCTTTCTATCCTTCAGGTTTCTTAAATAAAAAAAAATGCTCCTTAATTCTGCACACACTCCCAATTCTAAATCTGAGGATCCTAATATTCTCTGTGAACTTTATATGGACACGTATCCCTTTTCTTCTTCCTCATCATAGAGATGATGAGATAGCCAGAGTAGAGATCTGGAAACCCAGCAGGAACTTAGAAGATCTCTTACTGTTTTCATGTGTAATTTCATGTTTTGCTAGTTATCTCCTTAAAATGTTTCATATTTCAGGAAATCAACATTGGTAGCCTTTTTTTAAAAGTATGTAATATCCTTGGGGAAATTCTATTAATCAATGTATTATTAATTCATATTTAGGATACTTAAATTTTTTTTTTAAAAACCAAGAATAGTTCATAATCATTATCTTGATACTCCCATTGATGGAGAAGCCAAACAGAGTGGAAAGATAGATAGATAGATAGATAGATAGATAGATAGATAGATAGATAGATAGATAGATAGATAGATAGATAGATAGATGATAATTTGGTATACACAAAATATATGTATATATGTACAAAGGAAAATGTATATATGTCATATACATACATATATGTCACTGAAAATGTCTATATAAATGGAATATACATTTATACCCACATATATAACTCATCTATTCTGTCATCACCAAAGAATGTGTATATTATCATGTGTGTATGTATACATAAAGAAAAAGTAGTGTGTGCATATATCTCGTCATTCTTAGGGTTTATGTGAGTATGCACATACATATAAATCCATGCATATCTATGTAATGTATGCCTTATTCATATATGTGTATATATAAAGGAAGGAAAATGCATTCAACAAATGTATCCATATATGTGCATATATGTGTGTGTATATGTTTACATGCATAAATGTATGTATCATTTAGAAATATATGTATATATTTCTCCCCTCTCCTTTTCCAGGGTAGAATATTTAAAAAGAGGAAACATCCAACACAATAGATTTCTTGTTTAGTGGCACAAGGCTGAGAGGCATGGGTCCCAAAATTCAAAGCCAGATGCTCATTCTCTCATTTATCTATAGGGAAATTGAATAATCACCAATTATCTGGCACTCCATTGCTATAAAGAGGAAAATTCCTGCTTCACTACAAAGTAATAAGAGCAAATTCCCGATCCCATGTTGTTGTGGTAGAAAGAACAAAATAATTGTTGGGGGTTATGACAAAGGCAGAACTCACTTTCAAATATTTTCTGTTTCATTCTGTTTTCATTTTCATTTTGTTTTATTTTAATAACAAATTTCCCCCTAAGTTTTTCAAAGACATATTATACATGTTGTCTCCCTCCCTTCTTCCCATCTCCCTCAAGAAGCTGACAAGCAATTCAATCTGGGTTGTACATGTATTATCACACAAAATATAATTTTGTATTATTAATTTTTGTAAGCAAATAGTCTAAAAACATGGTTAAATCCACAGAGTAGGTGACAATGGCTTAACCATGTATGTGTTGTAAAGGCCACTAGGACCTCTTCTGTCCCTATCAAGGAGAGTACTTACCTTACTTCCTTTTGTATAATGCTATGTTTCATTCTTATAAAGTGTGAATTGTCATAGAATTATAGAATATTGTCCCAGGAAATGACATTGAAAATCATTTTATTCAATAAAATTCACCAGATCATTAAAAAAGCCTATTTGACAAAAAAAAATTATTTTCAGGTTATAATGACAAAATGTGAAAAGTGAATGTGTTTCTATAGAAGTTTTCCTTAATTTTAGTGTAAGTAGTCAACTTCTTACTTACAACGATGGACAGAAGCCAGCATTATTCCCGTAGCATGATTGCATATGAATTGGGAACACACATACTACTGAACTCCTTTTTTTTCCTTCATGGGAACCGAAAGTAAACAATCAGCCTTTCAAATTCCTAAGAAATTGTCATTTATGACTAACAATTAATAGTAACTGTGAGAGTTAGATAATCTCTGTGTAATGGATAGTGGACATTTTTCTATATAGATTCTAGTCTGCAAACTAATCCTGGATTCATATGTCAAGGTTTGTTATACTTAATCTTAAAGTCTTCAGATCATTTTTTAACCTGAGAATTAAGCTCCTTTACAACTGTAAAAGATCCCACAATGGGATTTCAAACCAAATTGGTTGCAAGATAACGTGATTAAACCATTGATCTAGCTGAATAACTAGCAGGCATTAAGAGTAGTGAATGAAATCAGCAGTATCTTTAATTACTGATTAGACATTGAAGCAAGTGAGAGGACTTCGAGTTTTTAGCTGTGTCCAAAACTTCCTGCTCTTTCATTCCCTTGTCATGATTATTCGTAGGAGACTCCCATAAATCTATCTTTCAATAATACACATAAAAGCAATCCTTTCCTAATGTTAGATATCACTAATTCTTTCAGCTTTCAAGTCTTGTGATTTCCCCAGACCAAATCTCATATAATAAAAAAAATCAAATAAATGGCTGATGGAAAACATAACATCAATGTAGACAGATGTATGTTCAGTCATTTTTTAGTCCTGTTCTAACTCTTAGGCAACCCATTTGAGGTTTTCTCATTAAAGATACTGGAAAAGTATGGCATTCCCTTCTACAGCTCATTTTTTTCAGATGAGGAAACTAAGGCAAACATGGTTAAATCAGACAACTTATAAGTATCTGAGGCAAGATTTGCATTCAGGAAGATGCCGTCTTCAATCCAAGCCCAGCATTCTAGCTGCAGTGTCATGTAACTATCTGTAGATAGACAGATAGACAGACAGATAGATAGATAGATAGATAGATAGATAGATAGATAGATAGATAGATAGATAGATAGATATGATATGATATGTGATATATTATATGATATGGTATATGATATGATATAGATATAAATGAAACTTGATAATTATATCATGCTCCAGAAAAGGAATGAGAAAATTCCTTTCTCCTTTTATTGAAAATGTATAAGAATAAAGATTTAGAATGATGCATGCACTTCTAAAAATGGTGGATTCATAATATTCATTGCTTTCACTGAAGTGTTTGAAAAAGGTGGAGGGAGTTGGAGAAGGGGAAAGCTCATTGCAAGATTAGAATGTCCTGGGAAGATAGATTTTGAAATGCATACATGAAAAATCAAAACATATTAATGAAAATATACACAAATATTATGATGTATATACATATTCTTATATGTGTATATATACACACACACATATTTATTTATGTATTCATTCATTTGTTTATTTAATCCTGACACATAACAACCTAACTGGTAAAACTTAAGCATGTCTTTAATAATAATTTACATTTCTTCTTTAGCATTTTGAGGTTTTTGAAATTCTTTTCTTCAACAAAATGCTGTAAAGTTGATATTGCAAATATCATTAAGCGCAGCAAAGGATGAGAAATAAGTGGTCTGAGTTCATCCAACCATTCAGTTATGGAGTCAGTTTTCAAACTCAAGTATTCTTATTCTTCTATCAGTCCCTTTAAAATATTCAAAACAGTCTCTTCTTTTCTTCCCTGTTTCCTCCCCTACATACCTTAACTGTGTATTTGAAAAGATATGTAGTGCTGAGAACCTAGTAAGCATTTCATATTTATTCATATTGTTACTGTTACTGAATTAAATCCTGGAGATTAATGAACAGTTTAACATGACATCATTTTTACCTTTTCATACTTCAGGTTAAAAACTATCGATTGTTATTATCTATTTTGCTGAGATTCATAGGCATGCCCATGTGAACAAACCACTAAAATCCGTGACACTAATACATCTTTGTGCAATATGCATGTACTTTATAGCTAGGTAACACAATGTACAGAGTTCTAGGTCTGGCAACAGAAAGAACTAAGCTAAAATTCAACCTCACATACTAATTATCTATATGACTTTGAGTAAGTCACTTAATCTGTTTGCCTCAGTTTTCTCACTGAAAAATAGCAGCTGGAAAATAGGAGGTAATAATAGTTCCTACTTCTGAAAATTGTCATGAGGATCATATGAAATAATATTTGTCAAGGGCTTAACATGGTATCTAGCAATTCATTTCTTCCCTTCTATTCTGTAAACTTTGCCAACATTTTTTTTAAAGCTTGTGTACTACCATTTTGTATAATTGGCAAAAACAAGAGGTTTGTTATAGTAGAAAGACCAACTGGTACATAGAGAAGAGATCTGAGTTCAGGTCCAAGCTCAAGACACTTGCAATTGGCAAATCATTTTAAGTACCTAAAATTCATTTTTTTTCTCTAAAATGAGGGCATGTAAATAAATATTTAATCCCTTCCAGTTCTAATATTAAACCCTATATTTAAAGTATCATTTGATCAAGTGAAAATTTATTTATTCATGTGTGCACTGAAGTCTATTTATACCACTCTGAAGAACAGATTGTTAAATTTTCATTGTAAGCAGTTACCCCTTGGAAATTGGCAAATGGTTTATAGTTTAAATTATTCATTCAATTATTTATTTATTTTCTTATGGTATTGATGATTTATTTATCATTGATTTATTGTTTTGCTGATTTCCTAAGCTTAAAAACATGATAAATATTACTAATATCACTTTTTGCTAATATTTTATTAGTTTTTTATTATTTTTAATAATTTTAATTCTATTGTCATTAAATTATTTAATGATTTAGGGATCAAATTATTAGAATTTTAAATTGTTAAATTTAATAATATAAAAATAAAATTATGAAAAATAATAAAAGTTTAACAATTTTAAAAATATCTCTTTGATACTTTTTCCAGAGCTAGTTATTAAACATTTACTAACATTTTTTTATTAATGGGCTTCTCAATATTCTGAATTTTAGGAATACATCATTAGGTCTCTTATTCATAGCTTCTCCTCATCCTGTGCAATATTTATCCATGACAAATCATAAACTATAAGATAATAAGTTGAGAGCAATTATAGGCTGAGAACCTCCTTGCATGTTATAAAAGGACAGCAAGTCTCAGAAAATTTAAGTGTCTTGTCTAAGGAAATATTTGGCAGAGCTAGAATTTGAATTCTGGTTCCAAGTGCAAACATTTTTCATTCCGTGCTACTTTTTTTAACTTTTCTGTTCAGAGGCAAGAGACAGAAATATGGGAGAAAAAAGTAGTTCCTGCTCTTGACGATTTACAATCTTATAAGGAGAAGATAGCCTACATTTACAATGGTATTTTGTAAAGAAAAAAAAGACCCTTTAAACAATCAACTGGTGTACTTTTTTAAAACATAAAATATTTGTTCAGAAAAAAACATAGACTCTGTCATATAACTTTTAAAAATATAATTGAGAAGCTTTCCTTTAATGAAAGAAATTTAGAAGTAAAGACTTTTTCAATTGCTTCTTTTGAGAACACCTCTTTATCTCTTATTTATTTGATAGACTTTGAAATTGGTTCACTACATCTAAATCTCTGCTGGCATAAATTGAGCTGCTCTATTAGTTTATCAACATAGCACTAACTTTGAAAGCTGTAGAGTTTATAGCAGTGATTTCCCTGGTAGTTGATAATTACATTTTGTACTCCAGTCCTTCAGGGAGGGTGTGTGCATAGTGAAAATCTCTTGAAGTCTATTACATGCCATTATACAACCCAAGCATTATTAAATTGACATTCAACTTTCCTCCCTAGTTCATATTGCTAAATATATAAATAGAAGAAAGAGAAATCATCTAATAATAGGGATGTTAAAGATAAAAGAAAATTAAAAATAATAACAAAAAAGCATTAAGTAAATACCAAGACTAAATTAAACTAACTAAAATCAAGTCTCTTTTTTCTGGAGTGTCCAAAAGGAGAAAAACAAGGCAAATTTAGAACTTTAAGTATATCACATAAGAATTTTGAAGGAACTGGAAGTGAAAAAAGTAGTCTGGAGAAACTGGTTATGAAGGAGAAAGGAAATGATAACTGCCTTTAAGAATCTGAAGAGTTGCTACCTAGACAAGGGATTAGTCTTATTAGGCTTGGTCCCAAGTGGGACAATAAAGATCAATGAGACAACAAATACATACAGAACAGTAAATGTGAGCTGAATGTAAGGGTGAAATGAAACTAATTAATATTTAAGTTTTTTTTTTTTCCAAATGTAAAATTAATTACCTCAGAAGGGAGTGGGTGTTTCCTCATTGGAGCTATTCCAGAAAGGCCTGGTGTGTGTGTGTGTGTGTGTGTGTGTGTGTGTGTGTGTGTGTGTGTGTGTGTATTAATGGGAATGAATGTAGGGAGGTTCATCACCAGGTTTTCCTCAGAATAATAATGATTTTAGTACTACCAATTCATGAAGACCAACTATTAAGTCATACTGTTGGCTTTTTCAGTAGAAAAAGAATCTCCTCACCTATGAAATCCTTGAAATAGGTTTATATGTCTAATTGAAACCTATTCTTTTCTTTATGTTGTTTTGGTTAGGGATATAGCTTCATTCCTCATAAATATTTGCAAAAAAATATGAAGAGACACAAATTTTATTTGTGAAATAATAAAAGAACTATTCAGGTCTACAGTTTTGTTCAGTCCTAGTTTTCATGTTGCAAGTAAAAGTTAAGAGAAGTGATAATTAATTTCCCTTCTAAGAGAAAACTATATTGCACAGTGGATAGGACACTTGGACCAGGATTAGAGAAATGAATATATGAATTCAAAACCAGCCTGAGACTCTTACTAGCTATATAATCCTGGGGAATTAGTTTTACCTTTGTCTCAGTTTCTTCATCTGTAAAGTGGGAATAAAATTTTCACTTGCCTCCTAAGTTTTTTTACAGTTCTCAAATAAGATAATGTGTCTGTATTTAACATAATTATTGGAATATAATGTGACTGTTGAAGCTGATAAAGTTGTGTCCAAGTCTCTATGACCCCATTTGGAGTTTTCTTGACAAAGATAGTGGAGTGGTTTGCCATTTCCTTCAACAGTAGACACTAATAAATGCATGGTTCTTTCCTCTTTTATACTTTCCCTTCTCTCATCCTCCACTCCCTACTTGGAAGGCAGATAGGCTATATCTCTATAGATTAAAATAAACTGTAGAACCAACTTTTGTACTTTATATGTTGAATAAGGAGAAAATGGGAGTCAAAGCATGTCAGCATGTCTTAGCTCTCTCAGAGAGTAATAGTTTGGAAATCCTCTTATCAGGGTTCATGAAAGTAAAGGCAATGGCTGGTAGATTTAAGGTACCTTCAGTGTTAAGTTTCCAGTCCCCTACTTCATATTTTATTAAATCTTCTTCCTCCTGTTTGCTTGATTAAATTTACTTCTTTACCAAGGTTCTCTCCATTACTGCTTAATTCACAATTCCCCTTCCCTCCCATCTCCAAGCACCCCTCCTGAAAGATTACTCCAGCTTCTTCCAAGATGGTAAGAACAAAATCTGATCTATTACTTTGAAAATACACATCCCAGAAACCCATGCAACCAGACTCCAAACATTTGTGTCTCCTGCAGAGATGCCTTTCAAAAGCTTGCTGAAAAAAACTAAATACTTCTAATAAAAGTTGGACTCTAAACAATGACCAAATTAGCTAGACGTGGGCTCCAATACTAGTTTTTAAACTATAATGTGTGACCTTGGGCAAATCAATGTGATACTCCCAGTTGTAATTATTAATATTTTTCTTCTGTTTGGTGAGCACTTATCAATGCTCCTGAAAACATCTTGTGATGTAGGAAAAAGATGTTTTCTTGAAGGCAAAAGAATGTTAAAAGTTTTGTTGTTGTTTTTTATAGAACAAAATCTTTTTTTCCTAGAAAAGAGTCTATTTAAAGAACAAATATTCAATTTTCTATACTTAGTCCTATTGGGAAACAACCCATGAAAATCTTTAGAACAATTCATTGTCAACATTATATAGCAAATAGAAGCACATTCCCCAAAAAGTGATGAATAGCAAGTTGTTGACAGGTTCAAAGTATTTATGAGAATATATAGAGTAAGATTTCATAATTTTTTGTATCATGGTCTCCTTATCAAAATAAATGTTCTTAGTACTGTAAGGGCAAAAAAGGGGATTTTGGGGTTCAGTATATTAAAAGATGGTTGCCAGAGGATTGAACTTTTATCAATCCTCAATTAAGAATAATCTTAAGTCAAAATTGATTTTTATGGAAGTTTATTTACAATTAAGAAGAGAGAGGAAATAAGGAAATAAGAATCTAACCGAGTAGGCAATTTACTACAATCCTCTAATTAATAAAGGTAGATCTAAATAACCCTCAGCCAAGAGCCAGAGGGCCAGAGGCATGGAGGTGAATGAAGCAAAACTTCATTTACAGAGTCTATTAAAAGAAGTTTCTTAAGAGTTCAGAAAGATTGTCAGTATTTAAACACCATGTGGAATTCAAAGAAGATATTTAAAGCAGTCTCACCAGGGTCTCAGTGTTCCAACACTCCTCCACGAACCAGAAGAGGTCCATCACTAGAAACCCTCTTCAACCGAAGACCTCTCACTCACTCAACTCCATCTTTTTAAAGGGGTCACGTATGTGTCACTTCCTGTGCCTCCTTCCTAATTTGCATGTCTAATCACAATAAACACTTCTCACAGAATTCCTCGGTGGCAGTCAGTGGATTCTGATTCATCACTCACTCAAGCACACATGGGTTGGGACCTCCCAGAATTTGGAGGTGCTCTCACCTTTGGTGATTAAATCTAAAGATGGGCACTGTAGAAGTAATCTAATTATCACAATACATAAAAAGAAACACATAAGATTAAATAGAAAACAATTATGTATTGCCATCAAAACTTTTTTTTTTAATTTGACATACCACAAGATAAAAACTTTTGGCATAAAAGTAGTAAACAACAATTTCATATAATGAAATAGTAGATGATTTGATCATAATGTTCAGTGCTACTAACAACATTTTAACAAAAGAATCTTTTTTATAATTAAAGAAAAACATTTTAAGAAGGAAGAGTCTTCAATGATTTAGATGAGAAATAACTGAGAATATTGTCCTTTAAAGAAGACGAAATGGACTTCTTGGTTAAGATGGTTGGAGAGTAGAAGAAAGGCACTTAACTCTCCTAACCCAGTGATATACGATACCTCAAAAAAGACACAAAAATCAAATCCAGATGAACAAAGGGACCCCACAATACGGTGCAGCATTGAAGTATGTGGGATTTTGGCATTTCCATGCTTTGAGGTGGTGAAATAGTTTCCATTAAAATGCAAGCTGATCAACCCTCCCCACCCCACCTACAGCCTCAGAGCCAGCTCACAAGAATTAGAGCAAACATTGGGTATACTTGGCAGCTATCTGGGACCACCAGGGGCTTGGTCTTGAGAGCAGCAAGACTTAAGACTCCAAGAGGTTAAAGAACATAGACTTTGACCATGGACTTTGAGCACAGACCATGAGTGCAGACCATGAGCTCAGACCTTGGGCATTGAACAGAGGGATGACTGACAGTGGAAGCACCTCACACTGAAACTCATAAAGGAGCCTCAGACAGAGGAGGAAGCATTAATACTTCACAACTTTTACACAGAAAAAATCTAGACAACAGAGCAGACAGCAGAGGAGAACAAACAAATAAACACATCCAAACCTTCCCAAAAAAATGAAAATTGGTCACATGCTCTTAAAGAGTTCAAATCTGAGATCATGAGAATGATGGAAGATATTTGACAACAAAAGTGGGAAATAACTCGAATGGAAATTAACAGTTTACAAGAAAGAAACTCCCAATTTGAGAAAGATGCCCCAAAATCAAAAGAAATTATTAGCAAATTTGAGATCCAAGTTTATCAGCAGGAAATCATGAAAAACAGGATAGAACAAATAAAAAATGAAAATAAAAAGATTATAGCAGAAAACTTGTTTCTAAAGACCAGAATTGGGCAAATAGAAGCCAATGATCTTGCAAGACATCAAGAACTAATAAAACAAAGTCAAAAGAATGACAAAATAGAAGGAAAAATGAAATATCTCACTGAAAATATAACAAATCAAGAAAACTGGTCTAGAAGAGACAATTTGAGAATCATTGGTCTTCCTGAAAAATCAGAACTTAATAGAAATTTGGACACCACAATACAATCATTATCCAAGAAAACTGCTCTAATGTTCTCCAACAAGAGGGCAAAATAGACATTGAAAGGATCCATAGATCACCCCCTACTCTAAACCCTCAAAAGTCAACCCCTCTGAATATAATTGCCAAATTCAAGAGTTTACAAGTTAAGGAAAAAATATGACAGGGGGCCAGAAGGAGACAATTCAGATTTCAAGCGGCACCAATCAGGATTACATAGGATCTGGCAGCCTCCACACTAAAAGACTGCAAGGCTTGGAATATGATATTCAGAAAGGCAAGAGAATTGAGTCTACAACCAAGGATCATCTACCTATCAAAACTGACTATATACTTCCAGAGGAAAGTATGGGCATTCAACAATATAGAAGATTTCCAAGTATTTGCAAAAAAGAGACCAGAACTAAATGGAATGTTTGATATCCAACCACAAAAATCAAGAGAAATATGAAAAGGTAAATAAGAAAGAAAGGGGAAAGAAGAAAAACTCTCTTTTTTAAATTTGCTTCTTTAAGGGCTTTAATAAGATCAAATTATTTGTATTCCTATATGGAGAAATGTTATGTGCAATTTTCAAAAATTGTTTTTACCCTATTATAGTAATTAGAAGAATTATTCATAGGAAGAGGTTGGAGTAATAATTGGTCAAAAATGATACCATGGGGCAGCTGGGTAGCTCAGTGGAGTGAGAGTCAGGCCTAGAGACAGGAGGTCCTAGGTTCAAACCCGGCCTCAGCCACTTCCCAGCTGTGTGACCCTGGGCAAGTCACTTGACCCCCATTGCCCACCCTTACCACTCTTCCACCTATGAGACAATACACCGAAGTTAAGGGTTTAAAAAAATGATACCATGAAAAAGGGGTGGTGGTGAATAAAAGATGGCATCAAGAGAAACTTGAAGGAATAAGAAAAATAGGATAATCTATACCACACAAAGAGGGCATGGGAAGGGAAGTGGATGAATACTATTATAAGAAGAAGAGGAAGAGAGAGTTAATATGAAATACTTAAACCTTACCTTTGGTGTAATTAATCCTGAGAGGGAAGAGTAGCTAGATCCATTGGGATATCAAATTCTATCTTACACTATGGAGAAAATCAGAAGGGTTAAACCAAGGGGGGCAGTTGGGTGGGGAGTTCAAAAAGAGAATCAAAGAGAGGAGGAAGGGAAGAAAACATAGAGAGGGGATAAGGGGGACTGATTTAAAACAAGCCACTGATTTAAAAGGAAATAGCATAAGTAGAAGGGGCAAAACAAGGAGAGAATAGCAAAATGTTGGGGAATACACAACTGATAATTATAATTCAGAATGTGAATGGGATGAACTCGTCCATAAAAGAGAAGCAAATAGTAGAGTGATTAGAAAACAAAATCCTACCATATTTTTGTCTACAAGAAACACACATGAGGCAGGTGGCATACACAGGATTAAGGTTAAAAGCTGGGGCAAAATTTACTGGGCTTCCACTGAGAAAAAGAAGGCAGGCATTGCAATCATGATTCATGACAAATACAAAGTAAAAATTAATCCATTTAAAAGAGATAGGGAAGGTAATTACATCCTGATAACAGGCAGTATAGACAATGAGGAAATAATGGTACTCAACATGTATACAATGAATGGTATAGCATGGGAATTTCTAAAACAGATACTGGCAGAGATCAAGGAAGAAAGAGATAGTAAAACTATATTAGTGATAGATATAATCCTCCTCTATCAAATCTAGATAAATCAAACAAAAAAATAAACAAGAAAGAGATAAGAGAGGTGAATGAAATCCTAGAAAAATTAGAGTTAATAAATATGCAGAGAAAAATAAATAGGGAGAAAAAAGAATACACCTTCTTTTCAGCTGCACATAGTACATTCTCAAAGACTGATCATGTACTAGGGCATAGAAACATGGCAAAAAAATGCAAAAGAGCAGAAATAATAAATATAACCTTCTAAGATCATAATGCAATAAAAATAATAATTAGTAAGGGCACTTGGATAGTCAAATCAAAAATTAATTGGAAATTAAATAATATTATTCTCCAAAACCAGTTAAAGAACAAATCATAGAAACAATTATTAATTTCATTGAAGAGAATAACAATGATGAGACATCTTACCAAAATCTCTGTGATGCAGTTAAAGCAGTCCTCAGGGTTAAATTTATATCCTTGAGTGCATATGTTAACAAATTAGGGAGGGCAAAGATCAGTGAACTGGGCATAAAAATAAAAAAAAAACTAGAAAATGAACAAATTAAAAATCCCCAGTTAAAAACTAAATAAAAGATTAAAGGAGAAATTAATAAAATTGGAAGTAAAATAGATATTGAATAAAATAAGACTAGAAGCTGGTGCTTTGAAAAAAACCAAATAAAATTAACAAAGTACTGTTCAATGTAATTTAAAAAAAGAAAGAAGGAAACCAAATTATCAATATCAAAGATGAAAAGGGAGACCTCACCTCTAATGAAGAGGAAATCAAAGCAATCATTAAAAACTATTTTGCCCAAATACATAGCAATAAATATAGCATTCTGTATGATATGGATGAATATATTAAGTAAAAAAGCCAGTGGATGAGCATGTTCTATGGTGGCATAGAGGGTTTGGGGGGAGAGGGAAAGAACATGAAAATTTAACTATGGGAAAATATTCAAAATAAATATTTAATTAGAGAAGATGAAACCAATTGGAGTGGTCTACCTCAAAGCTCTGATCAGAAATGGCAGTATTCAGAGGAAGTTAGAAAGAGAATTTGGCTAAAAATGTCCATCTTCAAAAAAATCTCTTTGGGTCAGAATTTCTTGATTCCTAGAATAAGATAATTGGAATAAATTACCTCAAAAGTAACCGGTCTTCCAAATCTTTATGAAAATGTTTCACTAAGATAGAAGAAGTTAACCTGGACCTTGGATTATGGAAAAGATTTTTATAAGTAGAAAGGAGAAAATCTCTTGCAGTGGAAAGAACATGAAGCTATATAAAGAGAAAGAATTTAGATGGTGTTCTTGAATAGCCAGCTTGATTGAAGGAATGACAGTGTGCTATGAAGGAATATGAAATAAGTTTTTACAGATTGGAGGGGGTCATATTATTTAAGGATGACTTTATACCTAGGTAAATAATTTTAAATCTTGTGAGAATGAGTTTTCAACGTAATATAAAAAAAAATTTCCAGGAATTATATAAGTTCCAAAATAGAGTAGGTATATCTTAGGAAGTAGTGGGTTCTCCTTCACAATAATGTATTTTAAAAATTAATTTAAATTAATTATTTTACAAACTGAAACAATTTTAATAGTTGTTTTCTGACATTTTGAGATTCATGTTCTCTGTTTTCTACCACTCCGCTTTCCTAAAATGACAAATTATATGATATAGGTTATAAACTACATATTACTATGTTTGTCATGTTGTGAAAGAAGATACATATAATGCACACAAAAAAAGTTCAAAGAGGAAATAAAGTGAATGATGATGTGCTTCAATCTGCCTTCAGAGTCCATTAGTTCCTTCTATGGTGCTAGCCTAAAATGCATTAAAATAAATTTAATATCTTTTAAAA
Organism: Gracilinanus agilis; assembly: GCF_016433145.1. Classification (NCBI taxonomy): domain Eukaryota; kingdom Metazoa; phylum Chordata; class Mammalia; order Didelphimorphia; family Didelphidae; genus Gracilinanus; species Gracilinanus agilis. The sequence goes on along the minus strand of NC_058131.1, from coordinate 204,097,172 downwards.
GTTACACTTTCCTCCCCCTCTATTATTTATTCTCCAGAACCTCATCCCTTATAACAAAGAATATTTTAAAAGACAATGAAAAGAAAATAATTATGAATTATAAATACATCAGAAAAATCTGGGGCAAACAAATTATCAGATATAAACATCAATTTCAAGAAAACAAAATAATAAATCAGAATTGTGGAACAAAAGCTTATTTAAGGAAATTTTTTTCCAAAAAAGGAATTATGATAACTCAACTAGGAAAATAATTTCCCTCAAAAGGAAATACAGTGTCTCAAAAAAGAAATGGCTTCCTAAAAATTAGAATTAGACAAACTGAAGGTAATGACTTCATAAGACAGCAAAAACAGTAAAACCATATTCAAAAGAATGAAAAAAATAGGAGGAAACCTGAAATCTCTCAATGCAAAGACAAAAAAAAAACAAGTGACTTGTAAAATAGAACCAGAAGAAATATCCTAATAAAGATTGGATTACCCATAATGATCATAATACTGATAATAAAGAAGATGAACAGTACATTGAATGAATTTATCAAGGAAAATTGCTCTGATATTCTTAAGAAGGGAAAAAATAGAAATTGAAACAATAAACTGGTCACCTCCTGAAAGAAATATGAAATTTTATAATCCCAGAAGTATTATGTACAAAATCAATAAAATTCAAGCCAAGGAGAAGATACTATAAGCAGTCAGAAAAAAATCAAATATTGTGGAACCACAGTAAAATTACATAAGCCTTGGGATACTTAGGTGGCCAGACTTAAAAGGTTCTCCAATAAAGGATCAGAAGGCATTGCAGATGATATTCTAAAAGACAAGTAATCTAGGTCTTAAAAAATAACCTTAGCAAAACTAAGTATAATAATCCAGAAGGAGGTATAAATATTTAATGAAATAGAAGACTTCCACATATTCCTGACCAAACTACCAGAGCTAAAAAGAAAATTCAGTGAGAAAATTTAAATTAAAAAAAAATAGAAAAAGGTAAACAGAAAAAAAAAACAACAAAAAACAAAAAACTCAAGGGAATGAATGAGGTTAAACTAAGCACATCCCTGCATGGGAAAGTGATAATAAAGATATTAAAGTACCTAAAGTACTGAAAATAATAAAGATAATCAAGGAAAACTATGTAAACAGATTACTAGAAGAGTATTAACTAAGATGCTTAAGTGGCCAGTGATACTTGAAATATCTAGATACCTAAAGTACTTAGAATATTTAAGGTCCTAAAGATACATAAGAACTCTTATTTTGCCATATATATATATATATATATATATATGTGTGTGTGTGTGTGTGTGTGTGTGTGTGTGTGTGTATGTGTGTGTGTGTGTGTGTGTGTGTGTGTGTGTGTATCAACTGAGAGCAGGGAGTGAACTGAATATGGTAGGATGATATCCAAAAAAAAGTAAGGGATAAGAAAGAAAAATATATTGAAAAAATTTAAAAGAGAGAGAGAAAGTTGGGGATAAATTATTTCATATGATGAAGCATATGATGAAGTGCATTAAGAATCAATGCAGTGGAAGGGAAGATAGGAGGTATGGTGGGCAATGCTTGAAGCTTACTTTTATCACAACTGACACAAAGTTAGAATAACATCTACATTCAGTTATGTTTAGAAGCCTATGTTACCCAATAGGAAAATTAGAATGGGAGGGAGAACAAAAAGGTGAGGTCAGATAAAATGGAGAGGAAAAAAATGAGTAAACAGAAGCAAAAAAAGGTTTATGAACAGGAAAAGTCTAGAAAAGAGAAAGAGAAAGTTAAATAGGGAGAAAGTAAGATGGATAGAAAAGCAAACTTAGTAATCACAATTGTGAATATAAATGGGCTGAACTGAACCATAAAACAGAAGAAGACAGAAGAGTGAATTAAAAGCTAGAATCTTATCGTATGCTTTCTACAATGAATATTTTAAGCATTGAGTTACACACAGCATAAAGGTAAGGGGATAGAGTAAAATCTACTATTCCTTAGCTCAAGTTAAAAAAAAAAAAACAGAGAAGCAATTATGGTCTCAAAGAAAATGTGAAAATTGACCTAACTAAAAAAAATGGCAGGAAATTACATATTGATAAGAGGAAAAATAGATTTTAAAATGATGTGAATATTAAATATATGCACCAAATGACATAGCATCTAAATTACTAGAGGAGAAACTACATGAGTTACAAAAATAATAAAACTACATCCCCTCTCAGAATTAGACAAATCAAACAAGAAATAAACAAGAAATAATTTAAGGAAGTGAATAGAATTTTAGAAAAATTAGACTTGATTGACCTCTGGAGAAAACTGAATGGGAATAGAAACAAATACGCTCTTTTTTTATCACCAGTTGTAGCACCATCCCAAAAACTGATGATATAACAAGGCATAAAAGCCTTGTGACAAAATACAGAAAAGCAGAAATGTTAAATACATTCAAGTCACATCATAATACTAAAAATCACATTGAAAAAGAAATGAACTGGAGGAAAAATGACTTGAAAATGTGGAAACAAAAGAATCTTATCTTAAAGAATGCGTGGGTTAAAGAACAAATCAAAGGAAAAAATCAACAATTTTATTAAAGAGAATGACAATGAGGAATAATTATACTACAATTTAGGAATGCACTCAAAAGAATATATAGGGAAAATTCATATTTTCAAATGTTCACATCAATAAAATAGAGAAAGAACAGATCATTGAATTGGGTATGCTATTACCAAAAACTAGAAAAAGAAGAAAAGTTTAAAAACAACTAAACAACTAATTAGAAATCCTGAAAATCAAAGAAGAGATTAATAAAACTGAAAAAAAAACACTAGCCTAATCAATAAGTCAATGACTTTGTTTTTATGAAATAGCAACAACAACAAAAGAGACAAACCATTGCTGATAAAAAGAAGGAAAATTAAATTACTAGAATTAATGATAAAAAGTATCAGATTACAACCAACGAAGAGGAAATTACAGCAATTGTTAGGAATTTTTTACACACATATGCCAATAAAACTGATAATCTCATTGAAATAGATGAATATTTAAGGAAATATTGCCTAAATTAAAAGAGGAGAAAATAGAATATTCAAACAATCCCATCTCAGAAAATGAAAATGAAAACATGCTATCAATGAATTCTCTAAGAAAAAGTCACAGTGCAAGATGAATTTACAAGTAGATTCTATTCCATATAAACTATTTAGGCAAAAAGTTTGAAAATGATGCATATACATACATGTATATACATATATATACATGTGTACATATACATATGCATTTTTATGCCCTTACCTTCTGTCTTTAAACTGATGTTGGATGTTGGTTCTAAGTCAGAGGAGTGGTAAGGGCTAGGCAGTGGAGGTTAAGTGACTTGCCCAGGCTCGCACAGCTAGAAAGTATCTGAGACCAGATTTGAACCCAGGAATTCCAATCTCTGGACCTGGCTCTCAATCTCCTGAGCCATCCTGCTGCCCCCAAATGCATATTTTAATAAGAGTCTACAAAACACTGAATAAAGCATTTTTCCTAGATAAAAATTAGACTATATGATCTCTCAAGTGCCTTTGAGCTCAACCATTCTTTGATTCTGTGACAATTTGTGATAGGTTCTTGAACAGAGAGAAGTCATAATGAAATGGTGTTCAAGACAGATTAGTTGAGGTTTTTGATATACAATGTAGGCTATGTTGGAGATTATGGGAAATATTAGAGAAAAGAAAGTTAGATTAGAAGTAAACATCATGTGATATAATTGCGGTCTAGATTAGGACATAGGTATCAAACAAATGAGCTCTTAATGTCTTCTAGTATAGGCCAAACCATAATAAACTATAACTTGGAAATATGTAATAAAATAAATAAATAAAAATATTATTAAATACAGATAATGCATTTATAAAGCAAGTCAATGTGAAGTCCACAGGGATGGATTAATGTATAGATTAATAGTCATCATTTCTTCTTGAATATGGCATCACTAGACTAGGTTATTATCATTGGAAATGTGAGGTAAAATAATCTGACTAATTAGATAAAGGAGATGACGAAGAAAAAAAAATTCTTCAAGATTTTACCTGAGGAACTTAGAAGAAAGGTAGCATCATTGATAGAATGGAGTAATTGATCATTCCTTTGAGAGGAAAATGAGTTGACTCTGAACTATCCAGAACTTGAGATGATTGTGAAAGCTGACCTCTCATATTTGGGAATATAGAACTTGAGAAGGGCAAACAAAGGAATCACAATATTATACATTTTCAGATGGAAGGAAAGTTAACATCTAGTCAAAACTATTCATTTCATAAATTAAAACTTGAATTATCAAGAGGTAATGTGACAGAAGAGTCTAGAATCAATAGTGATTTAGTACATTTATTCATATGAATATAGATAGCTTTGATCCCTTCTTCTGAAAACTGTACATATCTTTTGAATATTTATCAATTAGGTAATAGTTCTATTTTCCTCCTTTTTGCCAGTTTGAACCAGTTCTCTTTTAGCAAAATGTTGTTTCTCTGATTATTTTAATTAGATCTATTTTTGTTTTTACTCTATCTGAAATTAGGATTATTGTTTTATTTCACCTGAAACATAATAGATCTTGCTCCTGATTTTTATTTGAACTCTTTGTGTATCTTTCTACTTTAAGTATGTCTCTTATAAACAATGTATTGTTGGATTGTGGTTTCAAATTCATTCTGTTATTTGATACTATTTAATGGAGAAGTTCATTTCATTCATATTCACAGCTGTGATTACAGTGTATTTCCCTCCATTCTCTTTTCTTTTCTTTATTAGTCTCTCTCTTTTTACTATGTCCCTTTTCAAAAGTTTTTTTTTTTTGCTTCTGATAGTACTTCTCTTAATCTGATCTTCCTTTTATCACCATGAATCAATTTAGATTAAAGTGAGTTTTAAGAGTTGCTTGTGCCCATGATTTACCCTCCACTATAAAAGCTCTTTTGCAAGCTCTTTTAGATGAGTAAATTTTCTCTATTCTACTTTTCACTTATCTCTTCTTCCAATTTCTCTTTCTTACCCTCTAATTTATTTTACAGATCTTCACAACATAACTATGTCACACTCATGCCTTCTGTCTACGTAGACTCCTCCTAACTGCCCTATTAAGGATAGTTCTTAAGAGTTACATTTACTATATCCTCATGTAGGAATATAAGTAGTATATAAAGTCCCTTATGATTACTCTTTTATTTTTGCCTTTTTATGCTTCTCTTGTGTCTTGTATTTTAATGTTCAGTTTTTCATTCTTCTCTGGTCTTTTCATCAGGGATACTTAAAAATCCTCAATTTCATTAAATATAAAATTTTTGCCCTAAAGGAGATATTTTTGCCTGTTAGAATATTCTTGGTTATAAATGTAGGTCTTTTGCCTTTCAAACTATCATATTCCAAGCCCTCCTCTCTTTTCATGTGGAGGCTGATAAAACTTGTGTAATACTAACTTTTGTTTCTAAGATATTTACATTTGTTTCTTTCCAGCTACTTGCAATATTTTCTCCACCTAGGTGCTGTAGAATTTGACAATTTTCATGTTGGTATCTCTTACAAGAGAAGATGAGTGCATTTTTTCAATGTTTATTTTTCTTTCTTTGGATGGTTTTCCTTAAAATTTTAAAGTATGATATCTAGGGGTTTAAGAGAGTCCAATTTTTTTTTTTTGTTTTGTTTTGTTTTGTTTTTTACATTTTCTTTTTAAACCCTTGTACTTCGGTGTATTGTCTCATAGGTGGAAGATTGGTAAAGGTGGGCAATGGGGGTCAAGTGACTTGCCCAGGGTCACACAGCTGGGAAGTGGCTGAGGCCGGGTTTGAACCTAGGACTTCCTGTCTCTAGGCCTGACTCTCACTCCACTGAGCTACCCAGCTGCCCAAGTCCAATATTTTTAAAATGATCTCTCTTTGATCAATTTTCTAGGTTACTTGCTTTTCTGATGAGAGATTTCACATTTCTATATTTTTTTCATTGTATTGGCTTTTAAAAATTATTTCTTGATCACTTATATAATCATTAGTTGCCACTTGCCCAATTCTATCCTTAAAGAAATTATTTTTTTTCAGTGAGATCATTAGCTTTCTTCACATTCTGGCAATTCTCCCATTTCTTCTTTTTTAAGGAGTTATTTTGTTCAAGTAATTTTTGTATTTTTTACTATTAAGCCCTTCTTAGTTTTTAATGTATTATGTTCTTCAGTATTTTTATGCTTTTTTATCCAGCTATTTATTCTTTTTTTCATAATTTTCTTTCACCATTCTCATTTCTTTTCCAAAATTTGCCTTTACCATTCTTAGCTCTTTCTTCAACTCTTGTAGTAATTATTTTGGATCTTGAGTTCACTTAATATTTTTGTTTTAATCTTTATTTATAACTGTTTTCATATTGTTGTCTTCTTCTGGATTAATGTCTTTATCTTCCCTGACACTGTAGTAGCTTTTATAGACATATCTTTTTTTATTTTGATGATTTGCTTTTTTTCCAGCTCATTTTATTCACCTCAAACTTTACATTAAAATTGTGCTCTGCTCACCTGATGGTAGAAGGACATTACAGGCTTTTCCATGTTGCTGTTTTCTGTATTACTTTTGGAAATCTACAATAAAATACACTTCTAAGGTGGTTTTAACCCAGGAAAATTGTGATCTCTCCTTTCTTGGTCTGTACTCTAGTCTTTATCCAGGATGCATTTAGCCAAAAAATGTTAGCACCCCTCTTAGACTTGAAATTGTGGCTAAGTCCTCTGTTCTCCTGTAGCCACAAGTACTAGTAATCTTTTCCATCCTGGAACTATGACCCAGAACTCTGTATGGACAATACAGTTGCCAATCAGTGCCAACTGCACCCAGTGGCAGCAAAGACTCTCCTGTAATCATTTTCTGACTAGTCTGTCACTATTACCATCTCTGAACTAAAAACTTCCAAAGCTGTTGCTACTATTATGTCATAGTTGCCTCCACGGCCCACTGCTGACTCCCACCCAGATGTCACAGACCTCTCCTGCCAGTCTTCTAAGTTGTATGAAAATATTTCAATCTGGCCTCTTGTTGACTCTGTCACTCAAAAAATTTGATTTGAGGAGTTATTTTGAAATTGTTGTGTAAAAGGTAATTTTGATAGAGTTCACCTGGGCTCTCCTCTGTAACTGATTCTTGGCTCTCCTCTGTAAATGATGTCTTACTGGATTTAAAACAAACTCTCATACCAAACTGACAAAGATGAATGCTGAAAAAAAGGTAATTGACTGCCTGACATGAACATTTAAAAAATATTTGGCAAAGATATGTTAAAAATAAGCAAAGGTTATCTGGGATATGAATGATTTGATAGTCCTGATTGAAGAAGGCACCTCCTTCTCAGTCTTATTTTGTTATTCTCTTAAATTTTTTTGGTCATATGCCAATTAGGCAAAACATTTACTCACTTTTCAACTCATTACTTGAAATTAAATTTTGGTTTTTAGAAAATAAAATTTCATGATAACTTGCCCAAAGGATCAAATGGCTTTGGAGTCCAGTGTAACCCTGAAATATATGCTTTTAATATGAATGCTACATCTTCCTTTAATTATTTAATTATGGGATTGTAGTTACAATTGGTGAAGTGTGACATCCTTTCATTTTCTATATTTTTAGAATGACTGCTAAAAGAGATTCTCCAATCCTGAGCTTCTGAACCAGAACATTCTATTTCCCCTGTTATAGGCAGCATTTTATAGGTACATGCAAACCCTTTGCCTGAAATGTTTGGTAAGCAATGTTCAATTCTGACATAAACGAGTGGCACTTAGAATTCTTAGAAACGGAATAGACTAATTAAACTAGTTGAGGGAAAGAGTGGGAGAGAGATGTACATTCTACATCTCATAATGAATGTGAGGTTTCAAACATTGGGCAACTTTAATATGCAAATTTAAAACAAAATCATCATTCTTATAATGTATTTGGAACCTACAAAATGAAACCCTATGTAAAAAGTTGGGGAAGAGAGCTATTTTTAAAGATTCAAGAACTGAAATTTATTACTGGATTCAAATTTTTTTCTAACACATCAAGAGTTACCATAGTATTTATATAAAATCTCACAGAACAGTTGGTATTAATTGGCAAGAAGCTTCTTACAAATTCCAAGTGTCCAGTCATGTGGGGAAGGTCATACGCATAAATTCATGAATTTTGGAAAGACATCTAAAAGAACTAAAGTGCTCCCATAAACTGACATCACTTTAGAGGAATGTGAAGAATACCCTAAAAAGCTACAGCAGAGAGTCATAAGGACCTCTACAGAGGCCACCCAAAGGAAATCGATTTGCTCCCTGGCTGAGGGGGCAGCTTGGATGGCAGACTGAGTGTTAGATTGTAATTAGACATGTTTAAACCTTAGTGTAAGTCACCCAATTACAGCGTGTTTTTTTTTTTTTTTAACGAGGCCAAATTTTAAAGCCAGTATGCAAGTGGTTTAGAATGCTTCACACAGGCTATAGATGAGGACAAAATCTCCTTGTCAGAAGCCTGAAAGAGAGGCAGATTTCCGGAAAGGAAAAGAATGTATACAATAGGAATGGGAATTTGATGAAATGTTCAAAGGCTACCAGACAATTATTTGGCTGACGTTTGAGAGATATTGGATCATGTTCCCAAGAATGCCAACCTCTGGAAATTGTTAATAACAGAGGGAGGCAATTTATCCTTTGTGGTCTCACAGAATCATAGAATGCCAGAGCTGGAAGATATCTTAACAGAGAATAAAAGTTGGGAAGGACTTTAGGGATCATTTAGCTCAGCCCCCTCATTCAAAAGAAAAAAAGCACCTCATTTTAAAGGGGCAAAATGACTTGTAAAAATTGTACAGGTAAACAGAGACAGAATTTGAACGCAAATCCTCTAACTTTTAAATCTATTACTTCTATCTGGTATGCTATATAATGGTATATCATTGTGTGAGTTGGGCTGGATGTTTCATAAGGTCCTTTTCTCAAATTTTATGATTCATTTATTTACACTTAAGGGACTAATCGAAATGTTAGTACCTAGAGACAGGAAGGCTGCTAATGAGTGGAGAAAGGAAGACATATACATTTCCCAGGAGTGTTGTAAGAAAGTACTTTTGTAAATTATGAATTTCTCTATGAAGGTAAAGAACTGTTATTAGGGGGAAAAGAGAAAAACATCATAGTGGAATGAAAAATTATTTGAATTCGTAGTCAGAGTATTTTACTTCCAATCCCAGTTCAATTTTTTTGTTTGTTTGTTTCTTGGGAACTTCCTAAAGCACAAATCTGACCATTTCACTCTCCTACTTCTGTCACATGCATGATAAAATACAAAATCTTCTGTTTTTCTTTGAGTCCTTAATAACTCCTGAATATTCTCTTTGTCTTTCCAGTCTTCTTATATCTAACTGCTTTCCACATCCTTCAAAGCCCAGTGATTCTGGCATTCTTGCTCTTCCACATACAAGACACCTCATCTCCTAATCCTGATAATTTTCATTAGCTATCCATCACAAATTGTTTGTCCTTGTCTCCATCATCTGGCTTCCTTCAAGTCCTAGATAAAAACTCATATCTTATAAGAAACCTTTCCCTAAGTCCCTAAGTTTAGCATATTTACTTTCCATCTCCACTCTCTCTAATATGAATCTTGTTTGCACATATCTTTGCTTGCATTTCCCTATTAGTCTATAAATTCATTAAAAGCTTGTACTTTTTTGTTCATTTGCTTCTTTTTTGTCTTTCTTTGAATCAGTAGCACTTAGTACTATACCTGGCACATAATAGGTAAGTAATAAATTCTTGTTAACTTGACAAATAATGTAAATGGGTGTTTTGGACAAGATCTCTAAAGTCCCTTCTAGCACAATACTTCTAAGATTCTTCATGAAAATGAGAGAAAGGGACAGGCAAGCTTTTAAGCAAATTTTCTACAAGTAACTGACTGAAAAATGTAAACCAAATAAGTTTCTTCTGTATTAGGAGTTTGTTGTTTAAAATTTTCATCTAAGTTAAAATAGTAAAAAGCAGGCTTAAATCCTTTGCAGCTATGAACAGAGAAAAAAGACTCTCTTCAGGGATTATCTGATTATTGTTATACAATTGGACATAAAAATAAGGAGACATGCTATTATGAAGTATGTCCTTTAGGTGACAAACGGAAAAGGGATTCTCTGAAGAAAGTGAGGTCATTCAAAGATTCCTGTTTGTGAATGCTATTGTGCTGATTGCATCAAGTCTTGGAAGATTATATGGCCTCATCAATGTGTTCTATGAGGAAAAAGAGATCAAACTACTAACTCACTAGAAGAATTATATTTATCAAACAATCCCTATTATAAAGAGTCTGACTTAATTTTGGAAGGTTTCCAATAAGTTAGTACATCAGTATGTTTATCTTGAAGAAGTGCTATAAATGCTCAATGGTTTGGGATGAGAATTGATTTAGGAGGATAATAAAAATCTGATTTTATTTAAAAATCAAATAGTGTTTACAATGATCCCAAATAACTCCTTGGCACAAGAATATTTTAATTTAAATAAACTTAATAAATTAAAATCACTTAAAATATTACTAATATTGGAAGAGAAAATAAGTGAGGAAGTTAGGCCCAATTTTCACATATTCTTAGGTAAAGTTAATGATTTTTTCCCTTGTGATCCTGTATTGTTGTAAATACTAGAATTTCACAAATTCTGAAAAATGAAAAGATCATTGGAAAGAATCATGGGGTATACAAAAAAATCTATGATGTTTTCAGTAATGGCCAAGACACAAAACCATTACATAGAAGATATCATTCAGGAAATATATAATGGGAAAAAAGAGGAAATTGGTCTTGTACTATAGAAAGAGTGAGGGAAAACAGATGGATTACCCAAATCCTGTTTTGGTACCTCACAAAATTAAAAAAAAATTTAAAAAGGCCTGTCAAATATCAAACTGATCACTCTATAAATGAGAGATCATGGAATTATGTCTTTAAAGGGGTTTTATGTTTATTCCTAAAGCATTGTGACCACTTTATTTTGCTAATTATGAGAAATTTTACAGATTTTAATTCAAAGTTCCTTGTTCTTCATTTTGAAGAGGAGAAATCACATCCTTTTGTTATATCTTGACTCAATTCTGAATTGGATTTAAGCGAAGTAGAATTGGACAGTTATCAGCTTTGCTCTTTCTTCCAAGACCAGTGAAATCCAGTGGCAAGACAAAAGTCAAAATGATTGGTGATGGCGTAGAATGAACTGTGTGGCTTCTGTTTCTTCCATGTCTGATCAAACTCCAAGAAGCCCATAGTGCCTGCTTCCGCTGCCTTCATTGCTGTGTGATATTTTTTCATGTTGACTACAATTTTTAATAATTTTTTTCATACACATTTGTGATTCATGTTCTCTTTTCCTTCTACCCCTGCACACTTCCCAATATGACAGGTAGTATGATTTACATGTACTATCACACTATACATATTTCCATGTTCATCATGTTGTGAAAGTGGAAGGGTGTTTAATGAAATTTTATTAATTGATTATATTGAAATATTATCATCATGTAATAAATCAAATAATTTAATCTTCTACTGATAACCCAACAGTTGCCAAGTGCCTTCCTCAGGGGCTAGCAGAACAGAGTAAGGAGTTCGCAAAATATGGTCATCAGACCGGAGTTTGATTTCTGGCTTGGATCTCTCATGCAAGTTTCCATAAGCATCTTAATCATATGTAAAGATTAATTTGTCTTTATTGCTTATAATGTCCCTTTTATCTTTGATTTTATGATTTCCCTACAAAAATTACATTGCAGTTTATTTTGGATATACATTTTATGTGTATATATTGTCTTTCCCAAAGAAATGAAAATTCCTTGAGTGTAGAGAATGCTTCATGTTTGAGTAACTGGTTCAGTGCCAGGCACAGAGGAAAATCTTAATAAATGTTCATCAGTTAATTTATAATTTTTTTTGCAGCTCTGGAAAATTAAATTTATTTTTCTTAAATTATACAGTATTGCATCTAGAAATGATGTGAGAGATCATTTAATCCAGCTACCTCATTTTACAGAAGAGGCAAGTGAGTCCTAAGGAGATAAAATAACTGATCCGAGATCACATCAAATGATCAATTCAAAATTTGAACCCAAGCTTCTTGAATCCAAATTTATCAGTCTTTCTAATCCATCTGCTGCTTAAAATTATTGTCCATTTGTCACTGTGACAGATTCTTTTAAGCACCATGTATCCATGCTTAAAAGGTAACCTTTATTTCCCACTTGATTTTATGCAATCATTCTTGGTTAATTTGCAGAAAGAAAATCTGTCTTCCTTTGTCTTTATGTTAGGGAGACTGTCTTCATCTAAGCTACAGCACCACTACAAACTCAAGTGTTACTTGTATCCACTCAAGGACCATAATTAAACTTCTGGAGGGTACTCACTGATTACTGAAAGCTCCAAATTTAAAGTGAAGCCTGACAGCTTATTTAGACAGATGAATTTCTACCTGTTTGAGGATCACAACTATTATTGGAAGCAATCACAGGTACATCATATGGAGAAATACAGAAGAAAGTATAAGTTATTTTTCCCCTTTCCTTTTGTGAGAAAATTTCCACTTGCAAAGGTGGCATTAATTTTCAAAGACAAATGAGTTACATTTTTTTTCTTGGCTGAAAAATATTTAAAAGTTAGACATTTGAGTATCTTACATTTAGGTATACATCCTATTGTATTAGAGAAGCTGTAAGATGTCAGGGTTCTGTAGCAATCAAGTCTCTAATCTTTTGATGTATGGAGGGACACACACTCAAACAGGCTTGACTGAAGGGAGGGGCAGGATCTTGTCAAAGTAATCCTTCACTTCCCCCTTTCCACTAGGCAGTTAGAAAGTCAGTGACAATATGGAGGTTGAATTGATATCTTTTGGGCCAAGATGGTAAGTGGAGAAAGGTGAAACCCCTTATGATTATATCTTTCTCTCTATTATTTCCCACAGGATAGAATAGGAGAAGCTTGATGTCATTGAAGCTCACAGGCAGAGAGGATAAGATTTACTCCAGGGCTGCAAAGTAGGAGGAACCCAATTTGAGGAGGTTGTGAGTATATCCCAAAATTATAACTAGGCACTGCTCCCAACTGATAAAAGTTTTAATAATAGGTGAGAATGGGAAGGAAGGGAGATTGATAAGGATAGATAAGGTCTGGGAAGCTCACAAACAGTTATGTCCAAGCAGCCCCTCCCCCAAAGGGGAAAGGTAACTTGAATAGCTAATCTGCTGTCTAATCCTATAAATATTCTTCTTCTATATCTAAATAACTAAATAAAGGTAGACTGTGATGTAGTTGAATGTCAAACCCAGGTAAAGCAGGTCGGCAGTTAGGAACTAAAATTGCTTTGCTCAGATTTAAGCCTCAAGCCCCAAGAGCAACCTCAGTGACCTGCCTATTCCAATCCCAGAGAACCAACTGCCTTTAACTGTCCCCTCTCTCAGAGTTCTAGGGGGGGCCCTCTGGAATTCTGAGCTGAAGCCTGAACCCCTCTCTGCAGCTTGAATCCCTCTCTGCAATATGAATCTCACAATCCTTTGTGGAGCCTTTACAGAACTCTAAAATATAACTTTTATTGCTAAGTGAATGAATTAATTTTAAATGAAAAACTAATTAGGAATGAGTCAATGTATTTTATCCAAAGTCTAATTGAGAAACAATGGGGCATAGGGCAATGACCAATGCTTATGGAGTCAGAAAATTTATTTTCTTATTTTAGCTCTGCTGTTTCCTTGCTATGTGACCCTGGACAAGTAACTTTACCTCTTAGAACATCAGCTTCCTTATTTACAAAATAATAGAGTTGGGCTAGATGAGCTTATAGTCCTTTTTCCTATTATTTTCTTTAAAAAATAATTTTACAACTTACTCCAATTATATGTAAAAAAGTTTTAAATATTTTTCAAAGAATATGACCTTGACTTCTCACCCTCCCTCCCTCCAAAACCACCCACCAACCTTGTGACAGTAAGCAATATCATATAGATTTTACATATATAATCATGCAAAATATTTTCCCAAATTAATCCTCTTATCGAAGGAAATGAATAGAAAAAAATTAAGAAAATGAAAAAAGTTTGCTTTGTTCTGAATTCAGACTCCCTTCTTTTTCTCTGAAAGTAGTTGATATTTTTTATTATGAGTCCTTTGGGATAATTTTAGATGATTATATTGCTAAGAATAGCGGCTACTTAGTTTTCATTGTAAAGTATTCCCTTCATTATACAATTTTCTCCTGGTTCTGCTTATTTCACACTGCTTCAGTTCATGTAAGTCTCTCCAAGTTTTTCTGAATCCTTCCTGCTTCTCATTTCTTATAGCAAAATAGTATTTCACTACAATCATATGATATAACTTACTCAGCCACTCCCCAATTGATAAGTACACCCTCATTTTCCAAATCTTTACCCCTAAAAAGAGCTGCTTTACATATTTTATGTATAAATGTCTTTCCGTTTTTAAAAATATTTTTAAGGGGCAGCAGGGTAGCTCAGTGGATTGAGAGCCAGGCCTAGCAACAGGAGATCCTAGGTTCAAAATCGGCCTCAGACACTTCCCAGCTGTGTGTAAGAGGGAAATTTAGGTATTTTATAGATATGTGTTTAAAGTGTGGCCACCAGGATTCAACAATTCAAGTTGATCCTGTAATTAAATCAGACCTAAGTCAGCTTAGGGTTAAGGCACTTTATTTACAATCAGGAAGGTAAAAGTATAGGAATAAAGAGAAAGGGAGAGGCTAGTCCAGGCCTGTGAATGCCTGGACTAGAGAGAAGGTTAAAAGGCTAAATAAATGAAGCTGCAAGCCTCAAGGCCTAGCAACCAGATAGGCTGGTGCCTGCTTAAGGCAGAGTTTGGAAGCGGCCTGGGTAGGCCAAGGAAGTCAGTCTAACTTACCCAAGTGACCATTCAGAGTAGAAGCTGCCTGAGGTCTCCTCAGAGATCCATCAGCACCATGTTCAGAGTGGAACTGCCTCAACAGGAAGTAGTCAACATACTTAAAGAGATGGTGTCTTTTGTCACTTCCCCACCTCTAATTCAAGTGGACAAATGGCAGTCTCTACACTGATTTGGACTGCCCAAAGGGCAGTCCCTTGTTCTTGATTTGTTACTTACTGTCACATGTGGGTAACTCGTCTCCCCTCCCCACTAAGAAAGGTGAGGAATTACATCATTTCTATGCCTAGGTTAAGTAAGAGTTTAGCTATGAATGACTAGAGCTAATTCTATTTACACATGTGTGACCCTGGGCAAGTCACTTGACCCCCATTGCCCAACCTTACCACCCTTCCACCAAGGAGCCAATGCACAGAAGTTAAGGGTTTAAAAATATTATTTCTGGTTCAAAGGGTATGTATTGGTTTTGTTACCCTTTGGGCATAGGTATAAGTTGCTCTCCTGAATGATTGAATCAGTTCACAACTACCTCAACAATGCATTCATGTCCCAATTTTCACATACTCCCTCCAAGTTTTGTCATTTTCTTTTTCTGTCATAATAGTCAATCTGATAGAGGTGGGGTGGTACCTCAGAATTGTTTGTATGTGAATTTCTCTAATTAATAGTGATTTAGAGAATTTTTTGCATGGCTATAAGAAAGCTTCAATTATTGTTTGAAAATTGCCTTTTAATATCCTTTGACCATTTATCAGTTGAGAATGACTTGTATTTTTATATATTCTACTTATTTCTCTATGTATTTGAGAAATGAGACCTTTATTAGAGACCTGAAGAAAATCATCACAATTTTATGATTATTGTATATTACTTTCCATTCTATTTACTTCTATTTCATTTCTGACCTCACTTCCCCCAATTTGTCCTCTTTTTATCAACTACACCCTCCCCACTTTATTATCCCCTTCCCCTCCTATTTTCCTGTAGGGTAAGATAGCTTTGTACACTCAATTGATTTTGTATATTCTTCCCTCATATTAAGCCAATTCTGATGAGGTTCACATACTCTCTTCCCCAACTCCACTATCTTCCCCTCAACTATGAATGCTTTCATGCCTTTTATTGTGCAATAATTTACTCCATTCTATTTTCCCTTCACCATCTTAACAATGCATTCCTATTTCTCATGCCTTAATGTTATTTGATTTTTTTTCTATCATTCCATCATATGCAACTCACATTCTCTCCTCTGTCTATGTATACTCTTACAAACTGCCCTAGTAATAAGAAAGCTATTTGGCATTACAAGAATCACCTTCCCATGTAGGGTTGTATATAATTCAATCTTATTGAATGTCTTTTGATTCTCTTTCCTCTTTGTCTACTTACTTTTTTTTGAGTCCTGTATTTTGGAGTCAGATTTTCCATTCAGCTCTGGTATTTTCATCAGAAATACTTGAAAATACTCTACTTCATTGAATACCCTTTTTATCTGCTTAAGGATTATGCTTGGTTTGCATAAGTAAGTGATTCTTTGTTGAATTCCTCATTCATTTACCCTCTGGAATATCATATTCTATGTTTTCTGTTCCCTTTAATGTAGAAGTTGCTAAGTCTTATGTTATCCTGCCTGTAATTGCACAGTATTTGAATTGTTTCTCTTTGGCTGCTTGAGAAAATATTGCAAGTATCCAAAGAAAATTCATCCACATCTTAATTGTCAAATTGGTCTCCCTAAAAAATCTGACCATGTCAACCCCTATTCAGAAAACTCCAGCTACTTCCTTTTAATTCCATGATAAAATATAATATTCAACACTGACAATATTTTGAAACCAAGGGTTCAAATTCTTCATTAATTAAATCATCCCCTAAATTTGTCTCCCTCTAATTTCTCACCTTGTAATCCATCTTATACGCAACTGCTAAATCAATAATTCCATACCTCATATTTAACCATGTCAATCCTCATTCCCTGCTAAAGAAATTTCAACAAGTTCCTCTTGCTTCTTGCATAAGTTATAGGACTCTCATTTTTAAAATTTCTTTATGTGACATAATCCTAACTTTATATATTTGCTATCAATTATTCTATTTTATGAACTCTATCTTCCAACTCAATTGACTATAATTGTACCTATAAGACATTCCATCTATTGACCTTATGACTTTTCACAAACAGACCTCTCCCCATTCTTGCAATGTATCCCTCCCTTTCTTTTGACTCAGAATAGCTATCTTTCTTAAATATCTTTCCTGATTCCCTCTCCCTTCAACCCCAATATTTGCTCTCATTTTCTTTCCCACATCTACAAATAATTTTTATTCATATTTTATTCATATTTTGGGCACATATTTATCCCTTCCCACTCAACTCAATATAAGCTGCTTGTGGGCAAGGAGACTTGGTTATATCTTTCTATTCCAATCTCCTAGCACAGTGCATAACACATGAAAGGAATTTTTACTAAATCATTGATGAATGAATGAATACATATTAAATGAATAAAGGAGATAGTAAGGAGTGTTATGTACAGTTTGGAGCCTGGGTTACTTGTGGGTGTTGAATCTTAAATGGGACACCTAGATATGATAGTGAACCCCAAAAGGGTCACCCACTGCAGTTGATGTTACAAAGAATCTGCTTATCCCAAACTCAAGATGACTACAGTATCCCAGGGCTACCAGCCAGGCAAGGAATCAACTGGTAAAATAATTCAACTAACTCTGCCCAGCCCAAGCCCTGTGCCTTGGATAATGCCTTTTCTGATTGAGGATTTGATCAATAATGTTGAGGGAATATAATAAACTCCTTCCCTTAAACTGACACAGGATGTAATCAACTAGAGACCACTAGATCTTTGATGAAGCTCAGGCAAGTTGTATTTTAAATATGATTTAATAACTAATAGATCTAGGGGAGGAGGGGCCAGGTAATGGCTGGGAAAGTGAGAATTAGAAATCCTTAAATATATCTAGATGACTATATTGTGAGGTATCCTCTCTTATATATTGCTGATCAAATTTCTTGATTGCTAATAGCCTGGCTGAAGCCAGACCTTTCTCAACCTACAGTCAAGGTTATCCTGCTAAATGATAGGTTTTGTTGGTCTTTTTGGTAAATGTAATTCAGGAAACAGGGATTGATTAAACACAATTGAAAACTGGTTGCTGGTTGATGAATGAATCGAGCACAAGCTAGGCCTACCCAATCCACCCTTCACCCCAAAATATCTCACAACTGAGACTCAGATTGTTTCAAATCCCTGCCTTTTATACCTGAGCTTAACTGTCCTGGCTCCTGCCAAGATCATGTTCATTCCACATTCTAAGCAGGTAACTGTCCATCATCTTGACTTCAACATGGCTGTCAAATATTTTCTTACAAGAGGCTATGGATTTCAGTCATTGTGGCCTTTTGGAGTTATGAAACTCTATCCACTATCACCCCTACCCCCTGTTCTATCCCCACAACACTTTAAACAAATGAGATAATAATTATAAATTGTTCAGCAGAGTTCCTAACATAAAAGCATCATATGAATATTATTATTAATGGCTATTATGTGACAACAATTATTTTTTCCTTCAATAATCTCTTAGGATTTTGTAGTCTTTTATGATTTCATGTCCAATCCTGAGTATGCTTACAGCTGCTCTCATGATGGCTTGATTTTCCTATCTCTCTATTTAGATCTCAATATGCCAAATCACAGAATTCACAAGGGGATTAGGAACTCTCAACACCTTCCTCTTGTTATGGGTGGTATGGTGATACGGAACAGGGCCTGGTAGAGAGATGGCCCAATGTCCTCTGATGGTCTAAGGACCTAAGCTGAGTGGGGATGAGAAGCCTAAGTGAACACCAAGTTGTGGTAGTGAACACTAGGTACCACAAATATTTGAAGCTCAGCTGAACACCAAATCCTACCTAAAAGTGCCCAGGGCTAATTGATTGAGTGAGAAGCTGTGAATTGGATCACACAGCTTCTCTGATTACTTGCCCAGGGGTTAAGTTGATGGATGGATGATGTTGATGATGAGTGAATAGATGTTAATGATCAGTGGATAATGCTGTGACTGAGATTTTGTCTTTGCCTGAATATTTCCTTTCCCCTTAAATGCAAAGGATATCAAGGTAATTTTTAGAATAATAACAGCCTTCACCTATATAAGCTTTAAGGATTTAATTGTAATCAACTCAAGGGAAGGAATCAGGGTTGAAGGAAGAAGGTGTTGGGAATCTATACTAGACTATGATCAGATTTGTTGGTCAATGACTAATCAGGTTGTAACTTTTGACTGGAGAGATTCCTCTCTCTCTGGCCCTGATCAAGCCAGGCACCTTTGGCCCTGACCAGGCGAATTGAGGTTTGATGATGTTCTTCTTAATGTACAGGTACTATGTCTCAGATCTATTCAGTAGCTGATGATTTTGTAATAAATGAAACAGAATACAGGTAACTTAAACAGGTTGATTGGCCTACCCACCCAGCCACCCCAGGTCCTCTTCTCATAAGTGAGAGAGCATCTTGATTCAGCTCCTGCCTTTTATAGTGTAGGCAGTAACTGCCTTTCTCCCCCTGGCTCATGGCATCTGGGTAAATTCTAAATTCCAAACTGTTGGTTGTCACTCATCCTGTTCTCTATTTTCTTTTCAGAAATTGAAATTATACTCTCCACCTTCCCTTTTCTTCCTTTTTCTGTGAAATGTCACCTCATGTTTCTGGCCGTCTGCAGAGGTTTTTGTTAAATATGTCTTCCGGTTGTGCCTAAAGATGTCCTTAGGAAGTATGTGGTAGTGGAAATAACACTGGATTTGAAAATAGTAGATCTGTATATAAATGTTCTGCCCTTTTTAAATAATTTTATGAATTGATACAACTCACTTCATCATTCCAGTATTCAGTGTCCTCATCTATAAAAAGAGAAGTTCAGGAGATGATATTTATGCCCCTTCTAACTCTAAATCTCATGCTCCTCTGAGGGTAAATTGAACTGAGAAATAGAGGTAGATGGGGTATAGTATAAATATTTGTAGATTTTTGAGCTAAAGAGCTGGGGTTAAGTATTCTACTCTCTACTTAATCCCACTTGACCCTGAACAAAGCATTCAAACTATTTGGGATTCAATTTTTCTATCATGTGAGAGGCTTGACAATATGGCCTCCAAGGTCCTTTTCAGCTCTAAAGATTTGTTTTATCACTTGGCTCCATCTCTTCATATAATGGCATCACTGAATGCTACTACAGATTATAGGATGTGAGTCAGAATCCATATAGAATCTTACTACAGGCTTTTAATACAAAACTCCATCAAGATATTTCTTTTAGCAGGAAACCAGAAGAGTGATTTTATTTGCCAAATTAAATGAACAATTTTGTTTTGTTTTTTTTAATAACCCAAAGGAAAGAGATTTCACTGAATAAATAACAAGATAAATGACAAAAAAGATTTCAACTATTCAGTCTGTGATGCATTCTCCCATTGCTTATCATATCCAAGGGATGAAAAGATACTCATAAGGAATACATGTGAGTAGGGAACATGGATAGAGTAGCCCCAATATAGGGCACCCATTCAGCCAGCTTTATCTGCTTTCTGGGACCAGAATGAATTAAACTCTGATACTATGCAGTATCATCTCCTCTAATAATGTCATCAGGTAAGTGGCTTTCTCTGTTAATCCGGTCTCTATGCTATTCAGTTCTCTCTGTTATTACATGCAGCTGAATGTCTTTACTCTTGAATACCTGGATTTTCTCTTTATTACCTTCTGATTGTGTCCAGTTGTTAGATAGCCTTTTCTCCAAAAGCGAGGACTAAGCATTTTCAATTATAACCCATGGATCTATCTATCTACCTATCTATCTACCTATCTATCTATCTATCTATCTATCTATCTATCTATCTATCTATCTATCTATCTATCTATCTATCCATCTATCTATCTATCTATCTATCTATCTATCTATCTATCTATCTAGATATCTATCTAGATATCTATCTAGATATCTATCTAGATATCTATCTATCTAGATATCTAGATATCTATCTAGATATCTATCTAGATATCTATCTATATCTCCAATTACCAGAAACCAACAAAAGCACTCAGGATGAGATTGTTTAATCTTTCAACAGCTTTTCCCCTTGCTCTCTCATATAAATTGGTACCAGTAACAAGATTGTTGGTCTTTCTACATTCTGGTCCTATGATTTATCAGTAAATGTCTGACTAGTAATTGTTTGAAGTAATAAATTGAACCCAAATCACCTGACTCCAAGTACTGTATTCTTTATACACTTCTACCATGATTTTCCTCATAAAGAAGCATGAAAAAAAAGACAACATAATACATGCTCCAAAGTATTTCATGGCAAAATGAATTTGAGAAACACTGTATAGGTAAAAATATTAATATCAAAATAGTGGTTTGTTGAGTTCATCAATTTCAGCCCATCTAATACACTTTTAGGTCAAATCTTAGGGACCAGTGCTGAATTATCCCCTTTCCCTAAAATTTTCTCATTGGTGTTGCATAATGTCACCTCCTTAGAAAAGGTCTAAAGTAGAATATGAAAATAAAGGAGACTTTCATTATGCTAACTAAAAGAATAGACATTTTAAAATAATGTATCTCTGAGCTCAAACAACACACAAACACAAGTTGGGAATGAAAACAATAACTTTTGCTAATAACACAATAAATCTTATTTTTAAGTACATTGACATTTGCAACATCCGTATGAGTTATAGTGAATATATTCTTATCTTTATTTTGAAAACTAAGATTCATAGAAATGAATTCCCTGCCCCCAGCCAGGTCACACAACAAGGAAGTATCATGATTTGAATTGAGTTCTCTCCTAACTCCAAAATTCAACCTTCTTTCCACTATGCCATGTTGTCTACCTAGAGTTTCAGAGTAATTAAGCCCTGTTCGAGCCAGTAGTAGTAAACTCTCAATAATGCTTCTTAGCTTGGATCTAGATATATTATCCTTTTCTTTAAAAAATAAAATTTAACTCTTGTTTGTCACAGCATTATCTTTCCCAATACAAACAACCCCACTACACATCTCTCCCAAAAAGTTAAGAAAATCAAATGAGCACACTGAAAGTACCTGATAGAATATGCCATATTCATCTGTTATCTCTTATTTCTTTATAATAATAATAGAAATATATCAAAGATGTCTATTTTGTGAACTAAATTCTGGTGTTCTTTGTGGTATTTTCCTTTACATTAACTGTGGTCATTCTATGAGCTATACTTTTGATTCTGCTTACTTCCTGTCCCTAGGCATAGACATCATGAAGGTCTGGTGTTTTATTGTCTGATTTCCTTTAAGATCTAAGCAAAAGGATATTTGTGAAATTATCTCTTTGTTGATATAGTCAATATCAAATGAGCAAAAGATTGTTTAGCACAATGAATCTTAATTTTTTAACAGCTATTAATTGGGAATTTTAGATATGAAAAAACAAACATCATATTTAATATGATAGCTTAGTTATAAGGTAGCCAGATGTTGCCTCTAGCAATACTTCATTATGCCAAGGCTGCAACCTTCTGCCCAAGATTTTGCTGAACTGTAGACAACCTCTTGTTGAATATTCCCTAATACAAGGATGTCATGTTACAGAAAGGCTGAGTTCCAATAATTCAACATTATGATTAAAGGTCTTCTTACTTATACCCAGCACTGATATATTGATACAGATAATTTAATTTCCAGAAGATGATCGGGAGTATATGTTTGTGTTTGCATGTGTGTACTTACATGTGTATGTGTTAAGCAAACATATGTCTTTAGGCAATTCCATACATATATTGCATTGGGAGTTTAAAATAATTTCAGTAGTCTCAGTCATTTCTCCATTTAAATTAATGAACCCTTTCCATGTTGTCTATTCAATGTGACAATGTCCCAACTCTAAAAGGGGATTTCAGTGGCACATAAAAATTGATTTTAAAAGGAATTAAATTTAATCGCTAAAGGTACAGAAAAAATATTCAGAAAAATCCCCAAACAAACATGGTAAGTACCTCGTTAAGATCAAAGATGAATCTCAGGAGCCTCCAGTGGCTTCCTATTGCCTCTCAGATGAAACAAAAACTTTTCTGCTTAACATTTAAGATATCCCTCCATCTAATTCACCTCTCTTTCCTTATTTCATGAAACCCTCATATAAGTAAAGCAGGTTTCCACTAACTTAGTTCTTCCTCATCCCATCTCATTACTCATGGAGTCACAAAAGGTATTCCACAGGATCAGAAGGACTTAATAAATGCAAGTTGATTGACTGACTTTGGATCCTTATCTTCCTTCAAAGGATCTATTTGACTTTATAAAGTGCTTTTCCTTCTCTTTAAGTTGTCATCACTGTAGTTATTTGTGAGTGGGTACTCTATCTGCCTAGTAAAATGTGAAGTCTTTGATGATAAGGACTGTTTCATTTTTGTCATTGCTTCTCTAGCATCTCAAAGTAATGCTTTACACATTGTAGTTGCCTGATAAATAGACTTTGAATTAAATTGACTTGAGAAGCAACCATATGTGGTTGAGTCAGCCAATGGATAGAAAGTAAAAGTGCTATGTTTACTATGGCAGATTTTGAAAGAAGATGATTTTCTACCTACTTCTCTGATTATTCCTTCTCCTTTATTATGTTTCCCCCCTACCTCTTTAACATATTTATTCCCAAGGTTCTGTCCAAGGCCCTTCTTTAAAGTCTCTGTGCCATATTATGCACTATCACTGCAGCAAATATCACCTCTTTAGAAATGTTGCCCCAATCCATATTTAGATCCCTAAATTTTCTTTTTTCTTTTTTTTCAGGAGAGTCTTTTAATGAAAGGTAACTGTAAGTACAGAAAGAATATGTACATGCATATCTTTATTTATTTCTTAAATATTTATTAACTCATTTTATATTATGTTATCTTATTTTTAATTTTTATTTTGAATATTTTCCCCTAGTTACTGTTTCATGTTCTTTCCCTCTCCCCCAAACTCCCCTAACTCCCCTTAGCTGACGCACAATTCCACTGGGTTTTACATGTGTCATTGATCAAGACTTAATTCCATATTATTGATATTTGGACTAGAGTTATTATTTAGTGTCTACATCCCCAATAATATCCCCAGCAGCCCATGAGTTCAAGTAGTTGTTTTTCTTCTGTGTTTTTACTCCCACAGTTCTTCTGAATGTGACTAGTTTTCTTTCTCATAAGTTCCTCAGCCTTTCTCTGGCTCCTTGCATTGCTGCTAGTAGAGAAGTCCGTTATGTTCGACTATACCACAGTGTATCAGTCTCTGTGTACAATGTTCTCCTGGATCTGTTCCTTTCACTCTGCATCCATTCCTGGAGGTCATTACAGTTCACATGGAATTCCTCTAGATCCCTAAGATTTCTCCAGGATTTTAGGCTTATTTTTTAACTGCTTCTCAAATGTCTACCACACCTTCCCCTCCCTCTTCCCCCAATACCCACCACACATATATTTAAATGTCCTGTCAGGATCTAAACATATATAAATTAACTTAGCATAGCAAATAGGGACTAATCTTTTAATTTTAGCAATTTTAGTAATTCTTGGATGAGAAAACTCACTCTTATTGTAAGTCAGCACCCGTACTACAACCTATATTCTTAGCACATTTCAGAGACCTCTATATGGATGCATGACTTGACAACAGTGATACATCAGATTGTAGGACTTGAATCCAGATCTTCACTTCACAGCCAACTCTCAAAAACCTGGAAAGATTTATATGAAGTGATACAAAGTGAAGTGAGCAAAACCAGAAGACTGTACACAGTAAAAATAATAAAGCATTATGATTAACTGTGAATGACAACTATTATGAGCAAAGTGAGGATACAGAATAATTCCAAGAGATTTAGGAGTAAAAAAAAGTAAAAAAAAATACCACCATAGAAGGAACCGATAGAGTCTGAATGCAGATTGAAACATATCATTCTTTATTTCCTCCTTGAATTTTTCTCTTGTGTAAGTGATATGTGCCTTCTTTCACAATATGAGGGACATGGAAATATATAATGTATGATAACACATAAACAACCTATAACAGATTACCTGCCATGTTGGAAAGGGGTAGAAGGTAGAGAGAGAACATGTATCACAAAATATAAGGAAGAAATTATTTTAAAATGTATCAATTTGTAATCTGGAAAAAATTAAAAATGTAAAAAAGCCAACTTTCTACACATCTTAAACTGCTGCCTCTCAAACTCATTAGGTTACGTTAAAAAATGTTCCTGTTATTTATTTCTATCATTATGCTACCATTAATCAGATTAAAAGTTTCAGATTTATTTTTTATTCTTTCCCTTTCCTTACTTTCCATATTCATCCAGCTAGAGATTAAATGAAGGGTAACCATAGAAGAGAAGAAGGCACTAACAGCTAGGGAAATAAGAAAGTAAACAAACATTTATTAAGCATCTACTATAGAAGATGGCAATTTTAATTTAGTTTTGAAAGAATCAAGAGATAATGAAAATCAAAGGGAAAACATTTTAACTAGGGAAACCAGTCAGTGAAAAGAAAGAGAAGAAGGAAGACTAGCTTTGTGTAAGATACTGCAAGTAGGCCAATATTTTCATTCTATTCTATCCTTCTGGAGTAATCATATTAATGCACTATTTAAAAAACATAACTCCTACTCAGAAAACTGTGGTGATTTCCCAGGGAGCAATGAATAAACTAATTTTTTTCAGGATTCAAGATCAGCTTTAATCTACTTACTCTCTCTCTCTCTCTCTCTCTCTCTCTCTCTCTCTCTCTCTCTCTCTCTCCACTTCTTTTACTTTTTCCTATAATTTATTAACCTGTTTTATGGAAACTATAAATAAAATCTGTTTTCTCTATCCCTCATTTTAACCCTGGTCTTTCTCATTTCCATGGTTTTCCTCACTCCTTCCCCTATTCCTGTAATGAGTGTTCCCAAGGACTTCTGTTGAAATCTTTCCCTTCTTTGAAGGTCCAGCTCAGCTGCCACTTCTTCCTCATATCCATGAATCCATTACCTCCTGATCCATTTTGAAAAAAGATATCTCTCTCCTCCAATTTCTCATAGCACTTAGTCTGGACATATTTTGGAGTTATCATATTGTCCCTTGTATTTCAGTGATTTGTACTGTTGTTCTTCCCTCATTTACTATAAACTTCTTGGAAGAAAGGTCTTTCTTTCTGTCCCATAGCACTCTCTTGCATATAACATGTTTCCTCGAAAACATAAATTTATCAAACTTCCACTTAGGTCTATTAGTGAGATCCCTGCTCTGATTAGGCCCAATATACTCCCAAAATCCCGAGTATGGATGCCAGACCTCTTTCTTTATATCTCAGCCTCTTGTTTCTTTTCTTTACAGATGTCCAAAACAAAATCAAAATCAAATGAATTTGGTGGAATGTCTTATAATGTCTATTTGACCTGATATATACTAGGTATCCCAAGTTTCCTATGCTTATATTCATGAATGACAATTTAATGTAATTGATCTGAGGTAAGACCTTCCTAGATTCAAAAAAGTCCAAAACGAACAATGACAACAAAAAATAATTGTTGAAAAGGAAAAAAAGTCAGATATTCTTTTTAGAATTGAAAGCATGATAGTTGTCAGGGAATTCAGAGATCACCTAATCAGATTCCCTCATATTATAGATATGATAACTGAGGTATAGAAAGATGGGAAAATCAAGTCACAAGTAAATGATCAAATTAAAGTGATAATTTCATGCAAAATGATTCAAAATGACATTCTTGGTAAATATATTATGCCATCTCTTCTTGAAGGCTTTTAAAATTAACATTTGGGACATATCATTTCAGGTGCTTTTCAAATTTTTTTTAATTTAAACCCTTTCCTTATATCTTAGAATCCATACTATATATTGACTCCAAGACAGAAGAGCAATAAGGGCTAGGCAATTGGGGTTAAATGACTTGCCCAGGGATACACAGCTAGGAAGTATCTGAGGCTAGATTTGAACCTTGGACCTCCCATCTCTATGCCTGTGTTTCAATCTACTGAGCCACCAAGCTGCCCCCTTCAAGTATAATATAATGCTTCCATTTATGACCTCATACTAATGAGATTTCAACATAATGAGACATGTCTTTTTTACTGTTGATTTAATTTAAAAATACATTAAAATTTATGAAGATTATATTCAAGTATCTTTGTAAGAATGTGATATACTACTGGTAAAATCAAGTTCTAATTTGAGGGCCTGAGCATAAATTTTATTCTGCTGATTTATATTATGAGAGATTAGCAGCACCTCTATTTCATGCACTTTTGAAGTGCTATTGTGAGGTGAGAAAAGATGAGAAAGCTGCAGATATGACCCGGCAACTTACTGTGAATCTTTAACTTTTGGGAACCAACCTAATTAACTTCAAAAAGGTTTATGAGCAAACGTTTCCAATTAGACCACTCATGAAGATAGAATGGTATAGTAGATATGGATGTACAGTAGAGCCTGAATCAGGACGCTTTGGGTTCATGTCCAGACTCTGATCGTAATAGGCTATCTAACAAGGAACACATCCATTCACCTTTCATCTCTAAGCTTTATTTCCCCTCATTTCTAAGATTCTGATCTTTGGACTGGTAGAACCTTCTTCATAGGTTCAGGTGGCATATCAAATGAGATAGTGTAGGTAAAGTAGTTTTTGAACAAAAAGAACTAACCAGAATGATAGAATTATGTGTTTTTGAAGTGGTTTAGGAAATTAGATTAAGGACAAATTACTTTATACTGCAAAGTGCTAAGGGAGATTTGCCTTAATGATATTAATACTATTAAGCAATTTACTTTCTAGAGATAGCTTGGAGGAACAGGTGTCCTATTGGACTTAAAGTCCAGAAACCCTATGTAGCAGTCCAGGCATGTATCAACCTTGCTTATATTTTAGGGGTACTCAAAAACCACACTTATGAGCTATGTGTTCATTTTTACCAAACTAAGTTCTATGCCCTAGGTTCAATACTTAATCTTATCAAATTGGGACCCAGGTTACACTCAAGAAGCCTACCAGATATCTCAGTATCTTTGTTTTACCAATAGCAATTACTTAACATAGCCATCCAACAAACTTATATGCCTTAGGCCATATGTATTCCTGATTTGGAGCATTAGCTACATCTATTGTTTTAGCTATGTGCATCTTGTTATGATCTCCCAACTTGTCAAACCACCTTTGTTCCTTCCCCCCTTCCTTTTTTTTTAACCCTAATAAAAATTAGTATGCGGGAACATGAAGAAGCTCTTCACCACCAGAGCTCTATTCCATCAGAGCTCAATTCCAACTAAAGCCTACTCACTGTAAGGTCTATGCTTTTGCTAAAATTCTCTTGTCTTTTGAGTCTTTCTTACCACCATCAGAGGAGCATGCAGGCTGGAGCCCAGGTTGTTGAATCCTTAATCTCTGAGTCTTTCTTTTCTATCACCAATTGTCCCTCAGTCTTCAACCTCCCCTCTGAATGTTCCCCCATGAATATATATTTGTTAGGGCTACTGAACTCCAACACCCTGGGTGCAATTTCCACCTATGCTTACTAGCTGGGTGACGCTAGGCAAGTCATTTGACATCTTTATTTTTCTTATAATTCCGTAAGACTTCTCTAATGACTGGTAGAGAATTTATATTGGTATAGAAGTTTGCTTATTTTCTTAAGTTACTTCTACTTGTTTTGTAATTCTATCTTGATCTTCAAATTTCCACTTCCAACTCTACTTTAAACTCCAAACTTTAGGTTTGGCAGGAACTGAAAAATAACCTAAATACGGTTGCCCCCTATTAAAGGGTACTTCTTTACAATTAATGTGATTCTGTTCAGACAAGGATTTCTGGATGCTCAGGAGCACTGAAAGGAAATCTGATACTTCCACTCAAACCATGATCTGATGAAACCAAACGGAGAAAACAAAATTTGATCATTAAACTATTTATGGAGGTTATAATTTCCACTGGGCAAGTCTGTACAGTGCCCTTGGAAAATAGCCCTGTGTGCCAGTAGAAACTGAACTCCTTTGAATTATGTCCATGCTGCCAGGCAGTTAAGGATATTATACACACCATACACACACACACATACATACCCCACACACATGTGAGCACATACATACATATCATAAACATGAGGTTTAAATGAGGCAGGCACATGCCTACTGCTAGGACACAGAGGCAATATATGATGGTGTATACTTTTAGTAGGCAATGAGGGAAACACAGATCTATCATTGAGGAATATTTTTTAAATTTGGGAATGATTTGAAAAATATAACTTTGCATGTAAGGAGCCATTCTTCTAATAGGATGTGGTTGAAGTAATAATCAATCAAAAATTAAGCTAAAACTAGAAGGAAACTTTTCAAGTTATTCAGTCCACTATTGTTTTTTTAAAAAAACAATCAGTTCATTTGTTTGTTATGTTAAAATGCCCACAAAATCCCACCCCTCAATAGAAAGGGCATAATTTGGCAAAGCAAAAAAAAGATATTTTATGTATAAAATTATGTCTATGTCTTCCTTGTTTCTATTTCTCAGTTTTTCTCTGAAGATAGACATATAAAAGCATATTTAAAACAACATTCCTGATGTTGTATATAATGTTTTATTGGTTCTGATAATTTTACTCTTCATAATTTCATATAGATCTTTCATTGTTTTCTAAATTTTTAAAGAAATGTTCTTCAATTACATGTAGAGATAATTATTGACAACTGTATTCTGACATTTCACAATTCAGATTCTTTTCCTCTCTCCCCTCCTCTTCTTTCCCAAGGGAGTAAAAAGTCTAATGTAGGTTAGATCAGTTGAAATATGTAATTCATATTTCTATATTCTCCACATCATGACTGAAGGCAAATATATAATGAAAAGCTCATATAGGAAATAAAGTTAAGGATAACATGTTTTGATCTACCATCAAATTTCAACAGTTCCTTTTTTTGCTTATGGACATCATTTTTATTTTTATTATATCACTTGGGATTGTCATGTAATCTTGTTTTACTGATAACAGTTTAGTCCTTTGTGTTTGATTATCAAGCAATATTTCTGTTATTTGAATTCCCAGTTCTCCTGGTTCCATTCATTTCATTTTGCATCATTTCATATAAATCTTTCTAAGGTTTTCTAAGGTCATCCTGTTTATCATTTCTTATGGCATGTTAGCTTTCTATTACAAACCTATACCACAGTTTGTTCAGCATTTCCTCGATTGATGGACACCCTCTCAGTTTCCAGTTTATTGCCATTACAAAAAGTGCTGATAAAAATATTTTTGTACAAGTAGGTGTGTTTCCCCTATTCTGTTCTCTTTGGGATATAGACCGAGTAGTAGTATTGCTAAGTCAAAGGATATGTATAGTTTTGTGGCCCCTTAGGTATGATTCCTTATTTCTCTTCAGAATTGTATCAGTTTACAGTTACACCAACAGTGTATTAGTATTCCACATTTTTCACATCCTCTACAACATTTCTTATTTTAATTCATATCAGCTACTCTGATAGGTGTGAGATGCTATCTCGGTTGTTTTCCCTTGTTTTTCTCTAATCAATTGTGATTTGGAGTATTTCCTCACTTGAGTATAGATAGATTTATTTTTTTCTTCTCAAAACTTCCTATTCATTTCCTTTAACCATTTATTAATTCTTATAAATTTGCCCCAGTTCTCTATATATGTGAGAAAAGAGGTTTATTTCAGAGATATTTGTTAAAAATGTTTTCCAATTTGTTGTTTTCCTTCTAATCTTGGTCATATTCATTTTGTTTGTGAAAAAAAGTTAAAATTAATATAATCAAAAGTAATTATTTCATTTTCCTAACATTCTGTATGATTTGTTTGGTCATAAATTCTACCCTCATCTACAAGTCTAAAAGGTAACTTTTTCTATATTCTCCTGATTTGTTTATGGTATACCCCTTTATTTCTAGATCGAATATTAATTTTGAATTTATCTTCATGTATGGTGTAAGCATCTAGTCTATGCCTAGTTTCTGCCATATTGTTTCTAACTTTCCCAACAATTTTTGTCAGATAGTGAGTTCTTCCTCCTATAGCTTGGATCTTTAGGTTTACTAAATATTAGGTTATTACATTATTAACTTCTGTGTGTTGATTTCCTAACATATACCATTGCTCTATTAACCTATTTCTTAGTCAAGTACCAGATTTTCTTGATGAGAAATGCTTTATAATACACTTTGGGCTCTGGTTTGGCCAGGCCTCCTTCCTTTATATATTTTCATCAT
This sequence comes from Gracilinanus agilis, assembly GCF_016433145.1. NCBI lineage: Eukaryota > Metazoa > Chordata > Mammalia > Didelphimorphia > Didelphidae > Gracilinanus > Gracilinanus agilis. The sequence goes on along the minus strand of NC_058131.1, from coordinate 204,065,927 downwards.
TAATTTTCTTGCTATTCTTAGACCTTTATTTCCCCCTTCCAGATGTAAGAATTAAAATTAAAACTCTGGTCCTTTGATTTTTATAACTTTTTTTAAAGTCACTTGGATAGGTAAAAGATCAGAAATAGTAGAATGATAAAAGTAAAATTGTCCCATCTAAACTACCACATGGGTAGTCTCAGCCTGGCCATTGCAGCAGTTCCCCTAGTATGGTCACCAAAGATAGAATAGGAACACTTCCTGTATCATCTCTTTTATTCCTTCCTTTTACACCCAGGTCAAATTCAGAGTCATGTCAGGATCAAGTGCATAGGCTACACTAGGTGACATAGGTGACATAAGTGATGTAGCTCCAGGAGAGTCCAGAAACACAATAGAACCCCATATGTGATACCGAGAGAGGATTCCCTTCACACACAGATGGATATTGTTGTGAATTTTTCTGGTTATTGGAAATAATTTTGGGCAGTTTTATTGGTATAGTACACAAAATTTCAAAAAAGAATGTTAAAAAATGTTGTTTACATATAATTGAGAAAAAATTAAATGAAAAATAAATTTAAAATAGTCTTCCTTCCAAGCTGTGTTCTATTGACTACTCTTTGACTATAGTCCATCAAAAATTCTGATTCCAAATCCATTCAACCAGTTCCTATTCTATAGTGTCAATGTCTTTTTTCTAATATGTGTGTTTAGAATTAAATACAGTACTCCAGATGTGGTCTTAGCAGGTTTTTCTGTAGAGAAATGATCATCTCTCTCCTTCTGGACACAGAGTTTATTACTACATCCTGAGATTACATAAGTATAGATTCTTGGCTATCATTTTATACTTGATTTATTTTTAAATAAAACTTTTATCATTAGAGAGCATAGATTTAATCTTCCAAAGTTGTTACCTCTTCATGATTTTTCAAGAGCTTAGTTACTAATTTGAACATTGAAACACATCATTTCCATAGGTAGGTGATTTCTGCCAGCTGGAGACTTAAGTGGCTGTCCCTGTGCAAAACCAAGCTAGAAAGACGTCAGATTGTCCTTCACTAGAAGGGTTGCTTTCTTCTTGTCAATTACCTGGTCCATTTTCGGGATCCTTATTTAATACTGTCTGAGTTTGTCTCAACAGGAATGATCTATTTTTATCACCATAGCCCCAATAGAGTCAAAAGTATTTTTTTAAACCCTTACCTTCAGTCTTGGAATCAATACTGTGTATTGGCTCCAAGGCAGAAGAGTGGTAAGGGCTAGGCAATGGGGGTTAAGTGACTTGCCCAGGGTCACACAGCTGGGAAATGTCTGAGGCCAGATTTGAACCTAGGACCTCCTGTCTCTAGGTCTGGTTCTCAATCTATTGAGCTACCCAGCTGGCCCCCAAAAGTATTTTTAAAAGTTCCTGTAGATTTCCCTTCTCTTTTAGCTAAAATTTTACATATATGTTAGCACTAAATACCATAAAATCTTAATGAATAATATTCCCATTACTGGCATTTTAAAGAATGATTTATTTATGACATATATTGCCTCAAATGAGCTATAAGAAGACTAAATTGGGTTCTCCTAGAAGAATATATTAAATAGATGTACCAACTCTAGTTTTAGATTATTCAGATCCCAAATTGGAGTTGCTTTGTACTGAGAACCCTAGATTATTGATGAGAGGATTAGATATGTTTTATGATAGCTTCATTCACTTCATAGACTGAATCTTCTTTCTTGTCATATTTCATCTTACTTTTCTTCACATATTCAGAATATATCCTTTAAAACTTATTCTATATTACTTGCTCTTGTCCCTTTGCCTCTACTTTGCTTGTGCTTATTCCCATGGTTACTCTTTCAACTATATTCCACAATTCCCCTCCACACCACATCTGCCACACATCTTTCTGTTAACAACTCTCTTCTTTTAACTTCCTACTCAGATGTCACCATTTCCTTTCCTTTTATGAAGGAAAAATCATCCATAACACCAACAATGTAAAAGTTATTTTGCCTTCTTCCCACCTCAAAATCTTTTAGTACTTTGTCTAAACTTCTTTCTTATACTTTCCTCTTTCTCTGTTGTACCATAATCATTTGTGCATATTTGTGCATAATGTATCTGTATTAGATTGTAAACTATTTACTTGGAAACCCAAGTCATTGACACTGGGCCTGGAATAGTACCTTGGATATTATATATAATTACATACAACTAATGAAAGTTTGTTGAGGAAAGAATGACAATCAGAAGCTCAGTCAAGAAAAAAATGAAGCCCTCCCTAAAAGTCACATGGCTTGCAAATCCCAAAGTAGTCTGGGGAAATTTAGTAATGTAAATGTTATTGAGTTATGAACATAGTGTTGATATTGAAAAAAGGACAATGGAACTGAGAGATGTGAGTCTGGCAATGTCAGTCCTGTAGTTCAGGATAAGGACACTGGAGAAAAAAAATGGAAGTCCTACAAAGCCCTATACAAGTGACAGCATTAGGATGAGTTGCGAAAAAGTCTCAATTTTTATTTATACAGTAATTCATTCAATCACATCTGTTCATCTATTTATCTATTTACATCATTTACTGTTTATTTTTAAGAAACTATCAGTTCAAGGAAAATTGACAAATTTTTGAAAAAAAAGAGAAATCATTTAATTTTTAAAATATTCTGAATGTGATGAATGACAACAAATAAGTAATTCCATATATAAAAATAAAATGATTACATATAGAAATGTAAATTTCCATCATATACAATTTGACATAGTCCCATATTCCTCAGAAAGATACTCGTGGAGAAAGGATAAAAATATTTTTGGAACTTTTTAAGATTGATAGAGGAACTGGCACCCCAGAGTTCCATAATTTCTAGTATAAGAATACACAAACACACACACATATAACATAAGAATATAATATATATTCCCAGAGATTTGGGAAATTTCCCCTTTGGTGTGCTTAGGTACTATTTCTTAGTCAATGACATATTTTTGATTCATCCACTTCATGTATTTTCTAGTAAATTTTAATCTCTAGAAATCAGATGTCCATTTGTTACTTGTATAAATGATTTACTCATTATTTACTCTTCCGGTATTTTGTATAAGTAGTATTTGATAAGAATGAGTCGCATGAGTGTGAGTTTAGAATTATTGCTTCCTCTTTAAAAAATAGTGATAAGTAAAGTAAGGGCTTATGTTGCTTTCGAACCTCAAAAAAGTTATATCCCTAGACCAACAATAATTTAGGGCAGGGATGTGTATAATTCTAATAGTGTATTCTTCATTCTCAATGGATAATAAAAAGGCAAATCTCAAATCTCTTCCTGTTTCTCTCCATGTATGAATCAAAGTTCTGCTGGTGAGGGGTAGATAATATTCCAGAGACATGCATCAAATTCTCCCTATAATCCATATTTAGGCAATCTATATAGACATACAAATCTTACATCAAGCACACATCCAACATATGATTAAGCTTTTAGAATAGTCTCATTCAAGGGGAGTTGCCTGATGAATAGATAGCTGAGTACTTCATTAATATTTGTGGAGATTCCAAGGAAACTTTGAGTCTGTTTTTGGGAAAGTGATAAGGGAATCAGATTTGGCCTATAATTAATCTATGAATTGTCTATGAACAAAACCAGATTAAAAAGACTTTGCTCTCACAGTGGGAAAGAGAAATGAGTAGAAAACACTCTGATGTTTGACTTGAGAAGGAAGTCAGAATAATTAAGAAGTGAAGTAGGATGGACCATGCTAATAATTCACTAGATGAGTTTTTAGAAATGGTAAAGTAGAGAAATAGGATGTTAGTATCATAGATTTTTGAGCTAAAAGAAATCTTGGAAGTCATCTAGTTTAATCTCATCATTTACAAAAGAAAAAATAAAACAAATTAAAGGTTAGTGATTTGGCCAAGGTCACAAAAATTGTAAATGGTAGATCTGGGATTCATGTTCAGATCCTTTCTCTCTAGCTTCAATGCTCTTTAAACTATACTATGCTGCTTTACTTTGATAATTTGATTATCTCTTTTAAAATGTATCTATAATATGATATGAGTAACATAGAAAAATCACAAATTGCCTATTTAAATGAACACTATTCAATTCAAAGTAGTCACCTCAAAATGCTAAGGTATACCATTATTTAATTGATGCTGCTATTAACTCTGATATTTTGGATGTTTCTTTAGGAATTCTCCTCACATAGTAGAGTATATTTGGAATAACAAAAATCTTCCCCTTTGGAGGCCAGATACAATTTCTGGAAAGAGTCAAAAGTATTCTAGAGTCAGATTTAATAGATAAGGTAGGTGACTTAACTAGGTAACACCAATTTTCAGACCAAGATTGACACATAGTATCAAAGTTGCGGGACTAATTATCCTTTGTGGCTCAAAATCAGTTCGCAACTCAGTCCCAGAGAGAGGTTTGAAAGGAGAGAGCATACAGGAGTGTGGAAGGAGCACTGGATTTGGAGTCAAAGCATATATGTTTGAATGTCAATTTGATCACTGACTACCTGTATCAAAAAGGCAAGTTATATTTTTCTTTGAGGTGCCTCATTTTTCTGACCTGCAAAAGATGAAATTGTTTTTGATTGCCCCCAAGCTCCCTTTCAGGTTTAAACCTATCATTTTATATCACTGGTTAACTGGCACACATCTACATAATGGTGACTAGGATGGTGAGAGAATTGACTGGAGATGAAGGCTTGTCTTTTTACTTCCACAGTGCCTCTTGCATCTGACCCAATCCTCTTTACTACCACAAACCACAATTACATTAGTTCTCATTTTTTCATGCCTTGACTATTATTGATTGCAGAAGTTTTCTAACTAATCCTCCTGCCTGCAAGGCTATTCTCTCTACAATCTGTCACTCACACACTTCTATTTGAGATCTTTCCTAATGCAATTCTGATCTTGATTGCCAAAATCTTCTGTGTGAAGGAAATCATTGAGCAGATTGGGTCATGAGGATAGAATGACAACTGGAAAAAGGCAGCAATAGAGCCAAGAGATCATGAGACAGGGGGCAGGGCAGATGTTCCCTACAGTGCCCTCTGGACTGCACCCCCCGGGTGGCCCAGGCAAGATAGAAAGCCACAGTTTATTCTCAAGATGTGATGTGTGAGAATTAGTGATTGGAGAAAAAGTTTGATAAACTGAGGCAAGAGCATATTTTAACCTCTTCTCTTCCATGTTTGTTGCTGGCTGGATTTCTTTGTGAGCATGGCTAGGGGGCCTTAATGGCAGCCACAGAATAGCAAGCTAAATGGACCAGCAAGGAAAGTGACCGATATATCTTTCTTCTATTTTTCCATCTTTTCTCCTACTACTTTTGATTTAATAAAATTATTAATTTACAATCAATCTCATAACTTTCTCTCTTATACTTGTAAGGCTCTCCACAGGCTCAAGTTGGCCTTGATACTGAAAATATTTAGTAAATACTTCTTGATCTTAATCAACTTTATCTCATATCATTTGTCATCAAATATTCCATATTGAGCAAGGATTTATTAAATGCTCTATCTGTAAAAGACAGTTTTTTTTCTGATAGTAAAAACAAAAGTGCAGCAGTCTATGTCTTCAAGGAGTTTTCATTCTAGTTATAAAAAAAGAGAAGTAAATTTGGAATCCTTTAGTGAGAAAGTAGGTGAAATATACTGGAGCAATAAAGCAAAATATTCAGGGAGGAGTTATCACTTGAATTAAGCTTCAAAAGAAACAAAATGGAAAAACAAAATGGAGAAAGGAGTGAATCTAAATCATAGATAAGATCTTTAGAAGATATTAAGTATGAGATCAAATGGTGAGTGGTGATCTCCCTTAGAAGGAACACATTTTATATGAATATAGTTTGAAAGCTAGGTTGTGTTCGGATTGTAGAGGATCTTAAATGGCAGGCAAAGGAGTTTATATTTTTTCTATGAATACAAAAGAGGCACTGAAGTATTTTTAAAAATTAGTTACATAAGTATATCTATTTTCAGGAAGATTATTTTGGCAGCTATCTGAAGAATGGATTAAGAAAAATAGAATATGGAATAAGGGAGATGGATTAAGAAGAACTGTGACACAGAATTCAGGTGATAAATATAAGAAAAACTTCTCCACTCTTATCTTTAAGCTATAGAGTTATTGATGTCAGACATTATACCATTTTTCATCTCCTTATCTCTATTGCCAAGATTATGCTTCCTCATAGTAGACATTCAATAAATGTTTGGCAGATCAGATACAATTGAAACCATATCATGCAATGGTAGTGACATTTAGTCTGAAGAAAACAATTGTTGTATGGGATATTTGGGGTGTATTGACTCATAAGGGACTTGGAGGAATCAAAGCTGCCCTCAAATATTTGACAATCTATACATTGAAATAAGGTTCAACTTTGTTCTGTTTGTCTTCCATAATGATATTGACTTATATTGGGATTAGAGGTTATTAGATGGGGTCAAATTTAGAAAAAAGAGAAAGATGAGAGGAAGAGGAAGAAAAAAGAGAAGGAAGAAGATAAAGAAAAAAGAAAGCAATGATGATAATAATGATGACCCTACATTTAAAAAGAAAAACAAATGCCCAAAAACATCTTAACAAAAATCCTACCAGTAATCACTAATTTGAATTTACTGAACATTACTCCTTAAACCAATCAATATGTATTATTTCTTGACTGCATAGCTGAACTTTTCTGCTCTGTATAAGCACTCTGAGCAGAATTTTAATATTCTAAAAGATTATTAATATTTATGAATGTAGGATTATTTGTGATAAAATACCACAGCCACTCTCCATGCTAAGACCTTTTGTATTCACTCTCATGACTTCTTATATAACTTAAAACATCCAAGGATATTCCCTTCTTCACTCATCCTTTTTAGTATAGTAGCTTATAGCTACACACTCTCTTTCTCTCCCAATATTTCTAGAATAGTGAATTAGTTCATTCAAAAATATTAAGCATACACGTAATGACAATTAGGTGGTTCAATATAGAGAGGATAGTATCTGGATTCAGAAAGGGCTAAGTTGAAATCTAGCCTCAGACACTTATTATCTGTGCTATCCTGGGTAAGTCACATAACTTCTATTTATCTTCATTTCCTCAGTTATAAAATGAGGATAATAATAACTTTTATGTACCAAGGCCTTAGCACAGTGCCTGGTATATAGTAGGGACTCTATAAATGTTAGCTACCACAACAACAATAACAATCATAACTATTGCTGCAGCTACTCTTTCATTAATTGGGGAACTTTCCTAAGCAATAGGATATATATATGATTTTCCAAGGTGTAGGTCAGACCTTATTATTCTCCCCTCCAAATTCTAGTGGTCCCCTTTTAATTCCAAGATCATATAAAAACACACCTGTTTGGCATTGAAAGCCTTTCACAACTTTTACAACTAGTCCTCCAGCTTCTTATACTTTTTTTCTCCCTCAACATCTTATGTGAATCAATATCACTGAATACTTTCCCTTCTCACCTCTACTCTTGACTTTGTGGAAAGGAAAACTGAATCAACTTTTTGGCATTTCAGCCCACTGAAATGGATTCAGACAGCAGTTGGAATGTGACAGGAGGGGCAGTGACAACTGGAGGGAGGGAAAAGGATTGTGGGAGTAACAGCTAACTGAAAGATCTTTTGCCCTCTGAACTTTTCGAGTGAGGAGCAAAGTCCTGGACCTCTGGATTCCCACCTGTGGAAAAGCCTGGTCTCCATTTTCCTTGCCCAGAAGAGAAAGAAGGTCCTTGTTGTTTGAGAGCCTTCATGAGAGGATGAACTAACTACTGCTGCCAAGACAGGGCTGATCCCTTACTTCAAGGGGTCACTCTGGATATCCTTTCCACCCCTTGACCTTCCCAATAAGGACACTTGTCACTGGAAAAGGTAGGAGAGAGACTTTGATTAGATAAGAAGAGTAGAGTTTAGTTGGAGGAGAGCCATCTTGGCTCAGCTGAAGAAGACAAGAAACCCCAAATAGGGTCTCCTCTTCCCTCAAACTTATCCCCCCTTGATTCCTGTCTCCTCTCCCTTCTCCCACTACCTTGTTCATCTACAAAATAAACCAATTTGCAGTCAGATCAAGAAGAAGTCATTACACATCACAAAAAAAGGGGGAAAGGGGGTTTGAGCAGCTGCTTTGCTCAGAATCCATTTTGAGCGAGATTCACTGTGGTGCTGACATTGGCCTTGGGGAGACTTCTGTAGGGAAAGGGTCCCTGCTTGATCCACCAGCATTTCCACCCACCTCTCCTAATAGGAAAGCCTTCCCTTTAGCAACCAGGGCCAGCTCCTATTCTCTGAACATCCACCATTCCAGACAAACCTTCTCTGTTGTCTCTGGTAAAAGTAAAGTATTGAAAGGGGAGTTGACAGACATTCACACCAGGTCTGTCACTCTTTCCCACATCAAACCTTCTTAAATATATGCCTATATTTTTACAGTTTCTATATTTTTACAGTTTGGCAGAGCCAACCAGGTTCCAAAAAACCTTAATAGTATAATCAAAAAAGAATGGGGTTCAATAGAGATTTATAGTAAAATAACTAAAGCCTCAGTAAGGAAAAACAGCACAAGCCATGTTGGGGAGGAGTGGGGAGGTGGACTGACAGCAAAACATCTGTTAATCAAAAGAAAGCAAGCAGCTCTTAAAAGGACAGTAAAAAAAGTTAAAAAAAGCTATAAAGTGTCTTTAAAAGGGGTTTCTGTATAAAGTAGAAAATTAAAAGAAAACACCATTGCACTAGTTCATGTCACATAGAGACAGTTAGTGATAGTGATGGGACATTTTGCCTTGAATACAAAATTTGGCTATGTGATTTATAACCTACTTTTTGTGATGATATAGGACACTGTCGATTTTTTTTCCTGAATATGTATGAGAATTTCACATGGTTGAAGATAGAGGTGGACAAATTCATATCATTCATTCCTGGCACAATTGGCATTATATATTCCACCGTACAACTGTACAATGCAATAGCATTTGTGATCAACAAGATTTTGGGCAAAACACAGATTAAGGTAGATATGACATTGATGATTTTGGAAATCAATGAAAAGATCTCTAAACTGGCAGAAATAGTGAAGGAACTTAAAGAGGATAGGAATAACACCAAGACAAAAGAGCCTAAAGAGAAAGAAGAGAAAGTAGAGGGAGTTGAAAAGACTTTTTCTATCTTACCCATTAGAGACCAAACAAGTTTTCAGCCAGATTTGAGAATTATCCATGTAAAATCATACAAACCTTTTAATACTGGAGACTTGGATAATCTGAAGGCTAGGATGACTAAATTTTTTGTTAACCCAGTCAAAGCAATAAAAGAATTTAAATGTGCAATCTACTTATTTGACCCAATTTTCCAAGATCTAGAAATTTTATTGACAGAATTATTTACTCCTATAGAAAAAGATGAGTTTATAAATGAGACAAGAAGAATCCAAACCGTATATTCTGGCCAGAGCAAAGGACTGATTTAGAACTGTCCAATAACCAAAATTTGGTTTATCTAAGATAAGCAAGAGAAGATTTGGTTAAGGCTATAAAACGTTTTGTAGAAACACCAGATAGTTGGGATACATTTGAGAAACTGAGTCAGGAAAATGGACTGCACCCATATATTTATCTTGACAGGGTTATTGAAGCCATGGAAAACATGCTAGGCTTCCAAAATTTAAATGAGGACAATGTACAACACATTAGAAGATAATTCGTAAAGGGAAGCAGCATGCCCATAAAGACATACTTTCATTCACACTGTCCGAATTGGGAAGAGCTTAGCCTGGAAGACCTGAGAAAAACAGCCACATATATATTCTCAGGAGATAGAGAACAGGCTAAGGAAAAGGAAGAAATCATTAAAGAAGTAAAACAACAACTTAAAGAGGCTAATGCAACCATAAAGCAAAAAGAAATTAATGAAATTAAAAACATAGCTACACTACAAGCTTATAGACCAAGGAGAGATATTCAATTATTTAGACAGAGATCCAATAATCAAAGATATTTCCTTCGTGGAAAAATTGGACATATAGTGAGATTTTTCAAACTGAAACAACAATTAGACCTAAAAGCAAATAACAAAAGGTCATCAACACAAGATACAACACAAAACAAAATCATTCCTAGTGCTGTGATCACACGTGTAAAAGCTCAGCTCATGTACCTGATCTGCAGACTATGGAAAGATGCATATAACAGAGAGAAAAGCCTTGTTACTCACAAATCATTTCAGCAACTGCCAAGCAAAGTCAGTTATGATGTCAGGTACATAGAGTAATATCAAAAGGGGAAAAGGGAAAGAGAAATGGGGAAAATGAAAAAGGAAAATGCATGAAAATAAAATTAGGGAATCCAAAAGGGAAAAAAAGTTAAGAGCACATAGGAAAAGAAATCCAATTAGATAATGATGTAACAGATATTAGAGAGAATTTTCGGAACAGTGAAACAAGATATAAAGAAATGGGAAGGAACAGATCCTGCAACAGTCTGTAATACAGAAACCTATCCTGCCTCGTGTAATGACTTCTCCTTGATCTGACTGCAAATTGGTTTATTTTGTAGATGAACAAGGTAGCTGGAGAAGGGAGAAGATAGAGGAATCAAAGGTGGGATAGGTTTGTGGGAAGAGGGAAGGGTATACTTATTTGGGGTTTCTTGTTTTCTTCAGCTGAGTCAAGGTGACTCCACTCCAACTCAACTATTCTCTTCTTATCTAATTAAAGTCTCTCTCCTTCCTTACCCAGTGGCAAGTGTCCCTCTTTGGAAGCCCAAGGGATGGAAAGGATCTTCAGGGAGACCACCTGAAGTTAAGGGATCAGCCCCTTCTCTGCATCTGTAGTTGTTCATTCTTCCTCTAATGGAGGCTCTTCAACTACAGGAACCTTCTTTCTCTTCTGGACTAGGGAAAATGGCATCAAGGCTTTTCCACAGGTGGGAATCTAGAGCTCCAGGACTTTGCTCCTCACTGGACAGAGTTCAGAGGGCCAAAAGACCTTTTCAGTTAGCCATTACTCCCACAATTCTCTTCTCTCACTCCAACTGTCACTGCCCCTCCTGCCACTTTCCAACGGCTGTCTGAATCCATCTCAGTGGGCTGAAGTGTCAAAAGCTTGATTCAGTTTTCCTTTCCACAATTTCATTGAACTTTTTCAAGGCTCATCTCAAATTCCACAGTCTTCAGGAAGCATTTTTAACTCCTCTTCACTACTGTAGCCTCCCCACTGAAAATATTTTGCTTTTTATATCCTTTATGCATATACATGTATATGTGTGTATATACATATATATATGTGTATATATATATATATGTTTACACATATACTATCCCCCCGTCGTAAGTATGTTCCTGAGGTCACAGATATTGTGAAATATTTTTAAACAATCATTTTTCTGTATCTTTGTTTTACCTTTCTTTGTATCCCTAATACTTAGGCCATTTCATATACATATAAAGTATTTAAATTATAATTGACTATCTAGAGATTACAGTCTAGAAAAAGGAAAAGACTCATATACAAGTAGTTATAATACAGTATAATATGTGACAAATGCTTTAAATTAAGAGCTATGAAATAGCTAGAGAGTAACCAGGCAATCAAGCCTGCACCTAGCCAGTTTTACAGAATAAAATATTCTATTATTCACTGATTGATATAATTTGAGTAATGTCTTTAATCTATTTACAGTGAATTTGGCACACTATACTTTGCAAATAATTAAAACATCATAGAGGGCAGCTAGATGGTATGGTGAATAGAGTGGGGGACCTGGAGACAGGAAGACATCTTCCTGAGTTCAAATCTGATCTCAAACATTTAATAAATGTGTGACTCCAGATAATTTTATCCTTTTTGCCTCAGTTTTCTCATTTATAAAATGAGCTGGATGAGGAAAAGACAAACCACTCCATTATCCTTGCCAAGAAAATCCTCAACAGGATCACAAAGAGCTGGAAAGACTGAAAAGGACTAATTAGCAATAATAAGAACAACAAAACATCATGGAAAATGATTGCTCAAGTTTAGTTTCTGGATCATAGTATATTAAATTAGAATGAATGTGTATTGAAATTTCATGCCCATGCATTGTGAAAAAACATAGAACCTAAACTATACTTAACTACACACATGATACATAACAGAATTATAGAAAAAGCTGAATAAAGTTTGATTTCCTCCCTATTATAGTAAGGGAAAAAGAGGTCACCAAAGAAAAGTATCAAAGCATCAAACAAGAAAGCTGCCCTTGGAATTAGAAAAACATGGTTTGGGGCAGTTAGGTGGCACAGTGGATAGAGTGCCTGGACTGGACTTGGGAACACTTATTTTCCAGAGTTCAAATATGGCCTCAGATAATTACTAGCTATGTGACCCCAGGAAAATCACTTGACCCTGTTGGCCTTAAAAAAAAGAAAAAGAAAAGAGAAGAGGAGAGGTGAGGAGAGGAGAAGAGAGGAGAGGAGAGGAGAGAAAAGCCATGGTTCATGCCTTACTTAGGACATTACTGTGTGACCTTGGTCATCATATATATATATTTTTTTTCAGTGCTTTCTAAGAATATTTTCTTATCTGCATCAGTGGAGAGAGTTCTGTGCTCTGTATTGCCTATACTGAACAAATCACAGGTCCAGACACTTCTTCCTTTTTTTAAATTAAAAAAAACCCAATTTAAAATTGTTCAATATTTTCTAGTTTGAAATAATTTTTACTTCGGGATGTTCTTGGACCTTGCTTCTCTCTGTTGAACCCCCATTCCAGTCCTGAAAATAGACTGTATTTCTCATTTTATTTACTCATGGTTCTACTCTAGAATTTTCCCTAAATCCTCTTGACCCCTGAGAAAATAGGTAGCTCTTATAGGTTTTCTCTTAATAGAGCCCTAGGTGGAGCACAAAGTGATCTCTTCACATTTTTCCAAATCTATAGCTCTATCCTCTCTGGATTCCCTGATTGGAAGGCTCCTGAGCAAAATTGTCAAGCCTTTCCCTTTTTCCATTCAATGTTCATCTTCCTTTCACTCTTGTCCTAATCATTCTCTTTCACACATCCTTGCCACTAGTCAGCTAGTCTTCTTCTACTAGTCTCATTACTGTCAGTCAATTTCTAGCTCTCCACACAGAAGTATTTTCAAGTGCCCACATTTGCATATGATATACATAAACTCCCTCTTGTCTACAGACAAAAGGGCTGTCCAATATGCAGACAGATTGAGGGTTGCTATTTCTCATAGTACAGAGAACATCAATGAGTAAATACATTTTCTGAATCACTGTTAGGAAGAGTTTTGAGAGGGTTTCCTGACTATCCATCTGGCCTAGGCACCTAAACTGACCAGATTATGAACCTTTTGGGAGTGATAGGATTTCCCCTCCCCCCACCCTCCTTTTTTTTTAAAGCTATGTGATTTACTGGAAAGAGAACTTTAGTAAGGAAGATGAGGGTCTGGATCTTATGTCATCACTCGCTCTGTGAGCCTGGGGAAGTCCCTTAACTTTAATTTAAAATTTAATTTAACTTATCTCAAATTCAAATATCTCTTACCCCAGAGTTGCTGTGTAGATCAGATAATATGTTATATACTCATGTGTTTGCAAACCTTAAAGCACTCTTTAAACCTTAGCAATCCTGAATTATTATTATTTTCTATCTCCACTTATCTATGCAGCTCTGATTCACTCATTCTAATTTATATTTTTGCTGTTCATTTGTTTCAGCTATGTCTGACACTTTGTGACCCGTATTTGAATTCAGTGATTTTAGAGCATTAGGCCTGGAGTCAAGAAAACTCAACTTCCTCAGTTCAAAAGCCAGCTTCAGATACTAGTTGTGTGAGCCTGAGCAAACTACTTAACACTCTTTACCTCGGTTTCTTTATCTGTAAAATGAACTGGAAAAGAAAATAGGAAAAATTCCAATATCATTTCTAAGAAAACCCCAAATGGGGACATGAGCAATCAGATGCAAGAGAAAAGTGAGTGAAAAGCAACTAGCAAAAATACTAGAATGGTTTGCCATATTTTTCTCCAGCTCATTTCACAGAGGAAAAAAACTGAGGCAAGCAGGCGTAAATGACTTGCCTAGGGTTAAATGTATATAAATAAATCATTTAGTAAGTGTTTGAAATCCAGGCTTGGCACTTGATCCATGGCACCACCTAGCTGCCCCTAATTTATGTACTGCTTTGTAGAATTTAGTGGAAGGCATATACTTTAGAATGTCTTTATGAAACTCCAAGTTTTTCCACAAATAGAGCTGTATTGTTGAATCCTCCAAACTTCAACCTCCAATTACATCTGGTAAACACATTTCTGGTATCTATCAGAAAGTTCTAACTGATTGCTGCCTTTGCTCAGCCTCATCACTCCCTATCTCACTAGTACAGAGAATAAATCAAAATTATCTAACTAAAAACAAAGAACCATACTTAAAAGGAACTTATACATATTGTCCTACTAGCAGGCCCCTGCCACATTTCTCTTTGGCTCCTTGAAATGAGATGTGAAATATTTGCTCTTTAACTATGAATTTGAAGACATTGTAAATTCCAAATGTATTAGTTACTCAGTTCTGAAACTACTTATGTTTTACAAATATTTTTATTTAATGACATGCATTATAATATCATTCAATCAGTCATTATTGTGTATTTATTAAACCCCAATATTATACTTTATAGGAGAGTAAGAACATTGGAGGAGGAATCTCTCTGCTACTTGATAACTATATGCCATTAGTCAAATCACATCCCTTGTCTAATCTGTTTCTTTCTCTGTAAAATGAGACAGTTAGATATAAACAAAGAGCTTGGGACATGGGGATAAAAGACAGCTGAATTTGAATCCTACCTTTAACATTTATTAGCTATATCAGTGATTCCCAAAGTGTGCGCCACTGTCCCCTGGTGGGTGCTGCAGCAATCCAGGGAGTTGGTGATGGCCACAGGTGCATTTGGGGGTGGTGAATATCTGTAAGGGGGTGGTGATAGTATGTGACAGGGGGCACTAAGTAATATTTTTTCTGGAAAGGGGGTGGTAGGCCAAAAAAATCTGGGAACCACTGAGCTATATGATAATAGCAGGACTTAATTTTTCTCAGCCTCATTTACTGCATCTGTAAAATGGAGATAGTAATAGTTACATCTTCAAAGAGTTGTTTTGAGGATGAAATACAATAGCCTAATGTGCTTCAGAAAACTGCACAAATATTGTTATTATTACTAGTATTACTACTCCAACTCCAAATTATGCTTTTGCTGTTTTTCTCTCAACCTTTGAATTTATCTCTGTGGGTAAACTCTACTCCCTCAACTCAGATTCCACCCATGCTGAGCAGCAAAGCATCTATAATTTATAGTTTTAGAATTGCCTGGAATCCCCAAGAAATTATCTGCCTTGTCCAGAGTCGCATAATTAATATATGTCAGAGGCAGGACTTCAGCCCAGGCCTTCTTGACTCCAAAGTCAGTCTCATATCCACTCTGCCAGATATAAATTCTATAATCCTAAAATAACATACAAAGAAAGCATCTAGATTTAATATTTGGATGCCACAGTTGATTGCAGGCATCCTTTCTATGTGCTGGATTTGACTTTTTAATGAACATTGAATGAAATCTCAATGGTAGAACTCCTATAAGGCAGGCCAGAATTAGCAAATTATTTCATAACAATGCCTATTTAAACCAAGCTGTGCTAGCTGGGCCTTGGGTGAGCTTGCCACAAAGGAAAAGCAATTCTCTAACAACTCTCCTCCCCCACCTCCTCCCCTTGCTATTCTCTCTCCTGGTATTCAGAAGCAAGCAAGCTCTTTCTGCAAGTTCACCCCCATGCTCAAAGGTCAGGGTTGTATGCTTTAGGCTCACATTTATCAGAGGGAGAAGATAAGGCCCACTTTCCCCAGAAAGGGCAGCTTTAGAAAGAGCATCTGCATCATGGCAGTGGCTAGTCTCTGGTGACTTTATTATGTGCAACACATTCTTTATAGCCTGTCTCTGAAACCACCTGTCTCCTACAGTTCCTGCCTGTGACAATAACTATTCCCCCATTCCATCCACATTACTCTAATTAGGACTAAACCTCACCCACTGAGATTACCTGTCTCTTTGGCATGCTGTCACTTTACAGCTAGCAATCCCAGGCCATTTTAATAAAGAAATAGGTTGATTTTTCCCCCCTTCAGATAGCTAATTACTGCAGGGGGAGGAATGATGACCTTAAAAGGGAAAGATGACCTTAAGGATGGAAAGAGTCCAAAGGTGAAAAACAATTCCAAAAGGCTATGAAATTCATATAGAAGAGGATCCCAGACATTATGATGTAGTTTCCTTTTATATGTGCTTTCAAAAGAAAGAAAATACTCTCTAAATTAAATCCCACTGTAGCGATAATTTTGCATTCATTTTCTTACTGGGCAGTGGATTCTCTTCCAAACTCTCCTACTTTATATCCATCCTGGGTTAGGGTGAAAAGAAGTTGGGTACTTTGGGGAAGAAATAAGGAAACTCAGCAGTTAAATAAAGGAGAGGACACATCAGTTCTGCATATGTAATATAAGATTGAATTGCTGTCTACTTACATGAGCTAGGAATAAAGCTGAGCAAATTCATTCCTGTCAATGATAAAGGAACTAAAACTCTCCTTCCTTTCCCCTTTTTTTGTAAGTCTTGCTAATAAAATAGCAAAGGGCTTTAATTATACAAATCCAGAGTGAAGAAAGATGTTGGTGTATATCTTAGTATTTTTCAACACTCAAGAAGTAACTGAAAAACAAATATCTTTGGAGCTTCTTAATGTAAGAGAAAAATAATTGTTTCCCCTAACTTCTGGTGTAAAAACTGAGCTATGGGTCAATGATTATATTAGAGATTTTGATTTTAATTGTCTGTTAATAATCATGTTTTTTCTTTGAATCCAAGGAGTAGCTAAACAATCAATATCTTCTATATCTCAACAGTGGATTTTTTTCCATGTCCTGAGGTCTTACTAGAGTCATAAATTATACTTATATTACTATAATAATACATTAATATGTTAATGGTATTAATAGTTATTAGCTACAATTTTACTACATACAATATATACACATATAAAATTTTTATCAATTGGGAGAACTATGTTCCTCCTGACAAATAACTTTTCAAAAAATCTGATTACATGATCTGATACAAATCCCTGGGGCATATACATAAAAACATACTGCTTGAAGATAAGATTGCAGGAGTTTGGTTTGTTTTGGAGAAAGATCAAAGATCAATTTGAGTTTTAAAAGCCTGGCCTCTTCACAAGAAACTAGAACCTGAAATAAAATATTTAAATATTTTCTTGGATCTTAAAGAGAAAGGGAATGAAAAGGGCCTGGATGGGGGAAGGCAAGGAGAAAGTAGAGAAAGGGAAAATAAAGGAGATCCTGCTTCATAGGATATCTCATAACTTATTTGGTGTATGTGAAATCCATCCAATTATTAGTCTTTCTAGGTATAGCATACTTCACTAAAATGAAATTTTAGACAGGTCTGTGTGAGAAAAAATAACTTATTTGATTGCCCAAATTCTTCTTTTTTCCCCTTTTTCCTTCCTTTAATTTATATAGTGCCTGCCCTTCATTTGACAATTTCTATATATCACATTATGTCCCCTTTCCTATAAACTTTGTGCATTCCTATTAGTATTTCGCATTATGATCCTGATTTGGACTTAAATTTCCCTGTGGGGAAGATTGTAATTTGAAGACAAGATTCTTTCAGGTCCCTTTCGCTTAACATTACCTGAATTTAAAAATGTCCCCTGTGTCACATTATACTTAAACACTTATCTGAAGATGGTTTTGGTTTTGGCTATTTTTAGACCGTATAGCCATCTCCTTAGGTCATTCTCTGAAGAAAATTCTCTATGAAAGTCTTGTTGCTGATTTCATATCCTTGAGGAATCATAGGATGGAAAAATTGATATCTGTTCATGAAATGGAAGTTTTTAACCAACTGTTTGGAGGGGAAAAGTTCAAAATTGGCATGAAAAAGTTAAAGATAAGATGAGGATATTTCCACCGCATGTGATAATTGTAATATAGGATTATGGCAAAGTTAATAATCCTATATTGCATAATGTGTGCAAGCACACAATTCTTGCCCCAACCCCAATTCAATCCCCCATGTACTGTGAGAGAAAAGTCATGAATTACATGCACTTTATTTTTTAAAGGAATAGAAATATACAGAAAGTATCAATTCATTTTAACTAACTTCATGGATGGAATATATTCTATCCATCATCCTCCATAAAGTGTTTTTTTTGCCTTGCTTTGTGATATGCTTATAATGTCATAAACAAAGATAGGAATTAAAAATTTTGCATATAGGAATTAAATTACTCAATGCATGAATATCCGACATAATTATATGCTCTTAGCAAGAGATCTCCTCTCAAGCCATAATATATGGTCATGGCTAAAGTAGAAGAAGAAGAAACAAAATCCTGATAGAGAATGTTATCAATAAGACAACTGTCATATCTATCATTGCATTGTTTTAAAATCAAGGCAGGGAGGAAAGCATTCAGACCTAAGGTTAGGAGAACCATCTAAGTAGTTTCAGGAGGTACTTAAAGTAATTGATACTTATATTTGCCAACAAAAAATATTCTTACACCCTAGGTTAAAATACACAAACACACACACATATACAGACACAGATACATACACTCATGTACACACCTAGCATGACGCCAATATAACCAGACTGATTGGACCTTTTGGAGCTGGAAAAGAGGTATATATTAATTACCAAGCAGGGGTTCCTGACCACTTGTTATCATTAAAGATCACAAATAACACATTTTACGATGAGGTACATGAGACCTATCAGCTGAGTTACACTGGCCAAATTCCAAATAGGTTAATTACATCCCCCCTACCTTCTACTTTAATCCTACTTCCTCCTGTTCATGTAAGCTAGATGATAGCATTCCATTCTCTTACCTCAATCTTAACCCCTTGCTTGACTATCTCCTCTCAATGAATTTCTTCCTGATTTTTTAAAGTATCTTGTAAGTTTTTAAGATGAAAGTTTGGGAAAAAATAAATAATATTTATGTACAGCCAAGAGGTTGTACTATTTATTCCATCTATTTTTTTTATTTCTCTCCATTTTGAAAGAACATTGGTTCCTCTGTTTAGTAAATCTTCTAGTAACTTATAATTTGTTTCCAATTTCTAGGGGAATAGTAAAGACACCATTATGTAGTATGAGACAAAAGTTAACCAGAAGAAATCATTCATTCTATTATTCTTTGTCATTCCTTTTTTTCAAGGGAACCAATGACATCAGAGGGTGATATATTGTCTTGCACATAAATTGGATTTAAGTCAGTCAGAGTTTCCCAATCATCAGTCTCATTTTTTTCTTATAGTCATAGAAGTCCAGTAGCAATCAAAAATGTAATGTGACCTGATTCCATTGATATTAAACCAAATAAAAAACTCATATCTCAGTTAAGATTAGCAAGCACCAGAATTTTATCGTATAGAGCTGGGATTCCCAAAGTGGGCACCACTGCCCCCTGGTGGGTGCTGCAGTGATCCAGGATGGTGGTGTTGGCCACAGGTGCATTTATCTTTCCTATTAATTGCTATTAAAATTGTAATAATTAATTTACATGGGCGCTAAGTAATATTTTTTTTTTTGGAAAGGGGGTGGTAGGCCAAAAAAGTTTGGGAACCACTGGTATAGAGAATAGTCAATATAGAGTCAGAGGACCTAGCTTCAAATTCTAATTTTGGCACACATTGCCTGTTTGATCTTGGGCTTACAAGAAATGTCTGTGTACCTTAGTTTCCAAATGGGGAGTAGACGACTTTAATTCAATGGCTTCTAAAGTCTCTTTGAGCTTTAAATTTATGATCTTAAAATTTAAATTAGAAACTTAAAAAAAACTAACTACTTTTTATTTAGGTAACTCATAACAGTTTATGAAAGAAAAGATGTAAAGAATATCACTCTGATCTCAAAGCACAGACTAGTTAGTGAAAGCATAATTAACTCCACATTACATATTAGGAAACTGAGACTCAGGAATTTGAGGTAGAGTGCCAAGGTCACACAATTAGGAAGTGGTAGGACTTGAACTTGTACCTGGATAGTCTCCTTCAAAATGTAGCATCCTTTCCAGTATGCCACACTGCCTCTAGAATCTATTAGCAAAAAATAGATAGAAGAGAGTATGATGGATATGCTGATAATAATATTAGCTAGTTCTTCTTGAACTATAAAGTTTTAAGGTTTGCAAAGCATTTTCCACTTATCTTATTTGAATTTTTTAAGAACACCTTGAGGTATGAGCTATTATCATCTTCCTTTTACATATTAGGAAACCAAGGCAGATAGAGATTAAGTGATTTTTCCAGGATCACATAGCTAATAAGTTTCTGAGGTAAAATGTGAACTAAGTTTATAAAACTATTAGAGCATTAAAAGCAGTGACAAGTCTTTGTTATCTGACTAAAATACATCATGTTTGCCAAGGTTGCAATATCTGCCTAAAAAGCAAGTGCAATTAGCAATAGGTGAAAATCATTGTCTTCTTCCAAATGTATCTCACTAATTTGTTTGCACATTAGATGCTTCTTAGGGGAATTGTAGTAATAATAGCTTGGAGGCAGCTAGGTGGCTCCATTGATAAAGCACTGAGCCTGGAGTTGGGAGGAACTAAATTTAAGCCCAACACCTAATATTTATTAGATATGTGACCCTAGGAGGGTCACTTAATCTTTGTTTACCTTGATCTACTGGAAAAAGAAAAGGTAAACTACTCTAGTTTCTTTGCCAGGAAGACCCAAAGAACAGCACTAGAGTGCTATAAGAGTCAGACATGATTGAATGACCAACATTAATTAACAATAATTTACATTTGTATAATACTTGAAGGTTTACAAAATAGGCTTTTCTCAATAAGCTTATGTTACTGGTGACATATATTTTATTATTCCTATTATACTCACAAGGAAACTAAGGTTTGAAAATGAAGTCATTTACCTACAAATCAAGTAAAGATAGGTGCTAGAATATGAACACAACTCTTAGTATTCCTAATCTAAGATTACTTTATCTATACTATGGTAATTCCATACTAAAATATTCATCTTTTCTTTATCGGTTGAAATCTTACCCATTCTTGTGGTGCCTAGTGTTTTCTATTTTTTTCTACTAAATTCCATGAATAACTAGTGGTAATTGAAACAATATAGTATGAACCAAACTGTATAGCTCTGTTACTTAAATTTCCTGTGTGTATACATCTTTCATGATAAATAAATTGTCAAGTCCATGAGGATTGAATCTTTCTAATGAACATGTTCAATCCATCTAAATTCTCTCCTTCTTCTCTAAGTCCCCCCTCCCCCTCCTTCCCACTTTGCCCCTAGCTAAGTATATTGTGAAGACTCAGTAGATAAATATTAGTGTAATTGAATAGAATTGCTCTTATGGACTTGGAAATAAGAAAGGGAGAATCATCCAATTTTAATCATTTTTCATTGATATATTATACAAATGTCCACAGGTTATAATGGAGAAATAGACTAGATCTTGAGTCAGTTAAACTGTGTTTGAAAACTTACTCTCTTACTTCTATACTATTAGGCAAGTAAATAATTTCATTTTCTTGGCCTTCATTCTTCCAGTTAAAAGACTTTATAACAATGGTCAGCAACCATTTTGGCCAAGAAAGCCATAAACGCCTGTGCCTGCAGAAGGAGGAGGATGGAGGTGGAAGGTGCTGGAATATGGAGCAGGGGCTGAAGGGCCCCCTGGGGCACATCCTGAGGCTCTGCCTTGACTGGCCAGTTGGGAGGTGGAGCCAGATATGGCTCCAGAGCCATACTTTGCTGACCATTGCTTTATAACATTTGCAATTAACATGTCTTCCCAAGAAAAGACAACCATAGAAAGTACCAATGAAAGCCTTTGCAAAGCCAAAAAACTAATATAAGTTTTTTGAAGAAAACAAAAGTCTGATAATTTTAAAAAATGTGTATAGTCATTGAGTTAAAAATAGTGTATAATAACAGTATGTTGTTGTGGAGAGTTTACAAAACTTGGATTTAGCAGATCTGAGTTCAAATCTCATGTCTATTATTTCTTCTCCCACTGCATTCAGTTAGAACACTTTGGCTGTGGTGTTATGGTTGGAAATTAGATTCCCAAAGTTTCTATTTTGTTATGAGGACTGAAACTGTGAAGGGGATATCTACATACCTTCAAAATAATCAAACAAGGTAGAAAATATCTCCCTATGAATTATCTAAGGGTTTAACACTGGTGTAGAAAATGAACTCAATTAACTTTATATGCATATATATGCTAAATATTACAAATTATAACATTAAAATGAATAAATGAAAATGAACCAAATTAGGTAATTATCATAGTGTGACTTAGATGTTAATTTTTTAACCCTTGCCTTCTGTCTAAGAATAAATTGATTCTAAGGTAGAAAAGCATTAGGGCTAAGCAAAATTGGGATTAAGTGACCTGCCAAAGGTAACACAAGTAGGAACTATCTGAGTCCAGAATTGAACCCAGAGTCTACAGATTCCAATTCTGACACTATCCACTAAGCTACCTAGCTGCCGCTTAGAAGTTTATTCTTTTTTTAAAAAGGACACAAATATTTGCACACTTTAAAGTAATAATTTTAATTATTTCCATTGAACTTTTTATATGAACAAAAGCAATTAGAATGAGAAGGGTAGAGACTGATTAGAGAAAAAAATATATGTATCAAATATATTTTAAAAAGATCTCTTTTTTATCTAACTCCAAAATATTGGCTAAGTGGTGTTTCTTTTTATTTTTGTAAACATTTATCCTTCTTGGTTTCTATATACAGGCACTGAACCCCATGGGGCACAGGACTTCAAGCCAGAGCTACTTGAAGCCAAAATTTTAAATAAGATTCCAAGAATGTAAGATAGCATGGAAATTCTAAGTCCCATGTTTTAGGTTATACATTTGAAATAATTATTTCTTTATAAAAAGTTAATCTGATTGTTAGCAATTAAAGAATACTAGGATATAAGGGGTTAACCCTCAAATTGAGAGAATGTTGTCAGTGTGGCCTGGAGCCATTAGCAGGGAGACTAAACACATGTCCCAAACCCCTTAAGCATACCAGAGAATCCAAAAGACTAAATGAAATGTAACATACCTGACCTTCAGACATTGAGTATGAGAGGTGCCATTGTTGCATGCATGAGTGAAATAAAGACAAAAGAGTTGGTCATTTGCCTTAAGCCACACAAGTAGTAAAGGTAGAATTTGAACATTAAGCTTTTGACTTAAAAATTCATTGCCCTTTCTACTTTACAATATATAAATGTAAATTAATATTATTACATATGTTTTAATAATAGTTTAGTTAGATTTAGGATTTTATATACATATTTTGAATGTTCTTGAGAATTTTCAGGGCAGAGAAATTATTAGATGATAGTTGATTAGGATGGGAAGACTGGCTAATGACCTAATCTTTACAGTATTAGGAAATAGTCTTCATTTTAATTCTAAGTGATCAGATGCAAATTTTAGAAAGTTAGTTTACAACCCTAATGATTCAGGTTTTGTAACAGGCTGCAGAGCTTGAAGAAAGGGCAACTAAAGAAGTTTTAAATTATAGTTAAATATACACGCAAAAGGTGCAACCCTCTTATCTCTTTTTCTCTGTCTCTGTCTCCATTTCTCTCTCTCTCTCTCTCTCTCTCTCTCTCTCTCTCTCTCTCTCTCTCTCTCTCTCATCCTACACAGCAAGAAAAATAAGGACAGTTTTGAGTTCCTAAATGAAAGAAGTACACATGATGGCGACTGAGCATTCTAATATGGAAATCCCCTGGAGAAATGATGATTTTTTTTGAGATTTCAAATGGCACAATTAGAGGTCTTAGCAGTGACCAGTCAGTAGCAAAGACCACAGGAATTGATAATGTGTCATGGAAGAGTGGGGGTCAGCAGCTAAGTAAATGCATGATGAAAGATAGTCAAAAGAGGATATATTCAAGTAGATAGAGTCACTGATTATGGTCTTTCATTAATAAATGAGTGCTGACCATAGACTCTAGAAGGTCATCTATATCTATGGGGAATTTCATGAGGTATCCAAGAAGGGACAAAAGGCCTTCCAGTTCCAGGAGTTGTGAGGTGTCTCCCATGTATTGGGAGAGTAACTTTGTATATTTGTGATTATAACTCTGAAAGTAAATATTTTTGCATATAACTAATCTGGTTATCAGTGGCTAAATGAACCTGGAATATAAGGGAACCTTTACAATTAAGGAAATAGCATCTTGGGGGCTGGACCTACTTTTAGAAAGCCTAGGAACTCACAAATTCTCATGAGGCTATCAGAGAACCCTGGGAGAAGGGTGAAAATATAACTTAAATGCCTTCAAGCAGTAAGGGTCAGATAATCTGTGTTATACATAGGAATGTTGTACAGTAATAACTCAGTTTTCATCAATAATCCATCTGAAAACAATAAATGAAATCTGAAACCAAGAAAACCAAGGTAATTATTTCTATATGAATCAATGTAAATCCAATTAATTCATTCTATACACTACAAAATACATACCCCAAACACATTTTATAGAGAATAAATATAGTGTTTAATATTAAAAACAATAATCAATTAATATAAAATGAATATAAAAAGACTAATGTAAAGAATAAATGAACATTTAACTTGGCATTTACCTTTATGAAGACTGTTCTTGGCATATGGAAGACAGAGAGGAGGGGAGAGAGATGTTATTGTTTGAAAGGGGAATCCTACTTGATAAGGGCCTTAGGTATCAAGGCACTATCTGAAAAGACTTTGGAAAGAAGTTGACATGTGGAGGAGATGCTATCTTGATTATATACCTCTTCTCACCTGACATACTATGGGAGAATTTCTACTTAACTGAGATGAGATATCTCACTCCCAATGAGAAAGCTCATTCATTTTATATATTGTCAGCTATATATTCTCTTCCATATGCTTTATCTGATTTTCATTTACTATCTGTATGGATAAATGGATTTAATTACTTTTCAATACATGTTTTGCACACATTGAGCAGGAGAACTTTTGGGTTGCATTAGCATCAAGGTCAAGTGTTTATGACAACGAAATCTGAGGCAAGTGATAAAAACCAAAACAAATTTTTCACAGAAAAAATTGACAGTAACTGATTTCAATGAAAACCGAGGTATTACTCTATATGTTTCCTCTGATAGAACATAAGATTCTTGTAAACAGGGGCACACCTCATCAGGACCACCTCATTGGGCCCTCTCCCTCCCTCTGATTAGTGAAAATAGAGGATGAACCTTAGAGAGTTTCTCCAGATGCTTCTCAACGTAGAAAAGGTGTTTACTGAATTCATCTCTCATCCCTCCCAGCTACTTTCCTCAACTTCATGATCTCCAGAAGTCTTCATTATTCATATCTGAAACTCTCATCTCCTCACATCATTTCCCACCTTAGGTGCAGGACTTGTGCCTGTCTTGTATAATTTTCCCTCTCTCTTATCAGATTTTTAGGTATAGTCTTCCGGTATTAGAGTATGAGCTCATTAAGAGCAAGAATTGTCACATGTTTTTCTTTGTATTCCTACCACTTACCACTTGTAAGTGCTTGGCATAACATACACACTTAAATTTTGATTGACTAATGCTGTATGTATTTTCTTTATGTCTCATTACTATTTTATTTAAAGATTGAGTTCATTCTATCCAAGACCTTGTGTGTGCAAGGGAAGAATGAGCCTCTGTTTTAAAAGTAATATTTGAACCAATTTTTCTTATTACAGCTCCTTTTTAAATGACCTTTGCCAACATTTAAAATGGAACAACTAAGTGGTGCTAAGTCAGGACTATGATCAAGAAGACTCACCTTCCAGTGTTCAAATCTGGCATATTAGGTGTGTGAATCTGGACAAGTCACTGTTTGCCTCAGTTTCCTCATATGGAAAATGAGCTAAAGAATGAAATAGCAAAATACTACAGTAGCTTTGGCAAGAAAACCTCAACATGGGTCTCAAAGAGTCAGACATGACTAAAACAACTAAAATTACATCTATCTGAGGTTACTGTCTCATTATTGGGTTCCCCAATAAATCTTGAGGTAAGCAGTTATAAGCATCAGAGTGATAGGAGATGAGGAAGAGGGGAGAAGAGGGAAATCAGGGGAAAAGACCTCAATTTTTTTTCTATAAAATATGAGGCAAGATTCTCAACAATAAGATTAGGGGATGGGAACTATGGTGTGTTTGAAGAGGGATGAAAATGTTTGGAAGAGCTACTGTGGAGCTATGGGAGAGTAAATAGATAAGGTAAGAATAAAATAATTTCCTAGCAGCAGTGAAGATTTAGTTGAGTAACATAAATTTTTATCGGGTCCTGCTAGTATGGTCGTGTTTTTGCCATGATTGTCATGTTCTATGGATTTGGGGACTGTTCTATATGCCCATGGCATTTGTACCCTCTATATATGTTATATTCTAGAGTTTTGAAGTTTTTAAGAGAAAATGCTATTTAAAAAATTCATCCCTTCCTCTTAGCACAGTGCTTGGACATATTAAGTATTTAATAAATGATTTTCTAATGAATGGGAAAATGAAGATTAACTACTGAAAGAATAAAAGTTGGGGAAAGAACTTAAATACCATCTTTGTTTGTAGCACTTAGAAATGAATTCAGAATGGATCTGACAAAACGGCATGAAGTAACAAGAAGCACTGGAAGTCAAAGGGAATAAAACTAAGATGTTATATGGGAAAGAGTTCATTCATACTGAGAAAAAAAGAAAATCCTAAAAATTTTTTGATAAATGGCACCAAATTCATCTCAGAAATTAATAAGTGAAGGGAGTCAAGATGGCAGCTTAGAAACAGTAAAAGTCAAGTCCTCTGTGAAAGTCCTTCCACACTAATCAAAAGCAGAACACTTCAAGGAGGACACAAAACTAAATCCAACAACAGGACAGTGCCAGGGGAACTTCCTGTTTGATTCAACTTAAAAGGTATGCAGAGAAGGTTGAATTCTCAGGTTTAGGCCAAAGAAAAAACAAGAAGGTCCCAGGACCCTTCCCCCACATACTGTGCTGAGACTTGAGTGGTTGCTGGGATCTTGGGGCAAGGGTTCCAGCCTGGAGGGAGTGCCTTGTTACTACAGCTACTCAAGGCTCAGGGTTCTGACCATAGTTGGAAGGGAGGCAGCTGGAGGAGAGGGGCAGAGATGAAGCCAGTCTGGTTACAGGCTTCAGCCATGACTCTTCTGTCTTGGGTCTCTGCCTCTGGAGGTTTTGATTTGAAGGCACGTCTAGCTCCTCAGATCAGTTGGGCCTGCTTAATAAAGTCTAGCAATATTTAAGATAAGAAGCCTTCAGGAGGCAGGGAAGCTCAATCTCCAGCACCCATCTGCCATCTGCTCTGAGACACTCAAAAAGAATCAGGCTGTCTGGGATCCCAGGGTGAAAACTGTAATAGCAACTGAGTACTTTGATATCATGGCAGGAAGATCAGGGCTCTTACTTGGAGGCTGGCAGGGAGATGATGGTCAGAAAGGAATAGAGAGGGGAAGGATAGTAAATACCTTCAGCCTCCACACCGTCACCTTCACCTTCAGCTTCTGCTTGTAGCTGGGGATGATCTGGCCTCAGGGAAGACAGCCGAAAACAGGTCAGCTCCATCATCCTAATCCAGTTAATAAGCTGAGCAGAGAAGAAGGCCCTTCTGGACAGAATAGGCCAAATCCACAGATCTAGTAAATGAACAAAGAAGCAAGAATACAGCCAATGACAGGTATAAAGAAGGAAAAATATGAGTAAACAACAGAAAAGAAAAAAAATAAATTACAATTGACAACTTCTATCCAGGTAATGAACAAAGAACAAATGGAACAGAGTAGGACAAAGGAACACCAAGAAAAAATTCAAGAACTCCAGAGAACTGAACACAGGCTTTGGAAGAACTCAAAATACAATTCAAAAAGAAATTAAGAGAGGCTGAAGAAAATTGGGAAAAGAACAACAAACAAAGCAAAATAGGTCATCTGGAAATAGAGGCAAATAAACTAAAACAAGAAAATAGTGTTCTGAAAGAAAGAATTGACTAGCTTGTAAACAATACAAAGATAGTGAAAGATGACCTACAAAGAAAAACAAACCAAAAAGAAAAATATGACCAAAAAGCCAGGGATGAAATTCAATCTTTAAAAATTAAAATCCAACAACTAGAAACAAATGATATTATAAGGCAGCAAGAGTCTATAAAACAAAACCAAAAGAATGAAAAAAAATTGAGGAAAATATGAAACACCTCATTGATAAAACAATAGACCTGGTAAATAGATCCAGAAGAGACAATTTAAGAATTATTGGACTAACAGAAAAACAAGACAATAGAAAAAGCCTGGACATCATTTTACATGAAATTGTCCAAGAAACTGTCTTTTTATTCTAGAACAAGAGGGTAAACAGAGACTGAAAGAATTCACAGATTACCTAATGCATTAAATCCTCAATTCACAATGCCCAGGAATATAACCAAATTCAAGAACTTCCAGAACAAGGAAAAGATATTACAAGCTGCTAAAAAAAATCGATTCTTATATCATGAAGCCAAAGCAAGGATAACACAGGACATGGCTATATCTGTACTGAAATACCAGAAGGGATGGAATATGATATTCTGGAAAATGAGGGAATTGGATTGTAAAAAAGAATTATTAGTCTATTGTGTATCCTCATTTAACACTAACTTAAGTACCTCTACTTAGTACCTCACTAGACTGAAGACAGAATTAACTCCTTCTTTGTCTACTTTTAAAATTGGATCAAGAAAAGATTAAACACCCTACTTAGTTCTAGGTGAGAAGGTAGCAAGGTACTTAGAGAATTCACGCCTTTAGAAATTCAATCAGAAAGGTTCCCAGTTTCCTGATTTGATTGAATTTCTAAGGGTGTGTATTCTCTAAGTTCAAGATACTGTAACCTTGTTAAGTAATGAAAATATCACTTTAAAATGGTGTATAACTCTTAACTCTGCCACCTTGCTTCCTGATTTGCCAGTTTCAGGAGAACCATTACATATCTGTGAATCTTTAGTATCCATGGCTGAAAAGTCCTGCTGGACACTCCTTTAGACAACCAACTTATTCAATGATGGTTCTTTTGGTGAAGAATGGTATATCATACACTGGAGCTGCAGTAGTCAGTGAATTTGCCACCGTGTGGTCAGCTTTATTGCATCAAATATAAGTGCTTTAGGTGCAGAACTTATAACTTTAAAACATGCCTGTGTAATTGCCAGAGACAAAAGGGCAACAATTTACACAGACTCGAGAGAGATATGCATTTGAAATCTGTCAGGCAGTGGGTATGTTATGGCTTTAGAGAGGATTTTTAACCTCATCTGGAAAAAAAACTATAGCAAATGCAGAAATTATTAATGAAGTTCTTTCTGCTCTCCAGCTACTCGAAGCCCTAGCAGTAGTTCATTGTTCTGCCCATACAGGTGGAACTGACCCTATCTCTAGGGGGAAACGACCGAGGAGATACTGCTGCAAAGCTCATGACCAAAGAAGGACCTGAATTAATTTTAGCTTTAACAACAAATAAGGAATCAGACTGATTACTTTCCTACAATGAAAAGGAAGTGGAAAAATGGAAGCAACAATTTAAGACTAAACAGTTAAATTGAGTATGGGTATCATCTGAAGGACAACTTCTCCTCCCTAGAAAATGTTATCATCATATATGACAATCTATGTATGAATAAAAATGGTCACTTTGGGACTCAGGGCATTGTAGACTCTATTAAAAGAGTATGGATAGTCCCTGGTATAACTACTATAACCTCCAAAGTGTGTACAACCTGACCCGCCTGCCAAGCATATAACCTACACACCTTTTCTGGCAAAGCATTTGGTTGGTGCCCTCTGGCTTACACACCTCTAGAACACCTGCAAATAGATTTTATTACAATGCCAAAAGCTAGACATTATAAATTTTGTCTAGTCATAGTGTATCAGTTGACCAGATGGCCTGAAGCATTTCCTACTGCCTCAGCCACAATGCCTTTTGTTAATAAGATACTCTTAAAAGAGATTATTCCTCATTTTGGTCTGCCTGCATGAATTGATTCAGATAGGGGAAGCCATTTTACTGATTCAGTTCTACCTCAAGTTTTTTTCCTATTTGGGGATAACTCCCAAATTCCATGTACCATATCATCCCCAGAGGTCAGGACAAGTTGAAAGAATGAACATAGAGGTCAAAACTATGACTGGCAAATTATGCACTTAAATATTCTAAAATTGCCTGAAGCTTTCCCTCTTGGTTTATTTTATCTCTGTAGCAGGCCGAGAGGACATCTATATATATCACCATTTGAGATAGTTTTTGAACACCCTCAAGGCAAGCTAAACCTTTTTCTCCTGCATATACATCATTATTAAGAGTTGGGGTGTACTTGTATTGCTACATATATACAAGAATTGCAGAAGAAATCGAGTGAACTCCATAAATCTGGAGCTGAAGTACAAATAGGACCTATAGAATTTTCACTTCATAACCTAAACCCAGGATAACAAAGTATAGATAAAGAACTCCCAATGTACTGCAGCAACTCAGTCTTCCTGGGAAAGTCTGTTTCAAGTACTATTAACCACTCCAACAGGTATAAAAACTGGAGAAAAGGACTTGGATTCATTGTGCACATGTAAAGAGAGTTCCTTCTATTGAAACTGATTGAATATGCCCCATAACTCTACCATGTATCCAAAATGGATCTGAATATAGGTCAACACCCTTCTCAGGGGGAATTTCAGGGGGAATTGTATAATTGTCAAAAAAAATGAAAAATTGTCAAGGAAAGAAGCTTGCTAATTTCTTGAATCCAGAAAATGAACAGTTTGAAGAAGACATCATGAAGATACACAAAGAAAAACTCCACAGAATCAGAAGATCCAGAATGAATTTTGGCATATAACTGATTGAAATTTAGGGCTTTGAAAACAAGCATTTTGAATGTAAGCTTGCATGCCAAAGGGGATTGTCTCCTAATTGGCTTATTGTCAATGCAGCTAGCAAACATTGCATTGCTTTCTCTCTCTCTCTCTCTCTCTCTCTCTCTCTCTCTCTCTCTCTCTCTCTCTCTCTCTCTCTCTCTCTCTCTCTCTCTCTCTCTCTCTTGTTTCC
>NC_058131.1:204023564-204024752 GCF_016433145.1 Gracilinanus agilis | reverse complement strand
TTAATTTCCAATTAGTTTTTGATTTTCCTGTCCAGGTGCCCTTACTAATTATTATTTTTATTGCATTATGATCTGGGAAGGTTACATTTATTATTTCTGCTCTTTTGCATTTTTTTGCAATGATTCTATGCCCTATAACATGATCAATGTTTCTGAATGTGCCATGTGCACCTGAAAAGAAGGTGTATTCCTTTTTGTCCCTATTTATTTTTCTCTACATATCAATTAAATCTAATTTTTCTAGGACTTCATTCACCTCTCTTACCTCTTTCTTATTTATTTTTCGGTTTGATTTATCTAGATCTGAAAGAGGAATATTTAGATCTCCTGCTAGTATGGTTTTACTATCTATTTCCTTCTTGAGCTCTGCCAGTTTATCCTTTATGAATTTGGATGCTATGCCACTTGTTGCATACATATTGAGCAGTGTTATTTCCTCTTTGTTTATACTGCCTTTAATCAGGATGTAATGACCTTCCCTGTCTTTTTTAATCATATCTATTTTTACTTTGGCTTTGTCAGAAATCATAATAGCCACTCCTGCCTTCTTTTTCTCATTTGATGCCCAAAAGTTTTTGCTCAAGCCCTGAGCCTTAAACTTGTGTATGTCCACCCGTCTCATATGTGTTTCTTGTAGACAACATATGGTAGGATTTTGGTTTCTAATCCACTCTGCTATTTGCTACCGTTTTATGAGCTAGTTCATCCCATTCACATTCAGAGTTATAATCATCAGTTGTACATTTGCTGACATTTTCAAATCCTCCCCCATTCCTAACTCCTTTTTCCTTATACTTTTTCCTTTTAAATTAGTGGTTTGCTATTGAGCCGCTATCCCTTATCCCCTCCCTTGATTAACTTCCCTTTCTAACCCCTCCCTTATTTTTCCCATCTTTTTTTGTTTTTAAAGGCCTTATGAATTCCCTCCCCCTTCTTCTACCCTCCCTTTTTTTGACCTCCTCACTCCTCTGCTCCCCTTGGTTTATCCCTTCTGACTTTCTCAGAAGGGTTAGATAAGAGTTTTATGTCCCAATGGATAGTATAGCTATTCTTCCCTCTCCGGGTTGATTACACTGAGAGTAAGGTTTGATTATTACCTCTTAATGCTCTCTTCCTCTCCTTCTTATAATAGTATTTGTCCCCTCTCCCTCCCATGCCCTCTTTGTGTGTAATAGAATATTCTATTTT
>NC_058131.1:203953388-204023465 GCF_016433145.1 Gracilinanus agilis | reverse complement strand
CTATTCACCCCCTCTTTCCCATCCCCCATGTCATCTTAGATTATTTAGTGTTCCACCCTCACCCTGTGAATTATTCTTCTGATTACTATAATATTGAATACTATAATAGTGAATAGAGTTCACTACAGAGAATTATATATAACATTTCTCTACATAGGAATACAGATAATTAGATCTTACTGAGGCCCTTAAAAAGGCAAATTTAAAAATTATGAGTTTTCTTTCTTTCCCTTCTGTTTCTTATTTACCTTTTCATGTTTCTCTCAATTTTTGTGGTTGGATATTAAACTTTCCATTTAGCCCTGGTCTTTTTTGTGCAAATACTTGGGATTCTTCAATTTTGTTGAATGCCCATACTTTCCCCTAGAAATATATAGTCAATTTTGATGGGTAGTTGATCCTTGGTTTTAGGCCTAGTTCTCTTGCCTTTCTGAATATTGTATTCCAAGCCTTACAGTCTTTTAGCGTTGAGGCTGCCAGATCCTGTGTGATCCTGATTGGTGCTCCTTGATATTTGAATTGTCTCTTTCTGGCTTCTTGTGAGATTTTTTCTTTTGCTTGGAAGCTCATGAATTTGGCTATTATATTCCTGGGCGTTTTCTTATCTGGATCGAATTTCGCGGGTGTTCTATGGATCCTTTCAATGTCTATATTGCCCTCTTGTTGTAGGACTTCAGGGCAATTTTGCTGAATAATTTCTTTTAGTATGGAGTCCAGGTTTCTATTAATTTCTGGTTTTTCTGGGAGACCAATTATTCTCAAATTGTCTCTTCTAGACCAGTTTTCTTGGTCTGTCACTTTCTCATTGTGATATTTCATGTTTCCTTCTATTTTTTCAGTCTTTTGACTTTGTTTTATTTGTTCTTGTTGTCTTGAGAGATCATTCACTTCTAATTGCTCAATTCTAGCCTTTAGGGACTGGTTTTCGGCTATAATCTTCTGGTTTTCCTTTTCAATCTGGTCATTTCTGGTGTTCAATTTTGCTTATCAGATCATTTGATTTCTGAGCCTCACTTTCCAATTGCAAGATTCTACCTTTTAAACAGTTATTTTCTTGCCAGATCTCTTCCATCTTCCTCAAAATCTCAGTTTTGAACTCTTCCATAGCTTGTGAGGAGTTTTCCTTATTTGAGGAGGGTCCGGATGCTTGTTTGTTCTCCTCCTCTGTTTGCTCGGTTGTCTGGATTTTCTCTGTGTAAAAGTTGTCGAGTGTTAAAGACTTCTTTTTCTTGTTGTTAATCTTTCTCTTCTGAACTTCCTCAGTCTGGGTAGCCATCATTAGCCCAGCAGCTTCTCAGCTTTATCCTCTCGCTCAGCGCCTGTCTGCGGTCTTTTGGCTCCTGAGGTCTGAGTTCTGGTTTTTTCCAAGGTCAAGCCCCCTGGTGGGCCCACTTTCTTGATCCTCTGCCAGAAGTTTCTTTACAAGTCTCAGGGAGCTGCTTACACAGTCTTATACCCGTCTGCACTGGTTCCCCACTCAGGGTTTCAGAGCCTTAGCTCAGGGCAGTGTCTGCCTCCACCTGCTCCTCTGCCCTACACCTGAGCTCTGCGCCCGCTCTCAGCGTTCATATACGTTCTTTAGCTTTTTGGGGACCTAAATCTTGCTGCTCTCAGGAACAGGCCCTGGAGCTGCCAATGACTCGATGGGTGCCCCAAAATTGCTCTATTTCTTTTTAGCAGGCTTCGGCATTATAGGTGGTGTGTGTGGAGGGGGTGAGTGGGGGTGGTTTCTCAGCCCACAATTTAATGAGAGCTGTTTCACCCCTTTATAGCATGGAAATGTCCCGATTCCATGTACCTTCCACACTGCACCCTGTTGTGGGGTTCTTCCGTTCGTCTGGACTTGTTTTTATGTCCCCTTGAGGAGTCTTGTGTGTTTTGGTTAGGAGAGATTAAGAGCTGCTTTTTACTCTGCCGCCATCTTAACCCCGAACTGCTATATTTGTATAGTTTTGGCAGGCATATTCTTGGGTATCTTATTCCATTTGTGAGTACTTTGGAATATCTATTTTTTCTTGCAGGACTTTGTTAGAAATACATGTTGTTAGTAATGTATAAAATGCTAATGATTTATGTTAGTTTATCTTATATCCTGCTACTTTATTGAAATTATTGAAAGCTTCAACTAATGTTTAGTTGAATCTCTAGAATTTTCCATGTATATAATCATATTGTCTGCAAAAAGAGGTAGCTTTTTTCTTCTTTGCTAATTTTATTTCCTTAAATATCTTTTTTCCTCCTTTACTGCTAGTGGTAGCATTGCTAATTCTATGTTTAATAATTTTAGTGATGATGTGAACCTTTGTTTCATTTCTTATCTTACTCAAAAAGCTTATAGCTTATCCTGGTTACAAATAATGCGGGCTTATGGTTTTAGGTTGATGCTTTATATCATTTAGAGAAAAACTCCATTTATACCTATACATAGATTTAAAAATAGTAGTGGGGGACTTCAATTTTCCTCTCTCAAAAATAGATAAATCTAAGAAAAAATAAAAGAATTGAACTATGACACTCTCTCATACTTCTTTGTCCCAAAGTTCTCTGTAAAGTCGCATATTATAAGTTCAATCACATTTCTATCACACTAGTCCAAAAGCTTCAAGAGAACCATCTTCTATTTTTCCTTAAATTTTCTCTTCTGCAGTCAAAAAGAAAAATCAAAGGATTATTAGAATATCCCATGTTATCTCTAAATGAGCATTATAACCTAATGACAATTTTTTCTTTTACAGTTAAAAGATGCATTTTCTGTTTTTGCTATTGGTGGTGTTTATTTTGTGTTTGTTGTTTTGTCTAGCTGTTTCTATTTTATTTTGTTTGTTCTCTACATAATAACATAAATTCAAGTGGAGTCAAGGAATCATAGACCTATAAAATATTAACATTCCAAAGCATGCTAAATGTCATCTTGTTCAGAAACATCATTGTAAGTATTAGGGAACTGAAGTCCAGACAATTAATTAGGATACCTTATATCACTTGGCAAATAAGTAGCAGAGCTGGGACTGGAGATAATCTGTAGTAATAGAAATATTTCTTCACTGATAGACTAAGTTTCTTCAAGACAGCAAATTATGTGATTTTGGCTTTTTATCCATTCTATTTTCTTCAATTTTATAGGTGATTTTATCCAATTAACATTCACAACTATGATTACTGTTTCCCTCCATCTTATTTTTCCTTGTTTTTTCCCTCTCTTTATTTCCTTTCGAGCTTACCTCATTCACAAATATTTTTGTTTTTGCTTGGCTACCTCCCTGAGTTTCCTCTCCCTTTTGTATGTCCTCTCTTTTTCGTTTGCCCTCCCCTTTTTACCTCTCTTTTGGATTAGAGAGATTTTGAAACCTGAATATGGATGTTATTGACATTTTATGCCAATTCAGATGTGAGTAAAGTTCAAGTATGACATACCACTGCTCCCCCAAATATGCTCCTTTGTACTGTATAGATGCTTAATGTAGGTAATTAACCTACATATTTGTTTTTCTCTTTCATCACTTGATTTTTCATATTCAATTTACTCTTTGTTTTCTGGGTATATATGCTGCTATGCATTGCCCAAATAGTAATGAAATTTTCAAGTATGTTTAATACCTTAAGTATCCTAAGTCCTTTAGGTCTCTTAGGTACTACAAATATCATAGATATCCTAAGAATATTAGTTGTTTCCTTTTACTAGTAATATAAAAAGTTTGAAATCATTGTTTGCCTTGATTATTTAAAAGTATTTCAGATTTCTTAAATACTTCTTGTACCAAGAGTATCTTAAATATTTTAGGTATCACTTTCCCATGCAGGGATTGATTATTTCAAAGCCAATGATTTACTTTGAGTTGTTTTCCCATTTTTTTTCTGTTTCTTTTAAGTGTAGAATTTAATCATCAAATATTCTTTTTAGCTCTGGTCATTTTGTCAGGAATGCCTGGGAGTCCCATTTCATTAAGTATCCATTTCTTTCACTGGAGTATTATGTTTCATTGGTCAGGTAATTTTTTACTGTAGGCCTAGATCCTTTACTTTGAAAAAAAACTATATTCCATATCTTCCAATATTTAATATAAAAATTGCTAACTCCTATGTTGTGTGGTTACAAAATATTCGTATGGTTTTGTTTTGTTTTCTGACTATTTACATTTTCTCTTTGGCATGGGAGTTCTGAAATTTGGCTATAATGGTCTGGAGATTTTTAAAATTTGAATTTCAGGAGTTGAATTATGGATTGTTTCAATTTCTATTCCCTCTCCTCTATATTCAAGAACATTGAGAAAGTTTTCCCTGATAATTTCTTTCAATATAATATCCAGGGATTTTTTTTCATCATGTTTTGTAGGCAATCCATGCTCTTTTAGATTATCTTTCCCTGATCTATTTTTGGTCACTTTTTTTTGATGAACCATTTCAAATTTTCTTCTATCTTTTCATTCTTTTGAATTGGTTTTTATTATTTCCTGTTGTCTTATGAAGTCATTTGTTTATATTTGCCCAATTCAAATTTTTAGAGAGCCATTTTCTTCTTTGAGTCTTTTTACTTCATTTCTTAGGTATTAGAAGTATTGTATTTTCTTTTTCAGGAAACTTTTCTTCAGCAAATTTGACATTTTTTATATAATTTACCTTTCTAATGATATTTCTTCTAGGTTTCTTACTTTTTGTTTTTTAATCATTTTTGGAACTCTTCCAAAAGTTCATTTTGGGTATAACATCCTTTCATACTTTCCTTGCAGGCTTCACATGTTTTCATTTTTGTTTTTCTGTCTTCTTTCAAGCTTACTTTTTGATCATCTCTCTGTTGCAACATTTTTCCTAGCATTGGCCTTTTTCACTGATTTTTGCTCATTTCAGGGTTATTTTTTCTTAATTTTTCTATATTCCTAAGATTAACTCCATTCATAAGGTGGAGGGTGTATTGTCCAGCATTTTTACAATGCCTAGTGTTGGCTCAGCTGTTTGAGTCTCAAATTGAACATTGTGCAGAAGAGGCCTGGTTAGCCTGTTATGTGGAAATTTGTACCTGTTCAGGTAAGTTGGATCAAGGTGGATTCTGTCCAATACCACTGAAACTAGACCTTGTTGGGCTCAGTTTCTCCTGCTGCTGCCCACCATGGGTCATGCCTGACTTTTGATATGACTTCTTTCTATGTGGGGTTACTTTCCTCCAAAGTTGCTCATTCTATATAATATTGGTTTCTAGTCTTCCACTACTAAAGCTTGACTGAACAGGCTGTGCTATTCCCCCTGCTATTTAGACTCTACTATATCTGAGTGCAGCTGAAGCTTGTTCAATGATTTTTCCTTATAAACTAGTGAGATGGGTCCTTCTTTCTATCTCCATTTTTTACTGGACTGGAACACTGTTTCATCACCTTTTTCTGTTGGTTCTCTGCTACAGGATTTCTTTTCGAGTGTTTCTGTTCTTCTGTCATCATTTGGAGGGTGGTTAGAGGGCTCTCAGTGTTTCTTACTCCACCATCTTGGAAACTAAAAACCAACTTTCTTACTGATTGACTCAGAACTGTTACTACTTCAATAAAGAAAAATAAGCTTTAACCTATGCGAACATGGAGGTGCAGGAGAGATTAAAGGGAATTTTGGGAAAACTAAGGGACTTATGGAGAATAAGTCCAAGCTTCAAAATCTCCATTTATACATACCCCGCTGTGATCCTTCGGGAGACCAGTCTCCCCAGTGGATCATAAAATCATAATCAACATATATATTTCAATAATTTGTGGATAAAAGGGAAAAATACAAAATCAATGATTGCTGGATTAACAAAAAGTCAATTTGGGGCAGTCCCCTTTGGCATAAAAGTATACATTCAAAACAAATGATTTCAACACCCCGTAGTTCAAATTCATATCCCAAAGTTCAATTCTGGATCTTCGTGATGTAGAGTGTGGTCTCTGCAGGCATCTTCATGGTGCCTTCTCCAAAAAGGTTTGTTTGTCTGGATTCTGGGAGGTAGCAAATTTATTAACCTAAAATGTCCTAAATTCAAATCAAAGTTCACAACAATAACGAAGTCCCCTCTGAGGTGGATGATAACACAGGAATCACTCAGGGAAACGTGGCTGAGTTATAAGATACATGAATCAATTGCAAAAGAAATAAAAAACATTTTTAAAATCCACATAAAATAGAAAAAATAACTTGTTTATGATATAGAAAATATCAAACTCTGCTTTCACCCCATCTCAGCTACTGCAGACTCTGCCCACCAGCCCACCAGCCCACCTGCTTTCACTGATGCTGCCTTTTCACACCTAACTGCTTGAGCCAGAGTTCCTCACTGCTCCCCACCCTTAAAAGATAGAAGAGAAACCGATAGGATATGAGAAAGATGGAAGGCATATGAGACATAAGGAACAGTATTAACAAATATAGGGATCTAAGAGAATTAGTAGTATAGACAAGCTCATATGTTCATAGATTTAAAGCTGTAAGAGACTACATGGGTTACTATCCTCGTTTTACCAATCTTTTGACTGAGTCCCAGAAAGGTTAAAAGTTAAGTGACTTCCATAGTCATACATAGAAACACCAAAAAACACAATTTGTACCAAGGTCTTCTGCATGCAGAGTCTCACTTCTCTCTGCTAAATCATGTTGCCTCTTCTAGGTCCTGGTTTTCATATCTATGAAAACAAGTTGCATAAAACTGTAATTACTGATTTTACAGGAACTTCTGAAGAACAAATGAGATAATAATGCATGCAAAGCACATATAAATATTGGTTTCTATTATTTTTAAAACATAGATCATTTCCAGTTGCAAAATGTAGTTTTTATGGGATATGGTATGCCATCAAGGAGGTAACATATACAGATTGTGCATGTAATGTAATATAGCAAATATTTTCAGTTAGTAGAAAACATGTTTAGCAATGGATTGCACTCCATTTGTAACTTATTTCTTCAGATATGTGGCATATCGTAACAAAAGAACTCTGTTAGATTAAATTGGTTTTGGGGTTTCAAAGCAATTGACAAAAGTACATATAAACTCTAATGTTACTGTACTTTTTCAATAAAAAGAAAAAAATGTTAAGATGGAAGTGATTTTAGAAAACCTAAAATCAATGCAATTGAATAAGAAAATATTTTTTTACCCTAAATGCTGCTGTATAGAAAAACTCTGATTCCATTCAAGAAAGTAGATTTAGACTTTTGTGTAAATGTTAAAGGGACTTTTGAGTATCTCCAAAGAACATAGAGACATTTAGCTTATATTATTTAAATAATCCATTATGATTGTGATTGAATACTATTGTGCTATAAGGAATGATGAAAAAGATGGTCTCAAAAACTCTGGAAGTCTAGTCTTAGATACAGTGATGCAAAGTAAAATAACAGAACCAAGATAATATTATAAACAGTAACAGTAATATTATGATGATGACCATTTGTGAAAGCCTTAGTTACTCTGATTAAGAAAATAATAGAAAAAAGGACCAATGGAAAAATTGCTAGAAAAATAATGATAATAAATAATAGAATTCAGATAATGAAATAGAGATTGAAGAATGCCCATTTCACTTTCTTTTATATTTGTTTTTGAAACATAGGTAAGGTGGAAATTTGTTTTTGATGACATCAAATATAAAATTGATGAAATATTTCTTACCTTCTCAATAGATGATGAGAGGAAAAGATTTTGTAGCTCATTATAAAAATATTAAAAAGAATTAAAAATTAAAAAGAATAATGTCATAATATCAATTTCCACTTGATATTACTAAAATCATTTTTTACATTACTCATTAAAGTACGGATTCATTGGGTTTCATCAAAGAAAGAAAAGTTGGGATTAGGAGGCTTAAGAAAGGAAAACATGATTTTTCATGAGACAACTGGACAAGCATTTTGTGAGAAGGGAGAAGACTGTTTAAAAGGATACATGTTAAATAATGGAACAAATTAGGAAACCAAGAGTCAGGAAAACTCAGTAGCCCTGTAATGATCAATGAAGCTTTTGCAAATATATTATGTGAGAGTGTACTGTAAGACATAATAAAGAATGAACTATGAGTAAACGCAATAGAAATTGATGTCATAAAAAATGCTGGTGATCTCTTTCTGGGATAATGTTAAAGGTTTATTTAATTGTCACTATATGTATTCTACTGACATCCTTTTGATGAAAAAGTGACAGTTTTCTCATTTGCTAAAAAGTGTTGTGTGTGGAGTGTGGCAGTAGGGTGAACCTAGATGGGTCCAAGCAGTGTGGTAAATTATAGGGAGATCTTGGACAAGTCATATAGGATGGGTAATCAGGAATACGTAATTATCTATACAGCTGTAGTGAATATCTGCATGTGTGAGTTCTCAGATTCATTTGTATATTTTAAGTATTCTCTATGATCAGATGGGATAATATTTATAACAATAATAGAAGGATTTGTTAGCATAAAGAAAAAAATAATCATAAATAAGTCATAATGATAACAAATAAAATAGCCTATGATTAAATAAACAAATACAGGAATTATATTAACAAACATGAGTTTGTTCGAAATATCTATTGGATCAAACCAAAATAAGTATTTAAATATTTGAATCAGATCTTAACTTTTATCTTGTTTGTTTCATGGACAGCTTTGATAGTCTGATGAAGTATGTTAATACCTTTTCTAGATAATGCTTTGTTTTTGAGTAATTAGAAGAAATGCTAAATTTCAACTAAAGTTTAATAAAAATGAATATTTTCCTCATCTCTGTTCTTTAATCTATCCTGGATCTATATAAATAAATAAAACTTAATTGGTCAGGTCCTCAAGTATCATTTCTTTGAGTTCTCTACATTTGTTATTAATCAGTACCTCTTCCTCCTTGTTATTTTCTTATCCTTAGTTATTAGAGCACTACTCTATCCATTCTCAAATAATCTTATTTTTTTATATTTGTATATAATTAGTAAGTGGTAAATTCCTTAGTTGCAAGACCTGTGTCAATTTTGTCTTTGTATTCTCAAAATCTTGTATTTATTCAGTATATAATATAGTATCTATATCTATCTATATCCACATATTATACATATATGTATATATATATATATGTGTGTGTGTATGTATGTGTGTGGTATTTATATATACTAGATATTTATATTCATTATGTATATGTAATATAATTACAAAAGATATTCATTGACAAATTAAATTGTTGTATTGATCTGTAATTTCCTTAGTTTGGATAATTCCTCTGGCATTTAAAAGATGATGTTAGATAGTTATTGTTGCTTTAAAAATGTTACAATGCTTCAGGACCCATGACAAGTGTTCCCAAGAATAGCCATTCTATTCTTAGGACAACAGATATATAATGAGTCATCAGATCTATATTTGATTCTCTTCAAACATGGCAGAACCTGCCAGAACTGACATTATTGATGTATGGTTTTTATAAACTCAAAATCATTTCCATACCATGATGAGGCATTAGAATAGAACTTTGGTACAAAAATATAAATATATTAAATATCCCTCTAGGCTCATTTTCTAGAGAAAGAATAGCAAAATCTCCCCTGTGGGGTTCTCTGGGCAATGAGGTATAATTCTCTATGACTGTTGCCTTGAACCCTGTGATGAGATCAGAGTTTACCATTTTACTTAAAATATGAATTTATTTTCATTAAAAGGTACCAAAGCTATCCTTAAGACTTGATTAGCCTCTGCTTTATTAAAACACCTTTCTGGAGACCTAAAGGTGTAAAAGACCCACCCATGTAGAATGAGAACATTTCTACTTTGATCAATTTCTGAAGACCACAGGAGTAATTATACTTTTCTATATGACCATATATTTTCCATATAGAAGCTATGTGCTACTATGTCCATATTGCATATATTTTCTGTTAGGGCAAATTAAAACTTTTCTAAGAAGTTGTTAAAGCATTATAATGACCTCATTTCTTCCCAATATCAATCCTAAACGGAGTACTTGCTTTAAGCCTATCTCTAACATATCCTTATTCAAGTATGGTTTCCATCACTGTTAGCAGCAAGAGCATATCCCACATCTAGTTTTATTTAGTCAACTGATGTTGATTACTTACAGAGATGCTAGAGTGATTTGTCATTTTGTTCTCCAACTCATTTTACCAATGAAGAAACTGAGGCAAATGTGGTTAAGTGACTTGTCCACAATCATATAGTTTAAAAGTATTTCTGGACAGAATTGAACTCAGGAAGTTCCTGAGTCTAGGTCTGGCATTCTATTTATTATGTCACCTAATTATCCCCAAAAAGAGCAGAAGGATTATCAATTTCCACTCAAGACATCAGGAGTATATTGTACCAAATATAATTTCAGGCTCTGAGAGTTTGAACTTAGACTACATATATGTGTGTGTGTGTGTGTGTGTGTGTGTGTGTGTATAAATACATTTATATATATATATGTACAAACATGTTTATACATATATATTTATATATTTAAATCTGGTACTAGTTCTACCTAGTTCATATCAAAAATCTTCACCTCTATTTTTGAGCAAGGTCCTGAAAAATCACTCCTCTTACCTCAAGGCAATGATACTGGGCTGGATATAAAACATGAACTCAATTCTCAGATCTGCAGATCACCCCACCTCTAAATCCACTACTACCTCAAATCCTTGTCTCTTGGATTTTTAGGTGGCTCATTCTCTTGCACTTACGAAAGAGTTGCTTACAACTTACTTTACCTGAAAATAAAGAACAAACAAAAATGTCCAAATTCTGTGGCCCATATTTATGGAGCCACATGCTAACCTTATATAAAAAACAAAACTCAGAGACCTTTTCCCTTATAGAAATAGTATCAAATTAAA
Source organism: Gracilinanus agilis (assembly GCF_016433145.1). Lineage (NCBI taxonomy): Eukaryota > Metazoa > Chordata > Mammalia > Didelphimorphia > Didelphidae > Gracilinanus > Gracilinanus agilis. The sequence goes on along the minus strand of NC_058131.1, from coordinate 204,012,655 downwards.
ATAGAAACTGACCTATATGGGTGAAATATTTACTGAGAAAACCACAAATTAATATTACCTATCTTTTGTTGTATTTTAATTTACTATGTTAAATATGTCCAATTTTCATTTTAATATGGTTCTGATGTGGAAGAAATGCATCCAAGTCTGCTCTGCTGTCTTTTCCCCCATTTTATAGGTAAGTTGACTCCATTGACATTCACAGTTATGATAAATAGATGTTTGTTTCTCTCCATTTTTCCCTCATATTTACCCTTTTCTCTCTCCTTTTATCCTTTCTCTGTTCAGTTCTTTTATTATTTGACTGCCAGTCTTTGTCTGCTTCCTATTTGCTATTTGATTGCCTTAGGCTGCTTGGCAGTGAGTAGGACTACTACTGTACTGACTTCCTTATTACTTCTGGGATGAGATCAATTATGCAAGCTCCTCCTGATACAGGACACATTGGGCTATTCCCCCATATTCCCTAAAGAGATATGTCCTTCCTGTTTTCCTCAGTGAGGAGTTTTATTTCCTATTTGTGTGTTTAGAGGTTTTAGGTCAGCTGAGCATCCTTTATCCTGCAATCTTAGCTGTCAGCTTGCAACTCACTAGAGAAATTTGTATCAATGCACACTAAGAGAAAAGAGACAACTAAAACCATGTGAAAACCCATAATCAATAATGAAACTTTTTCTCTTCTTTTACTAACTGACTGGTGAGTAGATCATAGCTACTTACGCAAGGTCTACAAAGGTCTACTACGTAAATTATATTTCATTACAATTCTACATGAAGTGGGGCCTCAGATTTGTCAAAGTGGGGAAATGCAACAGCAGCATTCTGCACACAATGATAAAGAGTGGGCTTAGTGATAAATCTGTTTATTACATCATTATATTTTCTAGGATTATAAAGAAACTGGGATTGAAACAGGTGATATGATTTAGAATCATAGCTATAAAGTCACAAAGAACCCTAGGAAATTTATAGCTCAAAAGCTTCATTTTGCAGTTGAGAAAACTGAACCATAAGGTGATTTTATAACTTGTTCAAGTCATACTAGGAGGAAACAACAAAGCTGAGACTTAAACTGAGGTCTTCTAGCTACATAGTCCATGCACCAAGCTCATTCCCTCTCTCCCCAGGATAAAAGACCTAGCAAGTAGAGGTAGGATTCAAATCTGATTTCTGTGCATTCAAATCTAATGCTCTTTCCTTTATATTACCTTGATTAAAACATTTCTCTAGTGTAAGCAATATGTGTCATTTTCAGTTGTGTAAGATCCTTTGTGACCCCATTTATAGTTTTCTTGGCAAAACTTCTAGAGTTATTTTCCATTTCCTTCTCTACCTCATTTTATATATAAGAAAATTAAGGCAAATAGGGTTAACAGACTTCTCCAAGGTCACACAACTACTAAGTGGATTTGGAGTCAAGAGAAGTCTTCCTGATTCCAGCCTAATATTTTTGCTAACCTAACTTTCCCTAAAGGAAATAAGATTTATAGGAGGTATCTCCTGAACTGATACTTGAATGGAATAAAGGACTCTAAGATTCAGGGAAAGAGGACTCCAACTCATATCTATTGCCACCAGTACTTGCTTCCTCCTAATTCAGGGTTTCCTAGTCACTCAGTCTCTACATTTTAGATGTCCTTTCCTTTATAAATGTTGAAAAGTAAAGTCCTACTTCATTCCAGGTAAATGTTTAGGTGCTATATCCACAAAATACTAAAGGTTACTTAATTGTCAGCCTCTTGCTGATACCCTTAGCAACTCTCTTAGTGATTGCCTTCTTTACAAGTTATTTCAGATAGCTTCAATTCTTTTTATCAGTCACTGTGAACATTTAAATAAGAATAAACTGGTTTCCTTAATTGATGTTTAGTCCATGTCCTTTGAATGTGGGGACAATTTAAAGGTAACCATAAATCATAATGAAACAAGATGGAAGATCTATTTTTTGAACTATGATCAGAAATTCAAATCATCTCTAACCTAACAAATGCTGACAAAATAGTGCTGTTGAAAAAACATTGATAGAATATCTATTATTTTGAAAATCCAGAAAGTCAACATGTTTGGGAGCTACATATTGAAACTGATGGTCAAAGAATGAAAGAATTCATTCCCTATGGAAACTCCAGCTGCTTGGTACTCATTCATTATTGTTCAGGTGAAGTTCTTTTGCTTGCCCTAGAATTATTAACAATTTTAGTATCATGGAAGAGGAATCTAGTTGGAACAGTAGATAGTTCTAGGCCTAAAGTTAGGTTGAAATATGGCCTCAGACACTTACTAGTTCTATGACCCTGGGCAAATCACTTAACTGTTTACCTCTATATCTTCATCTGTAAAATGAACTAGAGAAGAAATGGCAAACCATTCTGATATCTTTGCCCAGAAAATCCCAAATGGGGTCATAAAGAGCCACTAACGTGTCATGGTACTCTTAGGCAGTGTGGTAAAATCGATAGACCTCTTCTCAGAATAATATTTTAAATGCATATAATAAAATTAACAGGATTAGAAGAAAACCACTTAAATGGAAATATAAGTATCAACATTTATTTTTATGCTATTTCACATATACTAGGTTAAGAAGTACTGTCTAAGGAATTTTCTCTTGAATTTTATGTTAGTGTTATGTTTTTAATTTAGCTTTCTGTTAGTGAAAGCTGCCATTTTGGCATGCCAAAATGTCCTACCAGTCACCAAAGCTTTGCCCTTCTCCTGAATCTCATAAAATCAAAAAGCTTGTATTAGGACTTCATTAATTGAAATGGCATGTGATGATTTTTCCCCTTCTGCTTGGTTTATGTGAAAAATTGATAATTAATACATTTCAAACTTCTTTTATTCCATGTGTTTGTAGTAGAACCTCTCACATAAAAAAATCAATTTGAATGATTTAGGATTAAGAACTATTAAATTAGAAACCTGTCTCATATATTTACTGTGTCACGCTGGGCAAGTCACTTAACCTCTCTGTCTTAGTTTCCACATATAAAATGGGGATAATAACAATACTTAAAGTGTTGCTATAAGAATCAAATGAATTAAAGAATGAAAAACATTATAAATCTTAAAGTGATATAGAAGGCTAACTCTTATTTTGAGACTACTTTGGGGTTTTAGATATGAAAAATTCCCAATCTTTAAAGACCTCTAGTTATAGTCTCAAAACTGGAATTTTCATTGATATTTCCTTTCTCTCCTTCCTTTATTCCCATTTAAGTGCTATAATAGATAGATTGCTAATCTTGGATTCAAGAGGATGAAGATCAAATCATCAGATGAGCCTCAGACACTTACAAGCTATGTGACCCTGGGCAAATCACTTAACCAGGTTTGCCTCAGTTTCTTCATCTCTAAAATGTGCTGGAGAAGGAAATGGCAAACAATTCCAGTATCTTTGCCAAGAAAACCCCAAATGGAGTTATGAAATCAGAGGAATGAAATAACTGAAAAATAAAAATCAATTGAGAAATTCTGGGATCCTACCTTCTCAATATCATTACATTAAATCTCTCCTATTTTCATGGCTATCAGACTAGTTGAGGTCAGCTTTAGTTCTTGGCCGTACTATTGAGACAGCCTCTTACCTGCTTTTCCTTTCTCCATTCTCTCCACTCTTAAAACTCTCCTTCATACTACTCCTAAAGATAACTTTCTACTGTTCAGGTCAGATGAGGTTATTAGACTTTCAGTGCCTTCTCATTGCATAGAGGATGAGATACAAACAGGCTGACATTCCAGGTCCTCCACAATCTGGCTCCAACCTCTTTTTCCATCCTTATTTCATACTACTCTCTTTCACAGACTCCCTTTGCAGCAGCCAAAATGAATTACTCACAATTCCCTGGTGTCCTCTATCCTTCTCCCACCTCTACCTCCATGTATTTCCATGCACCATCTCCAATGCCTGGAACATATTTCCTCTAATCAAACATTCATTCAATCAACAAGCATGTATCAATCTCTCATTATGTGTCCAACATTGATATATGTCCTGGGGACAGAAAGAGGCAAAAAACATTGTCTCTGTGCCCAAGGAGTTCACATTCTAACGGAAAAGGCAATATGTAAATAACTATACTGTTCATATTATTTTTATAAGTTTTGAAAGAAGCTAGGGAAATCAGGAGGCAGTGGTGAAGAAGAATATTCCCGCAAAGTGGGACAGTCAGTGAAAAGCTGGGAGAACTACTGTAGTGTTCTCAGGACAACATGAAAGTCAGTGTCACTGGATCAACAGAGTATGTGGAGAGGAATGAAGTTTTAAAACATTGAAAAGGTCTCTATAATTTTCTTTTTTTTTTAAGTCTCAAGTTAGGTGACATATTCTCACTGAAAATTTCTTAATGGATGTTACTTTCCCAGGCCATAGAAATTTTCTTAAAATGAAAAGGATTGATCTACTTCATATAAGTTCCTATATTTGATGGCCAAAGCTATTCCAAATGAATGAATCATATTATGATCAATCAACAATCTCTCTCTCTCTCTCTCTCTCTCTCTCTCTCTCTCTCTCTCTCTCTCTCTCTCTCTCTCCCCCTCTCCCTCTCCCTCTCTCTCTCTCTCCCACTTTTAACCTTTACCTTCTGTCTTAATATCAATGATCAGTATTTGATTGTATGTTGATTCTAAGGCAGAGGAATAGTAAGGGTTAGACAATGGGGGTTAAGTGACTTGCCCATGATGACACAGCTAGGAAGTAACTGAGGCCAAATTTGAAACCAAGATTTCCTTTTTTCTAGTCCTGCCTCGTTCCACTGAGGCACCTAGATACCCCTTCAATCAATATTCTTGCTAGGAAAAAAATAGAAACCACAGACAAACTTTGATATCCAGATGAGATTTAGTGAAATATTCCTTATAAATCAGTGGATCTTCAGAAAAGGTTTTAAAAAGTGTGAAGGTTACAGCAAATAGGCAATTCAGCTGTGACTGTCAAATGAATTTTTGTTGAGTACAACAATAAAGATTGCTTCCCAATATTTCTTTTTATGGTGGAAAAGTCTCACCTCTGACTACTATCAGTGATATTTCTTCAATTTTCTTGACTCCCATCTGGGTTCTAGAGCAATGATTCTAGTTATCTTATAACACAAGATGCATGTGTTAGCCTCTTTTAACATTGTTAATTGGGTGAGAAGCAACAAAGGTAGAAAATAAAGGGTGGAGAGAATCTGACTTATCCTGTAGTGTATTTTGTTCTTTTTTTGATGTTTAAACATTTCTTTTAAATTAAATTATTTGGTCTCCAACTGACTTTTTAAAACATTATTCATTCTCTTCATTGAATATATAGTTATTCCATTGTAATTAGTAAATTATGTTTTAATATTTCTGCTTTTCTACATACTTCTATGTGGTCTTTATACCTCAATATGTAGTTATTTTATGTATACAATATATTTTATAGTTTGTATGTAATGTTTATTTACTTGATTATCTTTTTTAAAATATCCATATTTACCAGTCTCATCTGAAATCATGATTGCTACTCCTATTTTTTTCCACTGATGAAGCATACTAGATTTTGCTCTATCCCTTTACTTGAATTCTTTGTGAATACTTATATTTCAAGTGCTGTTATTTAAATAATATATTTTAGGATTATGTCTTCTAATCCATTTGGCTATATTTTTCATTTATGCTCATTCCATTCAAATTTAGAATTATGATTTTTTTAACCCTTGTACTTCGGTGTATTGTCTCATAGGTGGAAGATTGGTAAGGGTGGGCAATGGGGGTCAAGTGACTTGCTCAGGGTCACACAGCTGGGAAGTGGCTGAGACCGGGTTTGAACCTAGGACCTCCTGTCTCTAGGCCTGACTCTCACTCCACTGAGCTACCCAGCTGCCCCCTGAATTATGATTTTTAATTGGGTATTTCCTTCCATCCTCATCCTGCTCTCTTATACTTTCCCTCTTTCTTCTTATCTATCCCTCCTTTTTACATGCAAAAATAAAGTGTTATAAAGAGGAAATTTATTTTACATTTTTCATATATAAGAGACAGGGCCTGTTTTCTACTCTGTTACAAATTATTTCCCCCTTAATTTTTCATGATCCAGGTTTATATTCATTCTTATTGTTCAGAAATTTTTCTGTCATATCCAACTGGGTTTGACCCTATTTGGGGTTTTCTTGGCAAAGATACTGAAGTGGTTTGCCATTTCCTTTTCTAGCTCATTTTACAGTTGAGGAAACTAAGGTAAATATGGTTAAAAGTCTTGCCCAGAGCCATCCAGCTAATAAGTGTCCAAAGCTGGAATCGAACTCAGGAAGACCCCAAGCACTTTATGTACTGCATCACCTAGTTGACTGTGTATTTTCTTTTATTTTACTTTTACTCATCTTCCTCCCCCCAGAGCTTTCCTCTTTAAGATTATTTTCCTTATTATTATTTTATAATGCATATTATCCTTCCTCTTCTCTCTCTCTCTCTCTCTCTCTCTCTCTCTCTCTCTCTCTCTCTCTCTCTCTCTCTCTCTCTCTCTCTCCGTACAATTTCAGTGTCCCATTTTATGTCCTCTTTTAGGTTAATATATTTCTATACAATTATCTTTTTATGTGGACATAATTTTATTTAGTCTTCTATTTGTTAGGTTCAAAGAATGCCTTTTTCTCCAATACTCATCCCTTTAATTTAGCATTTTTCACTTTATGAACTTCTCTTATGAGATGCTGATTTCTCTCTCCTTCCTCCTTTACCAGATTTTTCTATATCAGGGTCTTTGCAGAATGTGAATTATCTTCTAAATGCTTGGGCTGGGTAAAGGAAAATGTAGGGGATTCTCCTTATTCTTTCAATTTTTAGATTTGTTGACAGTTTTTCAGGAGATCCTGACTCCTCTAGGTTCTAAGTGTCACAATCCAAATATACCTTATTTTCTACCACCTCAGTTAGTTAATTAAAAAAAAAAGTCTCAGGAAAATTACATTTTTCTAATCTTGAGTACTTCAATCTACCTTCCCCTTGACATGTGATCTTTCTTTATAGCAACAGTAGGTAGTTGTTTTTTTGTTTGTATTTTTTTTTCCTAGTCTTTTCTCTGAAACCTACCTTGAACTGTAGAGGAATCAATATCAACTCCTTTAGCTGCCAAGTACCTTTGAAAGTTTTTCACACATTTTGTTCAGTTTAATTAGGCAATTTGAAAGCAATAGTTTACCCGTTCTTGTCCTTTTTTCCCCCAACCATATTTTCCAATAAGGTTTTGTGCAACCAAATGGAAATATGTGAAAAGGTACAGCCAATGCTAGAGAGGAAAGCCAGCTGTCAACTCTCCACACCTGATGAGTTGATATGAAACAATTAACTTTTGTTGCTAGTTCTTTCCCCCACCCACTCCCGACAGAAAGTAAAAATAATATATATTTTCTTCCTCACTCAAATGCAGCCAGGCAGCAAAAGTATGAGAGAGAGGCTTCTCTTGGCCAGGTAATACCTCTCGAATCAATGGTATGCTGGAGTTAGCTTTCATAGGAATACCATGAGCTGGATGTTAAATGTTAATTGGGAATAGAAATCAGCAACTACAAATCAGGGATTGATTTCCTTGATTGTATAGACTTAATGAAATATTAATAATGCAGATCAAATTTTAGAGTCCATGTGTATTTTTCCCTTAAGAGCCTGGTTGTTAAACAATTAGCAATACATCTCTGTATTGCTTTATAAACATTGATTTTATCAGAAGCAAAGTAGAAGACTCAAGGAATGAAATCATTACAATACAGGAATAATTCTTGTGACTACAGGTTAGTAATAATAATGATGATAATAATATTCTTTTAAAATATATTAGAATTTAAATAGTTCTCTAAAGCTTGTGAAATACTCTACATCTATTATTTCATTTGATCCTCACAATACCTCTGGATTGAATACATGTCTAATTTAAGCTCATAAGCCAATCAAACATTCATCTTTTTAACACATAGTTAATAGACAAGAAACAATTATAAAATGCTTGAGTAAGTCCCAAAGTCTATGTGGAAGATTAAAATAGACAGAGGTTGTTCTTCATACCTATAAGAACTGTGATCTAATCAACTAGATTCCTTACACTTACAATCTAGAAACAGAATCTGGATCAGTAACTTGGTCTGGATATTCTTCTAATCATTCTCAATTAAATCCCCAATTTTGGAAAAATTTCTTTCAACTCCATCTACTTTACAAGTACAAATACTTTTGAGTTATCTACATCATTACTTTCCCACCCCCTTATTTAGTTCAAATTATTTTTCTTCTCTCTTTTCCCCATATTTCTTTGCTACCCCCAGGAAAACAAACAAACAAACAAACAAACAAACAAACAAAAACAAGAAATAGAATCTTTGCAAACTTGCAGTAAAGCGATATATGTGGTCTTCTTAATTTTACTTTCCGGTAGGTTATCTGAAAATGAGATAAGTAAGTTGCTAGAGAATCACCACCAAATAGGATGTTGGTAAATTTTCCTGGTATACATAAACAAAACTCCAGGCGCATGAAATGACTAATAGTTTGGCCAATCTTATAATCTCCTGGAATTATAATCACAAACTTTGAAGATGGTCACTAATGGTGTTATTATACCAATTTTACAGATGAATACATTGAGAATAAATTGTGTATTTAGCCCATGATGAAAGAGCTACTTAAAAATTGGAAATGATATTTGATCTCAGCTGTCTTTCAGTTGTTTTTCATAATATGACATATATTATTATTATTTTGAAATAATTTGGGAATGGAGATGATGCAAGCAGATTATTAAGGTTTGAACTGATGATGGGTAGTGAGACAAATGAAAATGTCTATATTTGCTTAGAATTGAATAACAGGGACACATAATTTAGTATTGAGATGTGGATTATAGACTAGGAAACACAGCTGGAAATGAAATTAGAAGATATTTAGTCGATCCTCTCATTTTTCAAATGAGAACAATAAAACAAAAACTAAATTATGAGCTCAAGCTCTTATAGCTCATGTCTAAGGACAGATTTTGAGCCCAGGTCTTTCTGCTTTTACATTCAGCACCACATATATTACAACAGAAGACAGCCAGGTGGCTTAGGAGATAGAACACTGAGCCTGAAGTTAGGAAGACCTGTCAGTTTCTAGCTGTGTGACCCTGGATGTGTCATTTAACTTCTCTTTGCTTTAATCCACTGGAGAAGGAAATGTCAAACCACTCTAAAAATCTTGTCAAGAAAACCACATGGATACTATGGTCCCCAGACTCACAAAGATAATCTTTGAAGGTACAGGAAAACGTAAATGATTCTGTTGTGGCAGAGTACATGGAAATGAGAGAGCATCAAATTAAAAAAAAAAAAGAAAAAGAAAAAAGAAAGATCCAGATAATAATTTGGAACATGTCCAAATTTCAGGGAGTCAGGTAAGAGAAGGAGATTGGGAAGACAAAAGATAATCAAATAGCTAGGAGAATTAAGATGCAACAACTTCAGAGAAGACAGCAGACGCAAATTTCAAGAATAAATGGAGTGATCAATAGTGTCAGATGTTAGGAGAGACCAAAAAGAGACTCTAAAAAGGTCATAGGGTTTGGTGAAGTAATTATTTACTAGTATTGTAAGACCAGAAAGAGAGAGGTGACTGGGAAGAAATAGCAGTTGAACCCCTAAATCAATCAGAACAAGTTTCCACGAAGGTCCTTTCTCTGGTTATGATTTTAACCTAATAAAGGTTCTGGTAACACCTATGCTAGACTAATTAGAACCTTATGGAGTTTACTAGACTCTGACCTTAGTTAACATAAATGTTAATAGTTCCTTCCTTTTACAAGGCATTGCCAATGATCTTTTCACTTGGGAACCACAAAGAACTGGAATCTTTCTCCGTTTAATTCACATGCTTCCCAGACATGATTGTTTTTATTAAAGTATTTAATGATTTAGCCACTGTTCTGTTGAGGGACTCAATGGCTACCAAGGGCTGAGGGGCAGTCCCTTTGGAAAAGTTTCTTACATATAATTTCTAGATCATGAAGAGGAAGCATAAGTTTTATAACTACACAAAAGAAGAGATTTCTTTTAGGAATTTTTACACTTATCCAGGGAATTTTAAAATGGAAATGAAATGAGATACAAATCCTAAATTATTTTACAACACATTTCTGCCACCTAATCTTGTTAAATTATTACTGAAATAATTCAAAGATATATAGATCATTTAAATTATTAAATACACCTGGCAAAGATTAAAAACACTATTTATAAAATATATTTTCATTATAGTTGAAGAAAAAATATTCCTAAAGCAAAGAAAATTCGAGTAAGCATTTACTAGGATGAAAATGTATTTCAAAAAATTCCAGAGGTGTATCTTTCCACAACTATTCTTATATGGCTTAAAGCTAAAATCTCTCCTTAGTGAATTTCACTTTCCACCCTAATATTAAAACACTTGTTTTAGAGTTCTTCATTCTAGGTCACTGATATTTCTTGGTTTAGAAAGTAAAACAAAAACAAAAAAACAAAAAAAAAAGTAAAAGAATATTATTTATTTTATTGCTCAAAACATCACTTCACCCTTGAGATGTACAAGAGCAATTCTGGGAAATAATAGATAAAAATAAAATGGGCCAATCCCACTTTAACTACATCTGAATGCCAAGGCTGCATCTATATAAGTCATCTCTCTGCTAAATGGAACCCAAGCTGTATTTCTTCAGTAGCTAGAAAGTTGTCAGAACCGCAGGCAGGGACCTGATGGTATGAGTTGGAAGCAATTGGGTTGTTTCACACAAACATGACTGGTTAATCCTGCAATACTGCTAAGTTTCTGCAAGGTTTCTTTGCCTAATGAGAACTCTCCACCTACTTTTTACTTTTAATTTTTTTAAAATATATTTTAAAGTTTTCTCTTTTTAAAGTCATTATTCTATGGCAAGGCTCTAAGAACAATAAAAATCCATTGTTTAGGTGAAGGAAAATTAGTTGATTTTTATTTATCCTTCCAGCAAAAGAGGAAGAAACACCAAAAAGATTTGAAATGATCACCCAGCCTTTTTTAAACCACCAGTGCAATATATTTTCAAAAACAAATCATGTCCTAAATGCAAGATCAAACTAATTCTTTAAGTATTTGTATGCCAGTGTGTATGTGTGCATGTTGTTGATGTTCCTAAAGTCCAAGTCTATCCTGCTGAAAAAGGCCCAGCAGGACCCTGAGGACAGAGGCAGCTCCAAAGTTGCAGGGCCCTGCAGGCGTACTGTCACATGGAGCTCTGAGACTGTGGCTGTCACTCAAAGAATCATTAGCAATGAACTGAACGGGAGGCAGCAAAGCTTGGTATGTTGTCATCGCACTGTAAGGAGGTTGGCCACGGACCAAATTAGCTTGCTTAGGGAGTGTGAATCAAAATGACATGTAATCTGAATGTTAATGAAAATTTTCTCTTGCTTCAGGCTTCACTTTCTATCCAGAAAGCTGTCATCTGGAAGACATTATCTTCCCCTCTCTCTTCCTTTTTGGTATACAATTTTAAGATTACAGAAAAAGTCTCTATGTGGAGAGAGAGGAAGCTTAAACCAGAAATACTTGGACAATTGCTGTATGGTGAATTCTACAATCATGTCAACCATTGTCTAGCTTCCTACATTAATATTTACAAAAATGAGCTGTTTTCAAGATAGCAACATGGTTGCCTTCAGGGAGTTAGTTTCGGTGAAGTATGTTTTCAGTTTATAAACATTTTCAATTCAACCTGTTGTATTTTATTTTAGGCTTTTTATTTTTGTTTTCTAGATTACATCTAGATTACATCAGCACAATTTTTAAACATTTTTTCTGACATTTTGCAGTTCATGTTCTCTCCCTCCCTCCCACCCAATGCCTCTTCCCCAAGATGGCAGGTACTAAGATATAAGGTATATATGTATTAGCATAAAATACATATTTCCGTGGTCATTGTGTTGTGAAAGGAGACACAAATTCCTTACACTAGACGAAATTTTATGGAAAAAAATAAAGTGAAGAATGGATTACCTCTATCTACATTCAGACTTTTTCAGTTCCTTCTCTATCAATGAATAGCTTTCTTCATCATGTCCTCTTGGAATTCTCCTGGATTCTTGAATTGTCGATAATAGTTATGTCTTTCACAGTTGATCATCACAGTTTATTGCCTTTACTATGTGTTATGTTATGGTTCTGCTCGCTTCACTTTGCAACACTTCATGTAAATATTTACAGGAATTTTAGTGATCATATTGTTCGTCATTTCTCATGAAACAATAGCATTGCAATTATATACCACAACTTTCTCAACCATTCCCCAATTGATAGACATCTCTTGAGTTTTCAGTTTTGTACTATCACTAAAAGAACTGCTATAAATATTTTTATACAAGTAGTTCCTTTTCCCCTATCTTTGGTCCTTTTGGGATACAGACCTAATAGTGGCATTTCTGGGTTAAAGGGTGCGTACAGCTTCATAACCCTTTGGCCTTGGTTTTGTATTTCAATTCATATTTATTGGGTCATTTCACAGCTCTACCAACAGGGTATTAAGGTCCCAATTTTTCCACATCTCCTTCAACATTAGTTATTTTCCTTTTTTGTCATATTTCCCAGTCTGACAGGTCTGAGCTGGTACCTCAGAATTATTTTAATTTTCATTTCTCTAATTAATAAGGATTTAGAGCATTTTTTTAAGACTAAAGATAGCTTTTTTTTAAACTCTTAATTTCTGTGTATTGGCTCATAGGTGGAAGAGTGGTAAGGGTGGGCAATGGGGGTCAAGTGACTTGCCCAGGGTCACACAGCTGGGAAGTGTCTGAAGACGGATTTGAACATAGCATCTCTAGTTTCTAGGCCTGACCCAGCTACCCCTAAAGATAGCTTTAATTTCCTTATCTGAGAATTGACTTTCCATATCCATTGATCATGTACCAGTTAGGAAATGTTTTGTATTCTTATAAATTTAACTATGTTCTCTATGTATTTGAGAAATAAGGCCTTTGTCAGAAACATTTGCTATCACTTTTCCCCCTTACTTTATAATTTCTCTTATAAATCTTGGTTTTGTTGATTTTGCATGTGCAAGACTTTTTTTAACATTCATTAATATTTATTTTTTAGAAAAGTTAACATGGTTACATAATTCATGCTCTTACTTTCCCCTTCACCCACAAGCTCTCCACCACCACCACCACCACCACCCCATGGCTGCTGCATATTTCCACTGGTTTTAACATGTGTCATTGATCAAGACCTGTTTCCAAATTGTTGATAGTCGCATTGGTGTGGTTGTTTCAATTCTACATCCCCAATTATGTCTGTCTCAACCCATGTGTTCAAACAGTTGTTTTTCTTCTGTTTCCACTCCTATAGTTTTTCCTCTGAATGTGGTTAGCATTCTTTTCCATAAGTCCCTCAGAATTGTCCTAGGTCATTGCATTGCTGCTAGTACAGAAGTCCATTACATTCTATTTTACCACAGTGTATCAGTCTCTGTGTACAATGTTCTTCTGGCTCTGCTCCTTTGGCTCTGCATCAATTCCTGGAGGTCTTTCCAGTTCACATGGAATTCCTCCAGTTTATTATTCCTTTCAGCACAATAGTATTCCATCACCAGCATATACTACAATTTGTTCAACCATTCCCCAACTGAAGGGCATACCCTCATTTTCCAGTTTTTTTGCCACCACAAAAGCATGGCTATAAATATTTTCATACAAGTCTGTTTATCTATAATCTCTTTGGGTACAATCCCAACAATGGTATGTCTAGATCAAAGGGCAGGCATTCTTTTATAGCCCTTTGAGAATAGTTCCAAATTGCCATCCAGAATGGTTGGATCAGTTCACAACTCCACTAGCAATGCATTAATGTCCCAGTTTTGCCACTCCAGCATTCATTATTCTCTCCTTCTTTCATTTTAGCCAGTCTGCTAGATATGAGGCGATACCTCAGAGTTGTTTTGATTTGCATTTCTCTAATTATTAGAGATCATGTGCTTATTGATACTTTTGATTTCTTTATCTGAAAATGTGCAAGACTTTTTAATGTAATCAAAGTTATCTCTTTTACATCTCATAATATTTTCTATGGGTTATTTAGATATTAATTCTTCCCTTATCCATTGATCTGACAAGCAAACTATTCTATGCTGTTCTAAATTGTTATACTTTCACCCTTTATTTGTAAATATTGTGTTCATTTTAAGTTTTCTTTGTTCTTTGAGGTGCTGGCCTTTTCCTAAGTTCTACTATACTGTTTTCCAGTTTTCCCAGAAGTTTTTTTTTTTAATATTGAGCTATTCTAAATGCTTTAATCTTTGAGTTTGTCTAACACTAGGCTACTATGCTCATTATACTGAGTGTTGAGTGCCTAATCTATTTCTTCAATCCACTATTCTATTTCTTAGCTTGTATTAGATTGTTTTGAAAGTTTCTGCTTCATAATACAGTTTGAGATCTGACATGCTTAAGCCATCTTTATTCATATTTGTTTTATCAAGTCCCATGATATTTCTGGCTTTTTCTTCTTCCAGATAAAGTTCATGATTTTTTCCAGCTTTAAATAGAACACTAAATTTATAAATTAAATTTGAAATTTGATAACATACTATTGTTATATTAACACAGTCAAGGCATGAATAATGAATTCTTTTTTTCAGTTACCAAATATTTCCTAATTTCTGTAAAGTTTAAAAATGCTATATATTCAAATATATACACACACATATATACATGCACATATATAAATCTTTAAAATATGGAACAATTTAAACCATAAATATCTTATACTTTTGTAGTTATTTTAGATCATATTTCCCTTCCTATTTTCTTTTATTCTATTTATTTTCAATATGTGGTAAGTTTGATGGGTTGTGGATTTATTTTCATTATATTTCTTTATTGAAGTTTTACATAGTTCTGAAAAGTCAAAGACAGAGATAGAATAGATGGAAGATAGTTCCAGAAGTGAAGGCACAAGAAAAGTCCTGCCGTAGAAGGCTGAATTGGAGTCAAGGAATGAAGGAAGCTGGGGAAACTGAAAACCAAAAGTCAAAGGGAAATTATTCCAGGCAAAGGTGACAACCAGTAAAAAGACATTTGATGGAAGATGAACTGCTGTGTGTGAGAAACACAAAGCAAGACAATGTGCCTGGAAACTAGACTTTATGAAGGGGAATAAAGATTAAGACTAGGAAGTTAGGAAGGGTTCAAGTTATGGGGAGTATTGTTTTTGAAAGCTTAAAAGGTAGTTTTATATTAGGTGGTAAAGGATTTAAATGCCAATAGAAATAACAAAAATGCACTCAAGTTTAAGTAGAGGAATGATAGCTTCAGATCTGTTCAATGGAAATGTATCTTTGACAGTTGTTTGGAAGATGAAGTGTGGCCAAGACGAGTGTACTTCATATTGGATTGTCCTACTATATGATTTCTAGCTGGGTTTTTTGCCAGTATTGTTTTCATAAACCCAAGAATGATTTGATGTTTTATGTAATAAAATCAGTATTCTTCATGTTTTTTTTCTTCTAAAATCAAAAGTTTAATGAGATAATATAGGAAACTGTGAGGTCATCCAGTGCATAAATGTAATGATGGAAAGTGAAATTATCAAGGTGAAATTTTAGTATTAAGCTGGATGCAAGTAGTTATATGAAGATAAACATTAGTGAATACTTTTTAGAAAAAATCATTTTCCTTCCAGTTAATGACAACTACAAAGCTTTATTTGTTTAAAGAATGAATTAGTCTATCCTTTCATAAAAATGTAGCTTTGAAGGATTCAAAAAAGTATAGGTAATACTTGAAGACTTGAACTGGGTGATTGCTGTATAAGTTGAAAGAAAGGTACAATTGTGAAGGACAGTGTAGAAATAGAAATCATATGGTTAGGAACAATATTTTTAACAATTTAATTGAATTTATATTTTTTCAAAAGCTTTTTTTGCACAATCATATATGTTCTTTATTATTTTAATATTTGTAAAAATATTTATCCTTTGGTTTAAATCTATATTGGTCATAGGAATAGATTAAATGAATTACTGATGTCTTTTTTATGTCTTTTTTGCAATATTCCCTAGTCACAATATCATATATGTTTCTCTATTTTCTCTCTCCAATGTTTGAGTATAAGGAACATATTTGTCTCAAATTGGTTTCTGAAAGTTGACTCTTGCCATTTTTTATTAATAAATTATGTACTAAAGTAACTAATCACTCATTATGTATTTGATAGAATTAAATTTTAAACCAATGTTCATCTGTTCCCTCCTTCTTTTGGTCATTAATTTATGGTTTATATTGTTTGTGCCCCTTATTCCTATATTCTTAATCTAGTCATTTTATATTTTAATAACTATTGATTAACTTCATTTAAGTTTTTAAGTTTTATCATCACATATTTGGGCAAAATTATTTATGATAACTTTATTTCCTCACATTTCATTGTGAATATCTTTTTAAATTTTGTTAATTTTTCCATGTCCTCCTCTTCTTTTCCTCATCTTTTTCCTTCTCCCCCTCCTCCTCCTTCATTTTTTCTCCTCTTTCTTTTTCTCCTTTCTTCCTCTTTTCTATCAGATTAACTCATGATTGCAAGAAATTTTTGTTAATTTAAAGTAAAATTTCTTTATTTACCATTTATTTTTAGAATTGACAGAAACTTTTAATGCTTGAGACCATTAAAGAGCATGAAGCTAAGATGACACAATTTTGATTATAATAAACTAACTGGTCCAAGAATTATTGAATAATTTGGACATCATGAAAAGGAAATAATTGAATAGAAAAATAATTAAATGTTCATCATGGTGTAATGTAAAGAGCATTGGTCCTAGTGTCAAGGGATTGTGTACAAGTACTAATTCTCTTAATTAGTTGAGTCAGTAACTTTCAGAACATTTTTTCTCTGGGCATTACTTTTCTCCTCTGAAAATTAAGTAAGCTGAAAAAGAAAATGATACATAAGAAACCTTCTGATCCTAAAACCTCATTTCTGAGTTAAATCTGTGTTTATACCTATGACTTCAGTTACAAATATTATTAAAATCGCTTTATTCCTTTTAGAAATTCTATAAAATTTGTCTGTGTTACTGAAGAAATGTTATCAAATACATAAGGCAAATCATTTCCTTTCTATTGGTTTATTCTTTAAAACAGGTAGCTCGATTGGTTCACCTTTTATATTATTTTCCATCTCTATAATATTATGATATGGGGCCATTTGTAGCTAGTTTTTAAGGAAAGTTTATACATTCTTTCACAAATAATAAAAGTTGATTAATAAATTCAGGATTGAATACCAAATATGCTTTCCCTCTATGTCACTCATGGAAAAAATGAGAACACTAGAATACTGTCTTCTGGCTCTTTCCCTAATTGTCTAGTCTCTCCTTGTTCTCATTTATTGTCTTACATCCATATCACAACCTTTCATTCTGAGCTTTTTCCAAGGTTCTTTCCTAGGCCCACCCTGTATTTTCAACTTTATTGGACATTTCTACCATTCCCAAACTACCCTCCAGCCAAACTGGCCTTCCTTCTCTTCCTTACATTGAAACTTCATTTTGAATTTTTAGCCTTTACACTGGTTATCTCATATACCTACAATTCACTTTCTATGCATATTAGCATCATGAAGTTCCTTTCTTTCTTTCAGGCACATATTAAGCCTTTCTTGATCCCTTCAACAGTTAGTTCCCACCATACAAACTATCTTGTATTTAACAATTTTGTTTATATTTACATTTATTCCATTTGTGTTTGTACTGTATATGCTTAGGTATGTGTTTTCTCCCCCTTTTTAGAATTTAAGTTCCTTGGGAGTTGGGGGTGTTTTATCCTTTATTTTTATCTCTCCCTCACTTAGCATACTTTATTGAACATATCAGGTGCCAAAAATACTTACTGAGTAATTGAAGTTTTTCCTAAAATGGTTAAAAGTGGAAAAAAATAAAGAATAGAGTATCCCCAACTCCCAAAGAACATTACATTACTTATGATTGGAGAATAGTCCAACCAATCATAACAGGCATTCTGTCATTCTAGTAGGAAAGTATGGTAATGTATCACAGACTTTTTATTCTTCCCTCTTTTCTGTGGAAATATCCTAAAGCTAGTGATTTCGTTCTTTTAGAAAAACTCTAAGAAAAGAGAAGTCCTAGAAATGTTTCTTGAAACTGACAGCTTAAGGTCAGAGTTGAGGAAGTTGGTTTTACACTTGACATTGAAGGCCCCTGTGGGAAAGATTCAGAATATATTAGGAAAGTTATTCTAGCTTAGATCTTGGGAATAAAATTAGTATGAGAATGTAGGCAGTGAGATTTATTGAAAAAAATTTTGAGTTGGGAATATGGAAACCCATCTTCTATTCAAGACATGACCAGTATCCAGGTGTGTGATCTTGGAAAAGTTGCTTTACCTCTCAGAACCCAATTTTCCTTATCTGAAAAATAAGAGGCTAAGATTATGTAATGACTAAGATCTCTTATAAACTTAATATCCTAATTGTAAGTTCCTAAAAAGTTGAAAAAAATCTCAATATTTATTAGATTTTTAAAAGTTAATTATTAGTAAATCTTCAAATTTTAGTTGGCATTAATTAATAGAAAAAGACAATCTAAATTCTTTCAATTCCATAATTCTCTGAATTTTACTCATAGGAGTTTATACTTAAGATAAATTTATTAATTGAGAGAATTTTTCTTCTTTTTGAGGGCCTAGGGAGGAACATTGAATATAGTGACCTAGTTATGAGCTGAGTTTAGATTTGAACACAGACTCCTTATTTACAAATACATTATTCTTATACAACATTATGCTGCTTTCATCATTATGTGCCTCCATTATATTTAAAATGTTAATAGCTCTTATGTTAGCATAGAAGATCTAAAAAGATTTTTTTAAGTCCATTACAAGTTATCACTAAGTTCATAGTAGAAAACTAAATAGATCAGAGATATATAGGATATAGAATTAGAAGATTTCTTAGTTTTTATCTAATTCAACTCATTCATCTTGCAGAGAAGAAAACTGAGGTCTTATATTCCCAAAGTCACTACCTTAAGAAAGTCACAAAGTAGCCTTTGGCTATAGAACCATTTCTTTTGCAATACAATATGGTAAAAACCCATTGATTTCTCTGTTCATTTATCTTCATTTTGAAGGTCCAAGTTATTCACTAAGTGCTGAACCAGCTGATACTTCCTTATGTTCAATATTTTGTCCTTTCATCTTCAGCCCAATGATATTCCCAAGTCTTAAAATTTCTGTCAAATGTCCAAAATATGTGAAAACAGTTAAATTGTTAGCTGTAACATGAGATGGTGCATTAATTTCTAAAAATATAACATAAAACAAAATAGTATTTCAAAAAACAGTGAAAAGCAGAATAAATTAATTTGTGCCTTCTGATAATATGGGAAGAAAATTCTAATATCATCTATAGATAAAACTGGAAGAAAGACAATTGAAAAACAAAAAACTAGATTCTCCAGTATTTCTGTAGCTATCTAATATTATTTCTGGCACTGGAACCACTCAATTTTTATTCTAACATAATAGTATCTAATAGACTATAGGAGAAGTTGGATATGTGACTTTTAAAAATGGAGAAAAATGTCTGTATCAAACAAATAATATCCAGAAGAAATCCATGAAGGAGGCACACATATTTGAAAATAATATCTCAATCAGATGGAAATGCAAAAAATGTAATAATAATGTGGAAAAGATAATAGGTAGTATAATTTGAAGAAAATGATGACTAAAAATATGCCAGTATGTAAAGTATTTTGGAAGAGAGACTATCCATATCTAAGTATGTCCTCTAGAATAATTGTCTTTGTGGATGAAAATGTATTGATTTCATCTATCCTAGGAAAACTCCAGAGCTCCCATGAGATCAGTGGACTCTCAAAATTGTAAGCCTGACAAATCACACAGGAAAAACTATGTGGATGATATATATTATAAGTTAATACACTCCATTACATAGTAAGATTGTTTAAATGGTTTGATGCATAAATTTAAGGTAGGAAATGGAGATAGACAGCTGGACAAAAACTGAATAAGAGTAACAACAGATTGACAACTGAGAAATTGTGAAATACCTTTAATTTTGGCAAGTTTATTTCTCATACTAATGACTATGTCTTTGTAACAGTCATATTCTCTCACTGATAATGTGAGTGTATTAATTATAGAATAATTTTGGAAGAATATTAATATTTGGTAGAATTTTGAAGAATACAATTAGGATGATAAAGGACCTCAAATTCATACTAAATGAATTTCAAATATCTGAAGAAATTGGCGATAATAATTCTACACAGGAAAGTAGCTATGTTTAAATTTTTGAAGGGCTATCTTGAGAGAGATTATATATATATATATATATATATATATATATATATATATATATATATACTTCTAGGTGGTGCAGTAAATAGAGGACTTGAATCAGGAAGATCTGACATCAAATGTAGTTTTAAATATTTTCCAGCTTTGTGATTTTCAGCAAGTCATTAAACTTCTGCTTGCCTTTGTTTCCACATCTGTAAAATGGGGATGATGATAGGACCAAATCCCAGGGTTATAGTAGGATAAAATGAGATGATTTGATAAGGTGTTCTGAAAAACCAAGAACAACAGATTGGCCAATATGTCAGAAAAGGAAAATAATAAATGTTGGAGATATTGTGGCAAAATTGGGACACTAATACATTGCTGGTGGAGTTGTGAATTGATTCAGACCTTCTGGAAGGCAATTGGGAACTATGCCCAAAGGGCTTTAAAAGAATATATACCCTTTGATCCATCAATACCACAAAGGTTTGTACCCTACAGAGATAATGAGCCAAAATGTTTGTACAAAAATATTCATAGATTCACTCTTTATGGTGGCAAAAAATTGGAAAAAGAGGGGGTCTCCCTCAACTGTGGAATGGCTGAACAAATTGTGATATATTATGGTGATGGAATCCTATTGTGCTGAAAGGAATGATGAACTGGAGGATTTCTATAAGAACTGGAAAGATATCCAAGAACTGATGCAGACTAAAATGAGCAGAACCAAGAGAACATTATATACAGAAAGTGAAACATTGAGGAACAATACAATGTAAATGGATGTTGATAATACAAGACAAATCCAAGGGAATTATGATAAAGAATGCTATCCACATAGAGAGAAAAATCTGAGGGAGGAGAAAGATAGAAGCAAAAAAAATGACTTATCATTTGTTTATATAGATATATGATTGGAGGTTTGGTTTTAAAAGATTTTAAAAGATTGCTCTATTGCAAAAATGAATAATATGGAACTAGGTATAAGTGATAACATTTATATAATGTGAAAATGCTTATTGGATCTAGGAGTGGTGAGGGTCAGGAAAGAAAATGAAATATGTAAACATGGAAAATATTTTAAAATTAAAAATTATTAAAGAAAAACTAAGAACACTATGTAAACTATTTAAGAATACTATTATTACTATTATTACTTTGTTAGTATTGTTATTTTTTATTTTAATTTTTGATCCAAAGGTCAGAATTCAGGGCAATGGTGAAAGTTGCAAAAAGGTAAATTTAGGCTTGTTAATTGCAAAAAACAAAATCAAGTTAAACCTATTGGAAGTTTTGCATAAGTTGAATGGGCTACCTTGAGACCACTTATAGGAAGTCTAGAAGGAAAAAGGGGAAGATCATTCCTCAAAAAAATGTTTTTATCTTCAGATAGAAAGTGAACTAAATGATGGATGAATTCCATTTCAACTTTGAAATTCTATGATTGTACAAAGTGCCAGTGTGTGTCATTAGAAAAGGAAGTAAGCAATCATTTAACAGTAGGAGAGGATAACTGATGCTATGCCTAAGTGCTACATGGTTAGCCATTTCATGGAATGTTAAAAGACATATAAGTGTACTTTAATCTTTTTTTCAAAGAACATTGGTTATAGGCAATAGTGGGGTGGACCCAGTAAAGCAATAGACTGTAAAACATGAAGACCTTTATTCAAAAGTATAATCCTGGACAAGCAATTGCCTCATTTTACTGATCTGCAAAATAATATTACTAGCACTAACAACCTCCAAAGGCAGTTTTTATAACCCTTACCTTTTGTCTTAGAATTGCTATTAAGTATAGTTTCTGAGACAGAAAGCAGTAAGGGCTAGACAACTGAGCGGAGTGGGGTGGGGAAAGGGGGTGACTTACCCAGGGTCACAGAGGTATAAAGTGTCCAGGTTCACTAACTAAGAAGCAAGGATAATTTTGAGGATAAAATGAGATGTTTGTAAATTGCTTTGGAAACCACAAAGAACTATGAAAATTCCAGTTATTGTATTGCATACTAAACAAGATAAGCAAACATGGAAGTAATGGAGCCTTCACCTTTTGGAAGGATAATCTATATTTACAAACTCTAGATCCATTAATGTATCAAATAAAGTTTTAGATAAAATATTAATAGTAATACTACATTTCTTGACCTTTCTAAATTAGGTATGAATTTCATGGTTGATTTGCTTGCCTCATTCCTATTGTATAATTTTCTCTTCCACATCATAGAAATTCATTAAGAAAGATAGATCTTGAGGCCTGAGGAGAAGCACTGCTTTTGGATCCAAGTGAGCAGGGTCCTAAGGAACACTATTTCTTGTGACAGCAAGGAATCAGGAACTCTTCCTGGGTTAAAACAAGAGATCAGACTAGTAGCGTACTGTACACATTTAGATCACACCACCTTGGTAGCATCCAAAACTACTGACTAACAGAACTAACTCTGAAAATAGCAGGGTGGAAAAGCAAGGAGCTTGAGTTAGGACCCACACACATTCCTACCCTAGGACTATAGCCCAAGTTTAAAATAAAAATCAAAGTCAAGAAATAGAGTGGGGGAAAAAAAAACTAACTTGATCATAAAAATCTACTATGGGGACAAGGAAGGTGAAAAACTCATAAGAAGACAACACTGTCAAAATAGCTACAAGCAAAACCTCAAAGAAAAAAATGCAAAATGGAAATGAGTTTAACAAATATAACTGCAAGCATTAAACAATGATGTGTGTGTGTATTTCTCATTTCTCCTAACCTACAAAGAAAAAAACCAAAAGTTCATCAATGCCAAGTAACACAACAAATATTTCTGACAGCATAAGTGATATTTCAGACTCATATTCCCTCACCTTTGCAAAGAAAAGAGAAAGATTCATTTTTGCTATTTTTTAATGAGGATCCACTTGATAATGATAAGTATTTGATTCATTTTTTGTATTCTCTCTTTATATTTTTTCCTCATCATGCAGATAATTTTCCTGGTTCTGCTTATGCCATTCTGTATCAGCTCATGCATTTCTTCTCTTCCTTCTTTAAATATTTCATATTAATTATTTCCTACAGAACAGTGATTATTAGAGACTGGAGAAGTCTTTTATATGGCTAAAGTTTATATTTTTGAGAACTATTTGATCATATCCTTTTACCACTTATCCACTGGAGAATTTCTCTTGGCCCATATTTGTATTGATTTCCTATATATCTTGGATATCAGAAATTTATGATAGATTTTTGATAAAAAATTTATCCTGATTGACAGTTTCTCTTCTTCAAGTTGCTTCATTGATTTCTACATATATTTATTTAATCATAATCTCTCTCCTGAGGTCTAATATATTTCAACCAACTGCCTATTGGGCATATTGAATTTAATGGTTCATAGGCATCAAGTTCAGTGTGTCCCTAATAGAACTCATTAATTCTCCACTTCTGAAACTTCCCATCTTCTGAAATTTTCTGTTACTGTTGTGGCCATTATCATCTTTCCAGGCACCACGATTTATGTCTTTGATGTCATCCTCAACTCATATCTCTCAATCATTCCACATATGTAACATGTCTTCTAATTTTTTATTGTGATAATTTTATTGCCACATTTTGAAATTTATTTCTCTATATCTCTTGTATACATACCATACTATTGAATATAGAGTTAACACAACTCCAGTCAAGTCCCTTATCATATTGCATATGGACTATTCCTATAATCTGATTGGTATCCATGTTTCAAATCTCTCTCTACTCCAATTATTCAGATTCAAAAATTCTTTACCAAGTTATTTTTTTTCTTTGAGTTTAATTATATCCTATCTCATTCAACCATTTCTAAGACTACCTGTAATCTTCAGAATGAAAAAAAATTCTTTATTTGTCATTTACAACTCTTTACCATTCAGTTCCTTATTTTCCCAGTTTCCTTACATTCTATACCTCTCTGTTCTTAATAATCCATCCATACTAGTCTACCTGTTTTCTTCACATAAAACAATTTATTTCCCAAATTTTGTGCCTTTCACTGACTGATCCCAATACTGGCATATTCTAACTCTTAATGTCCAACTCTTTGAATCCTCAGACCTGAACACGTGTTTCTCATTCTCATCCTCAACTAACGCCATCCCCTTTAAGACCATTATCCATTTATCTTTTATGTTCTGATTTATAACTACTGCCTGGAAAAAAAGCCTCAAAACTAATCTTAGAGCAGCAGAAGCAACAGAAGATAGATGAAGCAATGCCCTTCCTCAGAAAAATGTGGAAAGACAGCAAGGAAGAATAAAGTCACTGTGGTATGAAAAGAAAGTGCTGAACAAACCTCAATAGAACCTGGATGTGATACAGCTCAAGATGTAGAAGAAAGAGCAGCCAGCTTTGTCCAGCCTTATCAGGGGAAAAGCAGAAGCTAATTCAATATAGAACAATTGGCAGTGAGAGGAAAGTGGTCCCTCATAGTCCAGTCATAATAAAGTTTGGGTGTGACTCAGTGTGTACAGCAGTGGAAGGAACAACCCATCAAGGTCCTGCCTTGGTTCATTTGGGTAAATACCAACTTGACCCAGCAAAAATAGTATCTGAACTGAAGAGCTGCAAACATCCATACCACAGGAAAATAAGCCTGTTTCTTATGAAAGCTCAATCTGGATCCCAGGCAGCTGAGCCAATCACAGGCAAAGTATAAGCCTGGGACAATACTCTCTCGACCCAAGGAACAGATTTAAACTTCAAAATAGAGATAAAATTAAAGGGAAAAATAACCCTCAAAGTAGCAACAGGCAGAGAAAAAGCCCAATGCTAGAAAAACATTTCAGCAACACAAATGTCCAAAATGCAAGTAAGTTCTAATGATGATAATAATACAAAAATGTAAACATTCTCAAAGAAAAATGTAAAATGATATCAAGCTCAAAATGAACTCCTACAAGAGCTCTAAAAAGAAAATAAAAGCAAATAAGCTTAAAAGAAAAATTAGAAAAGAAAAAAAAGCTTGGGATAAATTCTTAAAGAACAGAACACTACTTTAAAAAAGCAATATGAACAGAAAAATAATTATCTAAGAAAGGAAGTAAAAAGACTCAAAAAAGAAAATTACTTCCTAAAATTAGAAATGGACAAATAGAAGTTAATGAGGTCATCATATAGTTGCAAAAAAACAAAACAAATTCAAAAGAATGGAAAATGGAAAATAATTTGAAATCTCCCACTACAAAAAAAAAAACAAAAAACTAAATGGAAAATAGACTCTGGAGTGATAATATAATAATCCTTAAATTTCCTAAAAGCTATGATTAAAAAAGAATCTATATATTATATTGAAAGAAATCATTTGAAAAAACTGCCTTGATGTTCCTGAACAAAAAAGTAAATAGAAATTGACAATTTCCACTGCTAACCTAAAAACATTCCCAGATTTTAAAATTCCATGATTATTACAGTCAAATTCACAAACTCCCAAGACAATGGAAAAATATTAAAAATAAGCAGAAATAAAATATAGTGGAATGACAAATAAGATTATCTGGGACCAAACAGTTTCTACAATAAAGGATAGGAAAGTGTGGAATAAGATATTCCATAAGGCAAAGGATCTAGTCCTACAACCTAAAATTACCTACCCATTGAACTTGAGCATTATGCTCTAGGAGAAGAAATAGATATTTAATAAAATAACAAACTTCTTGGAATTCCTGTCATAATAAACCAATATAAAAAAGAAAATTCAATGACCAAATTCAATACACAAGAGAAACATAAAAACGTTAAAAAAAAAAAAACTCAAAGGAATCAGTGGAGATAAACTAATCATATCCCTGCATGGGAAACTGATAATTAGGATAAATAAGGTCTATGTGGTAAAAGAGATATCTAAAATATTTAATAGATTTAAGGTAATCAAGGGAAAAATGAGGTTAAACTGATTATGTTACTATTAAGATAGATAACTAGAATATGTAAGATTTCTATGATACTTGAAGGACCTAAAATGACTAAAGTACTTAGGATATTTAATGTAGTGGAGATATTTAAGAACTTTATATTTATTAGACCAATGAATACGGCATATTAGACAGTGCAAAGAATAATTCAAATATGCAGAGAAGTTATACAAAAATGTTCAAAGGATAAGAAAATGAACTACACTGGGGAAAGAGAAAAGTAGAGAAGGCTTGGGGTAAATTATCTCATATGACAACAGACATAAAAATCAATATAATGGAAGGGAACAAGAGTGAGGTAGTGGGCGATGCTTGAACCTTATGAACTGCCATAAAATGTGAATAACATGCACACTCAGTTAAAGAAATTTATCTTATCCAGTAGAGAAATAAGAAAAGAAGGGGGTCAGACAAAATGGAGGAGGAACTTGGGAGGGAGATAAAGAGAACCAAAAATATTTTTGAACAGGAAAAGATTGAAAAAAAGAAAGATTAAGATAAACAGGGAGAAAATATGATGGAGGGTAACACAGTTACCAATTATAATAATGAATATGAATGGTATGAACTCACCTTTAAAATGGAGGAGGATAGCAGAATGGATTAAAAACCAGAGAGCTGAGAGCTCTTTCACCCAGTGTGCACTTGTCTTCAGGTGTGGCACTGCCTCCTCTCTCTTAAGGGTTTAAACTTTGCATTTCAAAGTTTGCCATGGATGATGATATTGCTGTGTCCATTGTTGACAATGGTTCCAGAATGTGCAAAGTTCGCTTTGCAGAAGATGATGACCTTTAGGCTATCTTCCCTACCAATGTTGGGCTCCTCAGACATCAGGATGTGATAGTGGGTATGGGTCAGAAAGACAGCTATGGGGGGGGTGAGGCCCAGAACAAGAGAGGTATTCTTACCCTGAAGTACCCCATTGAACATGGTATTGTCACCAACTGGGATGATATGGAGAAAATCTGGTGTCATACTTTCTACAATGAGCTCCATATGGCCAATGAAGAGCAGCTTGTACTGCTCACAGAAGCCCTCCTGAACCCCAAAGTCAATAGAGAAAAAATGACAGAGATCACGCTTGAGACCTTTAAGAACCTAGCTATGTACGTTGCCATCCAGGCTGGGCTGTCCCTGTATGCCTCTGGTTGTACCATTGGTATCATGATGGACTCCAGCGCTGGTGTGACCCAAACTGTGCCCGTATATGAAGGTTATTCCTTTCCCCATGCTATTCTCTGTCTGGATATGGCTGATATCTGAAAAATTGCCTCATGAAGTTCTTGAATGAGAAAGGGTATAGTTTCACCACCACAGCTGAGAGGAAAATCATGCATGTTATCAAGGAGATGCTATGTTATGTAGCCCTTGACCTTGAACAGGAGATGGCCACTGCTGCATCCAGCTCTTCTCTGTAAAAGAGCTAGGAGTTCTCTGATGGTCAACTTATTACCATTGGCAATGAGAGGTTCTGTTGCCCAGAGGTTCTCATCTAGCCTTATTTCTTAGGAATGGAATCCTGTGGAATCTATGAAATGAACTTCAATTCAATCATGAAGTATGATGTTGACATCCTTTATGATTTGTATGCCATTAATGTATTTTTTGGTGTGTTAAGGGAGAAACCAGGGAAAGGTGCCTTAAACAGTAAATATGGGTCCAGGTGGGTGTGTGGGAGACAGGAATGACAGGATGGGGCCCAACAAGTAGGGAGACTGGGTTATAATAGCTGTTTGGATGTCTGTAACAGAAATGGCTGTTGGCCTCCAACTGCCACCCAGCATCAACAGGACAGAGCCTATGGAAGCTGATAAGTAAAGGCAAGAGTTTAATAATACATTTTAATCAGGGACAAACTAAGGTAAAGGATGGGAATAGGGTTTTTCTACACTAACAGACTACGGGCAAACCCCAGGGTCAAGGGAAAGAAACTTAACTACACCCTTCTAAGATCTAAGCAAGACAGGGCCCAAGGAAAGCAGTACTGAAGTCACAAGGGGAAAGTTCCAACCAGGTTTGGTCAGCTTAGCTAAGTACCTGAGGGTGGCTTTACTTGGGATCTCCAAGGATGGTTTCAGGATGCCAGGAGTCAACTCCACCAGGACAGATGATCCAAGGTATCCTGGTAGGGAGAGAAAGTTTGCAATGCTGTCCACCAGATCAGAAACCACACCCTACTCTGCAGGTCTGATGTCCTCTGCTGTAAGCCTTCACCACTCTCCAGGATCCCAGAGGATCTGGATACAACTCCCCTAGCTCTGAGATCTCCCAGGGTCAGCCACAGTTTTTTCTCCCAAACCCCATGGAGTCTCTCTCAGGCACAAGCCACTTCCTGCTTCCCCATTCCATGTGGAATTCTCTAGCCCTTCCTGCTAGGTCCACATTAACTGTATATAAACTAATACCTAAATAATCCTCACAACAGGTGGTGCCACCATATTCCCAGGCATTGCTGACAGGATAGAGGAGATTACAACCCTAGTCCCCAACACAATGAAAATCAAGATCATTGCCAAATCTGAGTGCAAATACTCTATCTGGATCAGAGGCTCCATCACGACCTCTGGCTCTGTTTATTATTATAAAGTGAAAAATGACTGATTGTAAAGAAATAAGGGATGAAATTTCAAATTGATAAAAGAAGTAATATGACTTAATATCAGTATTAAACCTAAATACAACAAATGACAATATCCAAATTATTAAAGGAAAAACTATAGGAGATACAAGAGAAAATAGAAAATAAAACTATATTATTAAGGGACATTAACATTCCTCTTTCAGAATTAAATAAATGAAACAAAAAATAAATGAAAAATAAAATAAAGGTGAATTGAATTTTTGGAAATTTACATAGGCCTTTGGAGAAAACTGAATGGAAATACAAGGGAATATATCTATCTCTCAGCAGTACATAGCACCTTCACAAAATTTGATCTTATAATAGAACATAAAAGTTACAAACCAAGTGCAGAAAAATAGGAATATTAAAAGCATCCTTTTCAGACCATAGTGCTTTAAAAATTACACTGAATAAAGTTCTGGAGAAAAAAGACTAAAATGATACTTATCTTTAAAAAAAGACAATTTACCTTCTCTTTTAGAATTGACTGTAAAGTAGAACAGAATGGGCTTTAAGTGACTTGCCCAGGACAGAAGGAGAAATTGTGTGTCAGTTTTTACTTTTTAAAATACTTTTAAGGAAATAAAGATTATCATCAGAAACAGGCAGAAAATGCCAACTCTGGTACTAAAAAGAAGCTTTGAGTTTATTAGAACTGTATATCATGTCACAGTTTTATCAAGAGAAAAAATTGGTATCAACTCTAAGTTTCTAAATAATTATCAACTAAGTAATTATCATCTCAATAAATATTAACACCGTTTCTTAATAAGCCAGGACACACTGTCTTCCATATGCTAGACTAGTAATTTCTTTCTGTCATCCTGTCCCTTCATTTATGTCATCATTTTTTTTTGTAATCTTCCAAACATCCTAGCACAATGCTGATCTTATGACTCTAAATCCAGGGTTCTTTCCACTTTATCACACCTTTCTCCTTTATGGAAGGGTTCAATAAATTTCTGTCAAAAGAATGAGTGAGTAAGACATAAGAAAGTTGGCAGGGAACAGGAATTTGAAGAAGTAAATAAAATAGTAAGTAATGTAGTAAGGAAAATGATAATAAATAGTAAGAAAAATGATAACATTTCACATTTAGGTGCATATAAGATGTTTCTGAACCAAGAAAGTAGTGAAATATAGCTTGTCCCATTGCTGGTACAAAGAGATAAGTGCTGGTACAAAGATACTGTGCTTCATTACCTCTTACTTCTCTCCAAATATACATGGAGGCAGTGGCAAAATTGTCAAGCTTAAGAAAAGAGACTACAAAAGTTTCTCCTCCACCTGATTTTATCTACTGTCATAAAAGCAGCTACAGAATAGTCCTTAGGGCTATTAGATACAGTTGCTGTTTGCCACCTGTACTTATTTCCTTAGTATAGCAGCATTTACAATCTAGTTAAGGAGATACAGCACAGACTCATGGAAAGTTAAACAGGAGTTAAGAGAACAATAAAATGTTTCTGCTCTCCTTATTGGACACTGACTAATATAACTCACTTATATATCAACTCTTGCTGCCTTTTATCCAAGCATTTGGTAATTTCTATACAAAGCCTAGTCTTTAGTAATAATCTGAGAGAGGTTTTGAAGCTCTTTTTTTTTTAAAGTCTCTAATGATAAGGTAATTGATTTTATGGCATCCCAATGGACTGTAAAGTGTTATGATAGCTGTCACTTATTGCTTCCCAGGAGTCTTTATTTGATTTGATACTTAATATAGCTTTCAATAAAATGAGGAGACATGAAAGGGGGAAAAGGAGAGAAGGAGAAATTCTGGGTCAGTTTTTACTTCTAAAAATGTTTTTTGTAAAGATAAAGACTGCTCTCACTTATCATCATCATAAAGAGACACTGAATGTCAACTTTGGTACTAAGAAGCCACTTTGAGTCCAGTAGAATTTTATAGCATGCCACAGTTTTAACAAGAAAAAAAATGGTGTCAACTCTAAGTTTCTAAGTATACTGGGAAATGAAGATCATTTCTTCTTAAATCTAAGAAGATTCTGATTAAGGTAATAAATCCTAATAATACAAGAAAAATGTTGTTAAGTAACAATTTAGCATTAAATACAAAATATTGTTTTTGATCCAATTAATGACCCTGTAGAGTTTCATTTGATAGGTTTTATGTACGATGTAGTGGAATGACTAAATAACAACAAAGAAGGTAGCTAGATGGCATGGTGGACACAGAATGCTGGGCCTGAAGTGAGGAAGACTAATCTTGAGTTCAAATTTATCCTTAGACACTTACTAGCTTGTGATCCTGAACAAGTCACTTAACCTTGTTTGTCACAGTTTTCTCTAGGAAATTACATGTCAAACCATGTGAGTGTCTTTGTTAAAAAACAAAAACAAAATGGGATCATGAAGAATTGAACACAACTGAAATGACTCAACAAAAACAACAAAAAGTATAACATATCAAAATCCTAATCCATGTTCATGGTCCATTTATGCTCATTCCACATATGAGAACATTTATTTTACTGTTTTAATGTATAAAAATAGATAATTATATTTCTTTTCTTTTGTGACATACAATCCATCAAATCTATCATTTCTTTTAGTGTGAATCTTTGTCAGGAGCACAGTTCTCAAACTTAATATTCTCCCTATGGGAAAATACAATATATAATACCTCTTTATCAAGTTAGAACTGATGTATATGAGAAAACAGTACTGTGTCAAGAATATTGGATATTTAGTCAGAAGCCCTGGCCTAAAACCTTATATCTTCCATTAATTGCTATGTTGTTTTGAATCAATATCTTCATTTTTCTAGACTTTTAAATATTTTCACTTTTCTAGGCTATTCTATAAAATGAAGGCATTGAATTAGATGATAGATGGTCACCAGCATCTTTTCCAGTTCTCTTTATTCAGAATACTCTGACATAGATTTACCCAGTATGGATCTTCTATAATCTTCATGGACAAAAACTAAAATCCATTTCTGTTCATGAATTCCCATGAGTTCTCCTCGGAGACCTCCTAGAGATTTTTATCTGTGTAGATAGTAGGCGAGCATTTGGGCTGTTCTGTTCTCATGTACTCTTACTACAAGATAACAGTCTTATGTGCCACTTCTCACATGACATTCATTCTATATTTTTTTAGAATATTTTCCATGATTACATGATTCATGATTTTTCCCACCCCTCTTCCTTTTACCCTCCCAGAGCTGACAAGCAATTCCACTGGGTTATACATGTATCATTGTTCAAAACCTAATTCCAGGTTATTCATATTTGCAGTAGAGCTATTCTTTAACATCAAAACCCTAATCATATCCCCATAGAACTACATGAAAAACATATGTTTTTCTTCTGCATTTCTACTCCCACAGTTCTTTCTCTGAATGTGGATAGCATTCTTTCTCATAAGTTCCTCTCACTTGTCCTGCATCATTGAATTGCTGCTAGTAGAAAAATGCATTACATTGCTCTTGTACACTGGTTCTGTTCCTTTCACTCTGTGTCAATTCCTGGAGGTCATTCCAGTTAACATAGAAAGCCTCCAGTTCATTATTCCTTTCAGCACATTAATATTCCATCAACATCAAATACTACAATTTGTTCAGCCATTCCCCAGTCAATGGACACCCCCTAATTTTCCAATTTTTTTGCCAACACAAAGAATGCAGCTATAAATATTTTTGTACAAATATATTTTTCCTTTTATCCCTTTGTGGCCATGCCATTCATTCTTGGTTATATATTACAGCTTATTTTTACCAACCATACATCTTTACACTGTCCTTTGGTACACTTACATCTGTTAATTTTCTTGGTGGTAGTCTCTTCTGATTCACAGACATATGGCATCATGACAAAAAGACTGGACTTTTATGCCATGTAGCATCCATCTTGGCATATTGAAATTGCAATGTTATTTTCCAAATGTGGTCCATCCTGTTTTTTCATGCTACTCCATCATGAGCCCATCCCATTATCTATTTTCAGTGCTTACATGTATATTAACTATTGTACTGACTTCATCTGCATGTCACAATGTGGTTAATAGATGTTTTTTAATCTATTTTTGGCTACACATAAAAGAGACATTATAAGAAAATATAAGATAAGGTCTTGTCAACTAAGTGGCATACTATGAATGCAATGCATTGTAAGGGCAGATTGTTCTTTAATGGTTGAGATTATAGTAGCCTTCCTAGAAGAAATGGGACTTGAGCTGGGATTTAGGGGTAGAAAATACTTCCTAGACTATTAATTCCATCATTCAGCAAACATTACCACAAGTATATTTTAGACATTAGATAATATGCTAAAAATAGATATCATTTATTTCAATAAACAATTATTAAGTGTCTCCTATATACAGTGGTTTTGCCAAATAACAAAGTACCATTACATGAAAATATAACATTTATTCAAATATTATAAAATATATAGGAACTAATACAGAAAAATTTCATAAGAGGATGTTAATAATCAGGAGGATCAGGAGAGCTCTCATTTAGAAGGTGGCAACCAAATTATGTTCTCAAGGAAGTTAGGGATTCTAAAACTGGAGGTCAGGAGGGAATACATCCCATATTTGGTGTAGGATCTAATAAGACATGATAACTTTATTCAAGGAGTTTCTACTCTAATAGAAGAAATATGCATGCAGTAATGATATCATGAAATAGAATAAGATAATTATGCATGTCTTCCACTAAATTAATATTAGGATACCCTATCTTGGCCTCATAGCCAGGTTTACACTAACAAAGATCCCAATTAAATTCACAGACTGAACCACTTTTAATTTCCAATGATTGTTTCTTGAGATTTGAGACTGATGGTGCAAAATATTCAGGGACTTATTAGCCAAAAGTACACATGCACAGGTTTATACACATATACTCACACACATACCTTTCCATTTCCATACTTAAAGCTATCTTTTTATGAAGAAAAGGCTCTGCTCTAGTAAATGTGAAATGGTTTCAGAAAGTTACATTAGATCCATGAATATTTTCTAATAAATTTGAGGTTAACTTTAAAGAGTTTAAGTTAGAAAATAATTGTGTTCCAGTAAGAATTTGTTTAGATCACATGCAAATAACCTTATGTAGCCACCTTTTTAGATATATGATCATGATTTTGTAATCTAACTGTAATGCCACAGCCATAGGCACAAAAATACAGTATTTTAAACTGAGCTTTCAGCAAGAAACCTATTTCTCATCCCTTGAGTTAGTCTTCATATGAACATCCAGTTTTTCTTGTGATTCAGATATATATCAATTCTAGTAACAAACATACAGTAAAGCAGTGGTTCCCAAACATTTTTGGCCTACCACCCCCTTTCCAGAAAAAATATTACTTAGAGCCCCCTGTCACATACTATCACTGCCCTCTTACAGTTATTCACCGCCCCCAAATGTACCTGTGGCCATCACCACCTCCCTGGATTGCTGCGGCACCCACCAGGGGGCGGTGGCACCCACTTTGGGAATCACTGCACTAAAGTAAGACTTGTAATGATTTATTTAATTCTCTTTTCTAGCATAATTATGTAGAGGTTTGTTGAATGGGTGAGGCCATAGGGAAAAATGAGTATTCAATTTTTCCTGTAATTAAGGCTAATCACTTAGAAGACTATCCAGTCTCTACTAATCCATTTAAAGACCATACATTCAAACGTAGCATAGAAAGAGTGGGAAAGTCATGCCCCATGTCATCATTCAGGTCTTAGCTTCCTCTGTCATTGAAAGTGTTGAATAGAGGACTTTAAAAGTCTCCACACTCTTGATAATATTTTTATCCCATGATGCTGTTTGTGTAAGCAAGCTTATCTATTCATGAACCTTTTTTCAGAGAAAACATTAACAAATGTGTAATATGATAGATGGAATACATGTATCAAAGATCAATTTAAGTATATATATTTATATGTGCACACATATAAATATATAGATACATACATACTTGGATTTAAAAGAAAAAAATGCAAAGTATTGAGTTTCTCTAACCTTTCTGATCAGTAAGTGAAAAAATATATTAACCTGGCCTAAGGCCAAAGACGGTCTGTCCTACTCTTCCATGGATTTGGAATATAATAAAATGGTTAGTGGGGATCTCTAGATCAAAATTTATTTCTAATTTATAAAATGGACACAGAATAAGGTGAATGGTGATTTTAGTTAAGAGATCTGTTGGGGTACAGCCATATATGAGAAGGAAGTTTCTAACAATCAGAGCTGAATGAATAATGGAAGAAATTATCACATTCTTTAGTGAGCTCCCCATTACCTGAGATACTGGTTCTAGGCTAGATGCCTACTAGCTAGTGATTTCAAAAAAAAATCATTTGGTTAGATAAAGAATAAAGAACAAGTGCACACTAATCCAAGTGCATTGCTCTGCACAGTAAGTTAAAATGTGATTTTCTACAAGGGAATACTTGTAACCTAACAGTTCTCGTCATTTTGAAATTAACTTCCCCTTTTGGCAGCAGTCTTTAGGACAAGGAAATATTCTAAGTAATTATGGAAGTTGGATTGCCATTTACTGAGTTAAACTGTTAGATTTCACTCTACACCTATTACTCTACTTTGGGGTCTAAATTAGTGAGTTCATTCTCTTTTTATCCTCAGGGTAACATTTATGCATGTGTAAGATAATAGAATTTATAGCTTGAAAAGAACTTTAGGTTAGAGATTAGCTTGTCCATATTATCTGTGGTTAAGGGACTTATCTCAAATCACAAAATTTTTAAATGCTGGTTTACCTGATGTCAGTACATGTCACTCTTATTTTCTGCCTCCATGACTTGACAACCAGTGATGTCCACATCTAGAATGCACTCCCTTCTCACCTTAGGCTCTTGTAATCTGGGATTCCTTTCAAAGTTTAGATGAAATGATGCTTCATTTCCTAGTTTGTCTCATTCTCAGTGCTTTATCTACAGTTATAGAGCTTTCAATTTGCATATATGATTACTCATAGGTGAACTTGTTTCCATCTCAATAGAGAGTTATCTCCTTGAGGGTATGGACTGCATGTTTTTCTCTTAAATCTCTGGTGGCTAGCACAGTATCTGACATAAAATATTCCCTTAGTAAATATTTTTAAATATAATTAAGTTGAATTACAAAAAAGCAAGAATCGAATTCATTTCTTCTGGTTACTATTCTACTTCACTGTTGAAGAAATATTGAAGTATTACTATGAGGTACCATATAAACTATTTTTGGCATTTTAAAAATGTATATAGTTGTCTCACAGTTCCCATATTTTTATTGGCATTGGTTCTTCTGTATCTTCTGGACTCAACTACAGGAATTTCTACTATCTATCTATCTATCTATCTATCTATCTATCTATCTATCTATCTATCTATCTATTATCTATCTATCTATTCTATCTATCTAAAACTACACCAAGACTTTGAGGATTTGAGAGAAACAAAAAGAAATACACAACTATATATATATATATATATATGTATATATATACATATATATATAATAGACATACATATTTAAGTCTCTCTATATATAATAAATGTGCATATTATTTGTGTTTATATATGCAAATGTGTTTATATATGCATGTGTTTATATATGCAAAATGGGTCCAATAAAGACATATATATATATATCTGTGTATATACAAGTGTATACAAACATACACACACACATATATATGTTTAGGTTTACTCTTTCTTAATGGCCACTTGAAAGATATAGGACTGATTTCCACATAGTAAAATATCTTCATTGAAAGACTAAGAATATGGAGGTTTTAACCTAGTTGTCATAAGATGGTTGCAAGCTATTCTTGAAAGAAGACAATTACTACAGGAACTAAATCATAGTTAATAAATGTTGCACTTACAGACTCCTCATCAAATTATATATAGTATAAGAGATTAAATATTTTATACACTATTGTAAGAATGCAGAAAAAATATCAGGGTAGGCAATCAATTTTGTTGAGAACAGATATACCTAACAAAAAGAGGAAAACAGTAGAAAAGTCACATGCCTCACCTTTTCCTCCCCATTCCCTGCCCTTTTATCCCTGAGTTGATTTACATGGCAAAAAGTGGCATGATTGGATTGAAAGTCCCTTCATCACAACTTCAATCAGTGCTTTTATGATTTTAGCTAATTAAAAACCCCCAGGATTATCTGAAAGGAACCTAAGCTTTTGACCTTGGGGATATGAAATGACTTGAAAGGAATTCCTGACCATAACTGAGATAAGAGATTAAATCTCAGCAAGAAGAAAGGGGTCAGGTGGGGCCAGTGACCTATGTTATATATTATTACCTTTGTTGTACATTATTTTTGAAGCACAATTACATTTTCTCTGTATTCACAAAGATAAATACAATTTTTCCATGAAAAAATTGTTAAAGTCCTACATAAGGTCTAGAATTTTCTTTCCATTTTTTCTAAGTTTAGACATTACATTTTGTTTTTGTATCACATTAATTTCTAAATATGCATCTCATCTTTCCCTATCTGACAAACCTCTTCTTATTCAGTAGAGCAAAACTAGCTAAAACGTGTGCTGTTTCTAGAAGCATGTACAATACTCCCCATATGCATAACCCCCTCCCATCTGTTCAATTAAAGGAAGGAGATAGTTTCTTATTTCTTCTTCTAATCATTAAAATTACAGAAGAGTAAATTTTACTTTATTTTTCTTTCTGTTTACACCAT
This sequence comes from Gracilinanus agilis, assembly GCF_016433145.1. NCBI lineage: Eukaryota > Metazoa > Chordata > Mammalia > Didelphimorphia > Didelphidae > Gracilinanus > Gracilinanus agilis. The sequence goes on along the minus strand of NC_058131.1, from coordinate 203,975,100 downwards.
TGTAGATATTGGGTACATAGTTGAACTATTTCAACTTATTTGATTCTTCATAAATTGAATTACATTTGCTTACCTATTTCTGGATTCTTATAGCTGAAATTTCTTACAGCACACTAATATTCCATTACAGTCCTTTAGGTCCAGTATTTCCTAATGTTATTTACTATGTTCTTCTCTACTATCTCATCCTGGTAGAGAGCTGCCTTTGAGTTCTTAGAAGCTATGTTAGTAAAATAGAAGCTGTAGCAATTTGAATAAAGCTGGAAAAGGCCTGAATGTTCATATGATAGATTGTCTCCCTTAGTGCAGAAAGGCTCATTACTATCTTAACACATGATAAAAAAATGTTTCAGTCACAGGCAGTCACCAAGACTATTGACCAAGGTACAGTGGAGTGATAACATGTATCAAAGCATTCAGACATACCCACCCTGCCCAAATGAAACACCCTTCGAGTAGAATTATTTGCTCTTGGATTTCTCCATAAAATTTCTTAGTACATTATTTAGAGACACTAAAATTTTGTTATTATTGGCTGACTTGAATGAATTGAGAAAATAGTCTAGAACATTATCACGTTGATGTGAAACTCTAAAATATTATTTAACTATGTAATTACTTTGATCAGTAGAAAAATGAACAGCATGTGAGGACAATAAAACTTGCAAGATTTTGGATTTGATGGTAGGAATCCAATTTCATCTCTTAATTTATAATGAAGACAAAACTATACATTCCTTGCAATGCCTTTTATGATCACCTCAATTGCTAGTCACCTTTGCTATCAGGGTTATCAGGCTAACTTTATTTAATTTTTATCTTGAATATACATATATGTATGTATACCCAAAAATATTTATCTATCTACTATCTATCTATCTATCTATCTATCTATCTATCTATCTATCTATCTAAAATTGAACTAAGATTTTGGAGAGACACCACACACACATAGAGATTTTGTATGTATGCATGCACAAATTCATGTGTTTGAACATAATGTATATAGGAAGACTCATCTTCTTAAGTTCAAATCCAGCCTCAGATACTTTCTAGCTGTGTTACTCTGGGCAAATCACTAAACACTGTTTACTTCACTTTCCTCATCTGCAAAATGAGCTAGAGAAGGAATGACAAATAATTCCAGTAACTTTCAAAAAACAGTTGGAGATATGAAGACTCAACCATGACTAATAAAACTGAACAGATATGTGATATGCATATAAGTTAAAAAAGAATATGCATGTTTATCTGTGTATACATACACATTCATATATATGTATATATGATAGACAGTAGATAGATAAATATTTGTGGCTATACACACATACATATATGTTTATAAATACACACATATGTGTGTTTGTATTTATATAAACATCTCTCTATGTGTGTGTATATATGTATATACATCTATATATGTTAGATACTTCCCTTGTTAGAATGTTAGATACTTGTTAGAATGTTAGATACTTGAGAGTATGAATTTTATTTCTTTTATTCTATCTCTAATATGTGGCACAGGGTATTCACTTGACTAATGCTTGTTATATAATTAATTGAATGATCTTTTATTGCCCATACAATAATTCATAGAAAGACAATAGAAAATTAGAAAGAATCAGAACAAGTAGGTAGGCATTGCTGTATTTCTTTTTAATTTTTCAAATATTTGGTATAAGTATATTTACTTGTTACAACACAGAAACACTGCCTACCTTAAAAAAGAAGAAAAAAGAGTGATGCAATGAGAACAAAGGAGGCATTTTTCAGCTTAATTATGTGCAGATATTATGTGGCAAAAAATAATTCCAAGAAGTTTTGTATTAAACTTATTATATTAATATTCCTTTCTTGATAAAATATTCATAATATTTGGTTTTGAGTGATTTTACTCAGAGAAATTTAAGCCCATAATTAGGAAGAATGGGAAATTACTTGGGTAATTTTCCCCTTTCTCCAATTCCTGCTATAGAGGACCCCCAAACAACCTATTGTTTATTAGGAATACTTCTAAGCTATATAGTAAGCTGGTCTCCATAACCAGAGCCAACGATGAAGCTGAAGAAGGCATCTGCATAATTCTTGCCAAACTCTCATCCCAGTACCATCCCCCCAAATTTCCCTTTCCCCAGTTTTGCTTATATTATTCCAATGGAAATGGGGGAGGGTAATTCTGTCATTGATTGCCTCCATCTGGTTCCCACTTTTGTTGGGCAGAGGACACATGGCCTTGGCATTTATGGAAGGTATAACAGCAAATTTTCTAACTTCCCACTTGATTGCAATTCTCTCTTTAAAACTAAGAGGCATATGTGTGCCTAAGTAAAGAACTTGGGAAGAGTTCATTGCCCTGATTTCAGCCCAAAGAAAATACAGAATGTTATTCAAACAGAATTGCAGTTGGCTAGTCCCAAAGAGATATGGAACTGTGAATATATGCAGTGTAGAAATAGGGTAGCCCCTCCTGTGAATGCTCCTCTTCCTGACAATAATGTTTATTTAAACATGCTTCTTGTACCAGTCTCCTGACTATAACCCAAACAGTTCATCTGTGTTCATTTTACAATGGTATTAGAAGAGGTATGGCATTTTATTAGAGCTCCATGAGATTGTTAAAAAGCACTTGGGAAGTGAAAATTCTATACCTTTGTTTGTATTAATGATTCTCTAAGGGACTAATTAGGGGAGCTTTTGCATTTTTTTATGCTTTTAAACAAGTTTATACCTATTCTCAAATACACTTTCTGGGACTGTTTGAATTGTGATAACCAAAAATTTCCACTTTTTAATAAGTGAATGATCTGATGAAAAGGTGCCATGGGCTTCAATGCTAATATATACACAAGCCCAATTTGAGGTTATGTGGGAAGGTAGATAAAAGCGTTGACTTCAAAATTGTCAGGAGAAAAAGAAACCTCTAATGGATATGGAAGGCAGCCTGCTGTAATGGAAAAAGCAAAAGACTTCTAAGTCACAATGGATTGCAGTTAGCTTCAACCCTCTGAGTCTCAATTCCATCATCTGTAAAATGGGGATAATGTTTGAATTAACTACTGCATAGGGTTGTTCTGAGGACAAAATGAGCTCGATGTATGAAAAGAGTTTTATAATCACAAATGTTATATAAATGCAACTTATCAAAGGGTATGTATTTTCTCTTATTTCAAATAGAATGGTATATAAATAAAAAAGAACTAAATAGAAATTGCTTTTTGATAGCAAGGACTCTTTTTAATATTGTTGTTAATTTTCTTATTTTCATAAGCCTAGTTAATATTCTTGTTAAAATTCACTAGATAATGGAGACAGCAGGGCATAGTGGAAAGAAGAGTCAAAATATGTATCTTGTGTTCCTGCTTTTGTCACTTTCTAATTCTTTGATTTTGAGTAAGGCATTAAGCCTCCATGAACCTCAGTTTTTCCATCCATTAAATTAGTGGGTTGATGTAGAGAAAAAAAAACAACCTTTCAATTTTAACTCAAGCTCTAAGTCTCTATTTCAGTATATTCTTTTTATACCTACATGCTTAGCAAAAGACCTAGCAATAATTTAGATGTATTAAGTAGTAATAGTAATAATGATAGAGGTAATTAACATTTATAGAGTACTTTAATGTTTATGTGTTCATAAAAGAAGGTGAAGAAACGATAAAGATGTAAATAAGAGCACTGTTAGAAGAATACACAAAACAAACAAGAGAATTACAGAAAGTACATGAAAGAAAATGATATAAATGGAAAACAAAATATAATGATGGAAGAAAATAATTAGAGCAAAATTAAAATAATGAAATGTGGCTCAAGGTTAATGGATAATATCTTTGATATTTTAAAAGGTTTCTTTTTTGTCATATCCTACTAATTTGATACTCTATGTATTCTTTCTTTTATAATAAGGTTCTTTAATTGGTTGATAGTAAGCTACCAGTAGATTTCAAATCAAGTTTATCTTTATAGCCTATGTTAAGCGAGTGTGGACAGGTGATCTTATTTCTTCTTTCTCACTCTTTATACATGACACATGAGAGAACAATATCCACAACGGTTAGTGACTCATTTAAGTTGCAGGCCTAGCAATTAGGGAAGTTGAGACACAAGTTCAATTTGAAAGTCTTTTTAACACTGAATCTTCCTGGCTTTTTATTGGTTAGAGGAAGACAAAAAATGAGGTTGGGGAATGAAAACTAGATAGAAATAAGTGTTTGAAAGCTGATTTAATTTTTTGTTCTTATTCTGTATTTACTAAAATTCGCTAGACAGTGAAGAAAACAGGGCAGAGGGAAAAGAAAAGTCAATCTGTTTTCTTTGTGACTTCACTAATACTTAGAAAGATGACTTTGGATAAGTCATAGAACCTATAGAAGCTTTAGTTTTATCATCCATAAAGTGAGAAGATTCTTACTAATGGGATCAGAATGGGTGGAATACATTGAAATACCAAAATATAGTATGGCAATTTATAAATGAGTATGTATATAGATTGTGTGACAAAAATCAGTGGAAAGATCAGGACAACTAGAATGAAGAAGTCATGGCTTGAGTCACAGTCCTCACATTAACTAGCTGAATGACCTTGGGTAAGCCAAATTGCTTTTCTCAGCCTCTGCTTCACCATTTAAAAAACTGGAATAGTGATGTTAATGCTGCCCAACTCATATGATTTCTGGAAACAAATTTGTAAATCTGAAATGAATCAAAAAATGTGGATTATGATAATGTCGATTCTGATGACAATGATAAGTATTAGTGTGGGGAGAGTGATACTGTTTCTGCTGATGTTATAAAAACAAAAGCAATACAGAGACATTCAGAAAGTTGAAATAAATATCTAACACAAATGTGGCGTATGTGCTTAGCTTATACAGCCAGCCTAAACCAAAGGCATCCCAGAATATCTCATTTGGTTTCCAAAAATCAGAACTCAGCTTTTCTTCATATCATGATTTTAATTTTGTTCAGATTAAGCATGTTGGCCTAGATTGTAGTCAGCAGAAAATTCAACCCTTTGTCATTAAAACTCTTTACTCTTGACTTTAGTTAAATTAATCTTCTTTCTATCTTTCTGGATATTCACTTCTCAGAGTGAATCTGAAAACAGATAGTTTCAATTAATTTTTAAGAATCTTAACTATTTTTGATTTAGTATATTTTTCTAGAATTTTCTAATTTAAACCTTCCATAAATAAAATGTAAAATTTTCTCTTTCCCCATTGTTCATTGACAGAAATCCTTGTAGGATGATGACTATCAGTATGATGCAGATGGTTGCAAAGTAGAGGAGTTAAGGACTTGTAGTCTAGAGTATCTGAGTTCAAGTCATTGCCTTTAGATGTTTACTAGCTGTATGACTGGACAAGTCTTTTTTTGCTTGTTTCCTCCTCTGTAAACTGAAGATAAGAATAGTACCTACCTCCAAGGGCTACTATGAAGATCAAGTGAGACAATATTTGTAAAGTACTTTGAAAACTTTAAAAAGCAAGGCAAATATGATTATTATTAGATTTATTATTGTTATTATATAATCTAGTTTTAAAGTGCTTAGCATAATGCCTTCACAGAGTAGGTGTTATATAAATGTTTATTCCCTTCCTTTCTCTGCCCTGTCCTGCCCTCCCTTGTCCTGCTCTGCCCTACCCTTTCCTCCCTCCCTTTTCTTTCCCCACCAACACAGCTGCCTACATATTTTTTTACTAAATGAAACATTTTGTGGGTTTATGAAGAAAGCATTTAATGTAGTGAGAAAAGAGTGTGCCCCCTTTTAGTCACCTGTCAGGATGAAGGATGAAAAAAATGAGATATAGCTACCTTTCTGCTATCAAAGGCCAGCCTATGACAGAGATGGAGGCCATTAGCCACAGAGAACTAGGCAGACACAAAGACTAACAAACCCTTTCCCCTGAATGCTTGAAGTAATCTAAGATTGGATTATGTGTAAACATTGCTTTCTTTTCTCTTCTTAGAAGACAGAGGGTGGAATGGAGTGACTGGTATTTTCTCCAAATTATACAAATCTTTCAGAATGTGAATTCTGATTTAGTTCAGTAATTTGCCTACTAATGATGCTTGAGAGTGATTCACCTAGATAGAGAAGGGGGAGAAAAAGAGGAGAAAGAGAAAGAGAGAGAGAGAGAGAGAGAGAGAGAGAGAGAGAACACATTTTAAAAAATGCACTCAACTCTGATAATTATGTGGAGGCAGACTCTGCCTTGGAATAAAACTGGTATCTTCTAGAAGAAGGAAGGATTTTTTTTCCTGGGAGCCTTCTTTTTGCCATTATTTTTGAGGAAATCATAAACACCAAGCTAGAGATCTGGCAAGATTTACTACTGTTGTCACCCACATGAGTTTTGCCTAGACAGTATAGGAATAACTCACAATAATATGCTCATTTCCCCGTAACACATGAATTTCCCTAGAACCAGTGATGGCAAGAATTTGTAAACATTAAAACAAGAATCTCAAATTCATAACCTCCTGCATATCTCCAAATCACAGATCAAGTCTCTATAGCCAAAGTGAAATTGTCAGGTGAGAACAATTATTTCTCTAAATTCCCCAGACTTGCATATTTAGCTTATGATTTGAAAAATAGCATTACATAATACCAGATACCTTGGACAAAGAACAGCATGGTATGATATGAAAGAGGAAAATACTTTGATTCAGAAAATTTTGATTTGAATTCCAGTTTTGATCATTAGTAGCTATACTCCAGAACAAGAAGTTTTTGTGCCTCTTTTTTAACTCTGTAAAATTTTAGTAGATAACAATCTGTATAGTCTTTCCTAGCTCTCTGATCTGTGGGGGAAAATAAGAGATCTGGAGCAAAAGATTTGAGACATTTTATAGATTATGACAATAGTAATAAAATTTGCCTAATATAGTACTTTTATCTTTAAAAATATCATATACCTAATCTCATTTGGTACCCAAAGTACTCCTCAGAGGTAGGGTATGCTAGAATTATTATACCTATTTTGCAGATGAGGACATTAAGGTTAAGAGACATTAAATGACTTGACCACTTTTATACAGCTAATGAATGAAGTACAGTGGCTCTTGACTGAGTTCTCTTTCTGCAACACAATTTTGAGGTCAAGTACCTTATTTCCATTAATGAAACTGCAGAATAGTCAAGCTCCCTGTTTTGTACTCATCAATATCATATTTCTTTATGTCATCCAGAGTTTTCCATATTTGTATGTTCCCATGTATTAACTGACTTAGCCCAATGAAATAAAATGCCTAAAACCATGTAACTTCCCTTCACCTTGTGAAAACCTGCAATTCAATCATTATAAAGTAAGAGATCAATGTGGATGTAATTAATGTTGCAAGGTAGCATACTATATCGAGGAAAGAGCTAACTTTGGAGTTAAAGAGATCCGAGAAAAAGCTCCACATCTGATATATATAGATTATGTATTTCTAGTAAAGCCTCTTAATCCCTGCATAATTCTCTAAGGCAAGAAGTTGCAGAGTTGTAGAACTGCATTAACAGAGAGACTTCTGTCAATTAAAAGCTTTCTATTTCTATGACATCACAAGTCTAGGAGAAATAAAATCTGTGGTTACTACCTCTTCAGGGCTTTTGTGGGGCACAAATATGATAATATATGTAAAGGACTTTGTAAACTTTAATGCAACATGTGAATTCCAGGTTTTGTTATCAATTCAATCTAGTCCTCAGATTTGCCAGTTAACAAGGAATGTTGTATTGTCAGTCTTTGTAGCACATTGGGAGGTAAGACAGTTGTCAGGTTTTGAATAACGGAGAATAGTTACTGGAAGCCAAACCAGTTTCAACAACATCCCTTCAAAACTTAGGTTTTTGAAACCTATTTTGCTATCAAGATAATTACTCTAGCATCTCATATTCCTTTTATCCCTCCTTAAAGATGAATTGGACCCTGGTGAAGTGTACTACAGTTAGAGAAGCCAAGATAGAGAAGTTGAAAGGCTTTCATCAGAGTAGAATGAAAACAGTAAAAGTGGGGAGACTCATAGGAAGAAGCACAGTATGTACCAACCTACCTGGATGTTTTCAATTGGAAAAGCCTACACAATTACATGAATGCCCAGAGGAAGAAAATGAGTATTCCCATTTTTATTTGTGTTCTTTTTCATATGATTAATATAAATAATCATTTTCTCTGATTGGTGTAAATATAATTTATTGCTTTTCTCAATATTCATTTAATAAATCATTTTTGTCCCTTACCTCATCTTCCTCTCATTCTGTTGTTCACAGCTGAAAAATTCATCCTCTTCTCTTTTTAACAGCCAAGTGATGCAATAGCAGATCTATTTTTGAAAACTTGAAAAGTTACGAGGCATGGGATTAATCATAGTTCAATCTCATATCAGATCAAAACTCTACTTGTAAGGTACCAGAAATGCTCTCTGCATCATGAATGAGTGTACCTGCTTTCATATAATTCAAGGAAGCAGTTAATATGGGCTATGTAAGATTGATTTTCATGTGATATTCAGTGTAACCTGAAGAGGCAAGGTTATATCATATAATAATTCTTATATCCTGCCTACACCAAAAGGGAAAAGAAAAAGAAAAAAGGAAAGAAATGCAGTGAAATAAAATATTACTGGAGTTGAATTTAGTTTCTTAAGTTGAACTTCTTAAGAACAAATGTTATAACCTTCAAGAAATGTTTCAACATTAATATATGATGTTACTCTTTGAATTTTGTGATAGAATAAAAAACCTGAGGTTCAAAGGATCATAAGGGCCCATTCCTCCATTTAACATATATTTACTGAGTGTCTCCTATACCAAAAGACAAGCTAATATATTTCAAAGAGCAATGGAATTTCTGATAAAAGATCCATATTCATGTCCTAGATCTTCTGCTTAAAAGCTATGTGATGCTCCTACCACTAAAAAAATTCTAGTGTCTATTGCATATAAGATCAAATATAATCCTCGCTGTCACTTAAAATGTTTCATAAACTGGTTTCTTTTTGTAACATGTTGTGCTCTTTTTCTATTCTCTCAGGGCCAGGCCTGCTACATTTGTCCTCATGGCCATAGGAGGCAACCCGAAGATTTCATGATGTGCTTCTTTTCTTTCCCATCAGCTCAAAGCCTCCCCCACTAGCTCTGTTACCTCAATTTATTAAGCAACAGTAACTATCATTCCCAGTTCCACTTGCCACTTGATATCAAATAGCTTTTACATAGCAAAATTTCCTTCAAATATTGTAATAATAAATGTACTTATATTTTTCCAGAACTCTGGAGCATATACATCCTTAAACCCTGTTGTTCATTGGAGGAATAGGCTCAAAACTTAGCTCAGTTCCTACATAGCATTGATCTCACCAAATTCATGTCCATATTTTACATGTGTACTATATGAAATCCTTCCACAGAACTAGAATTCCAAAAGCATATTCTTAAAAATCACTCCTTAAGCTGAGGATGCTGGCTAAGAAAAGAAGACTAGAGAAAAATAACATTTTTGCAAAAAAAAATGTAATCAAACCCAAATGAGGTCACAGAGTATAAAAAATAATTTAGTTAAGCTCTTTTAATAGGATATAGTCATTGTTTTATCTATATTTTGTTTGTTTATAACTTTTGTATACAATCCTCTTTAATGCTCAATATTATAAATTGTAATAATAATTGAATTAATAATGAATATCATATTAATTTGATAACTGTATATGAGAATCAGTAGTCAATAATCATATTGTGACTAAAAATCACAAAGAAAATTCTCTAAAATACATTGGCAAACTATCCTTTCAAAGGGAGTTGTGTACATGTCTCTTGCTTCCTGGAGGGTGTCCAGTTAGTATGATGGATATCTCAACTGGCTTTGAAGTTACAAGAATGACTTTGCCTTTTACTATATATGGAACTGATCTTTAAAATAATAGAATATACTTTATCTGGTCACCCATCCTGAGAAATGGTTTTCAGAAGACCACTTCTCATTTAAAGGTGGGGTGTGTGTAATTTGATTCTATATATACACTAGTTGATGCATAGGTACTAGGTCTTTGGATAGGCTGGGATGGACCTCGACTATGACATTTTGTCATTTACAATTCTATATAAGCAAATGTCAATATGGTTCAGGTCATTTCTTCCAAGTATTTATTTTTCATTCTTACAAGAGACAGATACAATTGAACAACAACAAATCTTTGGGCAGTTATCAGGCACAGTGGGTAGAGAGTTAGGCCTAAAGTTAGGAAGATTCATCTTTGTAAATTTTAAAATCTGACCTCCAACACTTACCAGCAGTGTGACATGGGCAGGTCACTTAACCCTGTTTGCATCACTTTTTTCATCTATAAAATGATTTGGAGAGGGAAATGACAAAGGAATATTTTATCTTTAACAAGAAGATTCTAGGTAAGGTCAGGAAGTGTCAGACAACACTGAAAATGACCTAATAACAAAAATTTGGGGTTGATATGTTTAGATCTCTGATTTAGGAAAATCAGTTTGGTAGTTGTATGAAGGATGGATTAAAGTAGTGAAAAAATTAAGCAAAACTAATAGGGAGGTTATTACACTAGACCAGGCAAAGGTGATAAGGGCTAAAATTAAGTCAGAATTAGTTTTGTGAACAATGAAAGGTGATGATATGCAAGAAATATTGTGATATAGAAATGATGAGACTTTGAAACTACTTAAATATATCAGGCAAATAAGACAAGAATTGAAGATCCCTCATAGCCCCTACGATATGAATTATGCTATAAACTATAATAAAGTGAATCTCAAAGGAGGATAGGTTACTAAATAATCACGAAGGTGAGTCTAGAAATGGACATAAAAACAAAAAAATAATTCTAATTTACTTGCCAGGATCAGAAAGCTAAGGTATATAAGAAAAACATTGTATTATTTTTAGGAAATGTCCTTCTATTCCTATACTTTCTAGTGTTTTCAATAGGAATGGGTGTTGTAGTTTGTCAAAGGCTTTTTCAGCATCTATTGAGATAATCATGTGATTTCTGTTTGTTAGCTTGTTAATATGGTCAATTATGTGGATGGTTTTCCTAATGTTGAACTATCCTTGCTTCCTGGTATAAATCCCAACTGATCATGATGGATAACCCTCATCATCACTTGCTGGAGTCTTTTTGCTAGTATTCTATTTAAGATTTTTGCATCTATGTTCATTAGGGAGATGGGTCTGTAGTTTTCTTTCTCTGTTTTCGGTCTGCCTGACTGTGGAATCAGTACTATATTAGCATCATAAAAGGAATTTGGTAGACTTCTTTGCTTATTATGTCAAATAATTTTATAGTATTGGGATTAGTTGTTCTTTGAATGTTTGATGGAATTCCCTTGTGAATCCATCAAACCCTGGCGATTTTTTTCTTACAGAGTTCTTTGATGGCTTTTTCAATTTCTTTTTCTGATATTGGATTATTTAAGTACTCTATTTCCTCTGCTGTTAATCTAGGTAATTTATATTTTTGTAAATATTCATCCATATCTCCTAGGTTACTATATTTGTTTCCATATAATTGGGTAAAATAGTTTTTAATGATTGTCTTAATTTCCTCTGACCAAAGAGCACCAAAATATTGCCTGCCCTTTGATCCAGCCATACCTTTGCTGGGTTTGTACCCCAAAGAGATCATAAAAAAGATGTACAAAAATATTTATAGCTGTGCTCTTTGTGGTGGCAAAAAAACTCGAAAAAAAGAGTATGCCCTTCAATTGGGGAATGGCTGAACAAATTGTGGTATCTGTTGGTGATGAAATACTACTGTGCTGAAAGGAATAATAAATTGGAGGAAATCCACATGAAATGGAATGACCTCCAAGAACTGATGCAGAGTGAAAGGAGCAGAACCAGGAGAACATTGTACACTGAGACTGATACACTGTGGTAGAATCGATTGTAATGGACTTCTGTACTAGCAGCAATGCAATGATCCAGGACAATTCTGAGGGATTTATGGAAAATAACGCTACTCGCGTGCAGAGGAAGAACTACAGAAGTGGAAACACAGAAGAAAAACAACTGCTTGAATTTGATGTGGACATGATTTGGGATGTAGACTCTAAATGACCACCATAGTATAATGATCAATAATGTGAAAATAGGTGTTGTTCGATGAACATTGAAGAAACCATTAGAAATGCACATTGGCTACAGGAGGGGAGGGTTAGGGGAGGTGGAGGGGAGAGAAAGAATATGAATCATGTAACCGTGGAAAAATTTTTTTTCTAAAAAATAAAAGAAAAAAAAGAAAAACATTGTCACAATCAATACTGGAAGAGATGACTAGGGATGCTATAGTAAAAAGAGATCAAGGAAAACTAGAGAAAGAAGTAAAAAATTAAAGAGTTTATTTTAATTATTGACTAGGAATTCCCAAAGACATAGTAGAAGGGATGGTTTGATAAGGAGGAATGATTAAAGTGGATTGGTGGAGTATCTGTAACTTATATTTATATCATTCTCCCAAGCTCAATACCCTCTCACACTGACATTGTCAGTTTGAATACTTAGAGGTGCAGTTGCTATCACTCTAATAGTTTTAGGGGAAAACACTGTGAAGTGACTATCACTTTACTACTGTACCTTATGCACCCAGATGAGTGAGTTTCTCCTTAACATATGCCGAGGGATTTAGTTCTTAGCAAATATTTATTCAAATTGCATAGCAAGAAAATAAGCTACTAAGTATTTTCTCCCAAATCCTTTCTTCCACAAATACCTAGCCCAGGTCAGGTGTGGGAGAAATAATGCACAAATTTAAAGTAAAATAATAATATTGAGGCACATATAAAGACATCCTATGAGGTCAAGGAAACTGAAAAGTTTTGGATACTGAGGCCCATTCTTTTTCTAGGGTGCTGTTGAAGTTTGACACTCTTTTCTGGTTCAAAGTTGACTTCCTAAAGTAATGACTTACTTTTAGTTTTACTTACTATAATCAACCATTTTATGCTTACTATACTCTGGTACAGGGGTTTTATGGTCTTACATATTCTGTGAATGGTTTTGATCATTTTTAGGAAGATTCTGAAGATTATCTGGCAAGATGAGGCACCAGACACCAAGGTCCTCTCCTTGTTGTTGTTGTTGTTGAATTTATTAGGTTTCTTAAAAAATAAATAATTAATTGATTAAGAATATTTTCCATGGTTATATGATTCATGTTCTTTCTCTCTCTTCTGCCATCCCAGAATCAAGGACCAATTCCACTGGGTTATACATGTATCATTGTTCAAAATCTATTTCCATTTAACTAATATTTGCAATAGAGTGATGATTTGAAGTCAAAATCCCCAATCATATCCCCATCAAACCATAGGATTAATCAAATGTTTTTCTTCTATGTTTCTACTCCCAAAGTTCTTTCTCTGGATGTGGATAGTGTTCTTTCTCATAAGTCCCTTTGGATATATTGTGGAACAACCAAATGTAAAAACCAAATGTAATGTATCCATTACATTTGGTTGTTCCACAATATATCAGTCTCTATATACAATGTTCTTCTGGTTCTGCTAATTTTTCTCTGCGTCAATTCCTGTAGGTCTTTCCAGTTCATATGGAATTCCTCCAGTTCATCATTTCTTTCAGTACAATAGTTTTCTGTCACCATTGGATACCACTGAGGTCCTCTCTTGAAGTGAACTGCCAAGTATACAAACTACTAGAGAGAGCCTGTCTAATGAGCTGGCCACATAGTCTGACTGTCAAACGCATAATTTCCAGAAAGAGTATTTTTATGGAGAATTTACACAAAGCAAGTGCCACATCAAGGTCAGATGAAGTGGTGAAAGGGCATTTTAAGATCTCTAAAGAACATTATCAATCGTAAGACACATGGAAGAAGGTGGCACAGGACTCCCAAGCATAGTGTGCCCTCATTAAAGGAGACATTATGAGCAATGAGCAAAGAAGAATTGAAGGCATTTAAAAGAAGCATAAGCTGCACAAATTCAAAGATATCTCCATCTCAAATATTCTAATGCACTATTAGTTCCTGACTTGTGGTAGAGCCTTCTGTTCTCATATTGGGCTGATAAGTCACAGCCAATAGCACGGTACCCTAAATCTCACATCGTGATATCATTGCTCCCTTCTAAAACGAAGGACAAACAATGTCTTCATCTATAGATATATGGCGGGAGATGAGGGTATTGAAACTATCTATACTGGGCTAAATTCATCACCTTATCAAAGGCAACTAAGCTAGTCTTGAGTAAAATATGATGTAGAACGTTTCCGTTGTATCAGAAATATCTAATATTTTGTGTTTCAAAATCTATTCTCTTACCAACCTTCAACCTTGTTGAAATCCAAATGATATTCTCAACAGCATATTTTGAGAGCATTTCCTAGGATCCTGAAAATTAAAATGAATTGCCCATGGTAATACAGCTAATTTGAAACAGAAATGGGACTGTAACCTATGTCTCCCAAAATCTAAAGATGGCTTTCTATTTTCTAAGTCAGGCTACCATAGACAATCTAGTAAAAATAACTTTCTTTCTATAGTTAATAACTCTCTTTATCAACTACAGAAAACCATAATAACCCAACTACAAATTTGAAACAATATTAAGCATGTAACATCTAAAAGGTAGGTCTATCCAGAACACCAAATGACATGCAGCCCCTTTCCAAGTACATTGCACTCTGAAGTATTCATTACAAGCATGAATCATTTATGTTCTAAAATGTCTTTGAAAATGAAAGTCTCTTCCCACTCCTGTGCGAATAAATTTTATAGTAGAATGTTGTGTGCGGTCATATGGCATTTCCCCTTCCTTTGCTTTCCAACTCATCATTCTGAAGCAAAGAGAAAACTTCATAATTTCCAGGATCTCATCAGGATAGGACTTTTGATAGACTACAATACCCCCTAATATAAATTCAGGATCCTTAATGTCTCCCTCTTTGTATTAAGTGGCCCCTGTGACAGGACCTTAGGCATGTTTAAATGAATTTGGAGGAGTTGGATAACATATTAAAAGTGCTATAAAAAGAAATTTTGAATGTTGATGCCCATGCAAATATTCTTTCAAAAATGTATCCACTGCCCTGGGGATCTAATAAAATTGGCTGTGTACATCCTGGCCCCTTAATTTCTTAATCAATAATTGTTTGGAGCTACTGTGATGAATTCCAGTGAATTTTTAAAGGCTTTAATGCTAGCCATTTACCTCACTAGCTCAAGCAGACAGGGCTCTTTTTTTTTTCCTGAGAGCAACAAATTAAGGATTAATTTTTATATTTACAAAATGCCCAGGCAGAAGACATAAACCACATATTCATTATGTCTTTTCCTTCTGTCCAAAAGCTGCATATATTATTAGTTAGTATACTGAACCCTGAGCCAGAGGGCAGGGATTCTATTTCCAGCTCTGTCACTAACCTCTGCTTTGCCCTTTATTCCTTCTCTGGGGCTCTGTCACCTGAGTGGTAAAATAGAGACCTGCTCTCTACCTTGCTGTGGGTTTAGTGAGGGTTAGTCTATAAAGCCTTCTGGAAATTGTACTATGTAAATGAGATGGTGGATTATTATGGCTCTCATTAGCATGCCTTTCCTTGTGATGGATGAGATGAAGAGAGCCGAGTTTATGTCTGAGTGTGCAGTGTTAGCACCTAATAGACATATGCTCGGTAGGCCCTTACAATAATTCATAATATATTTAGGAAACAAGCTAAATTTCATCTAATAGGTTAGAATGGGCCAGTGAGTAGCTATGAGTAAAGGCTAGACAAAAAGAAATATGTCAACACTGCTGCTTGACAGTGTTTAGGGTAGACACAGCATTGAAAAAAGACTTTATAATGGCTGTGCCTCACCCTGTTCTCAAAAACAGGAACCTTATAAATTCCCTGAGAGCAAGGACTGGGCTGTTTGTGACCAACAGAGTCTAGATTGCTTTCCCTTTATTTCTTCTGCAGACATATGGGACTAAGAAGAAGGGATAAATAGCCACTGCATTTACAATCTCAGAATGTTTTATTTATATTTTTATAGTTATTTTTGGATTTTATTTTTACATCACCTTCATTTCAATATCCATTCCTTTCTTCTACCCCAAAACAATTTCCTCCAAGAAAAAATTGAGAATCAAAACATAGATTAGCCAATAAGCTGACTGATATTTCAACTGAGGCTGAGCATATATATGATGATCCACACCCATATTCTTCCACCATTGCCAAGAAGTACAAATACATACATTCTCATATCTTCTATGGGGATGAACTAAGTCATAGATTTACAGGTTTTGTGGTCAAAGTATATATTGTATTATTAGGCCGTACAGAGTCACACAGCTTTAGGAGGCTGTAATTTAATACAGTGATGGTATATATAGGAAGCTCTAGTTGAGGCTGGAGTGGTTGAGAATGAGCAGCAAAGGAAGAGGGCAGTGCATGGCAGAGGTAGAAAGGTGGCTTTGTTAGAGTTGTTTGATGAACCTGGCAGTAGGTGTATTAAGCTGCAAGAATGCTTTGGCTGCTCATTCCGAATTGGCTGAATAAAGTCCAAGTTCCAGTTACTAACTTTCAATGCTCCCTAGAGCTGAAGAGAAGTGGAATCTTTCAAAAGTGTTTTTTGATCTTTTCTTCCCCTGCTTGAGAGGGGAAAGCACAAAGGTTTTCATAGCTAATGTGTAGTAAAAGATACCAAGGCCTAATTGAAAGTAGAATCCTGTTGAGTGAAGAGCCATAGGTTGGTTTACCCAGTCAAGTTATTTAACGTGGGCTATTTGCTATGAGCTCTTTAAGATCTACTTGGAAATTGTAATATCTTGTCCCAGGATCAGAAAGCCAGTTTGAGAAGCTTTACAATTCTTATGCTTCAGGGAAAATTTTAGGCAAATCAAGAATTTACTATTATTCCAATTGGATTTGTGATCACATCAATTATGTTCTCCCTTTTAATGTGTGGATTCCAACTTATTCATTTGTAGTTTTAAAATTTAAATTTTAAAATATTATTTATTTTAGCCCTCTTTGACTCTTTCCCATTCACTCTGACCCAAAGACATCTTTTCATTTGGGAATTTAAATGTCCATTGCCTAGGATCAAGTAGAGGTTTATAAATACTTCTTGACTTATTAATCATGAGAGGATTTTACTCTTTGAAGAACTAAACCATTTGAAGTCTGATTCTGGTACTTTTAACTTTTTGTGTGTCTTAAATCAGCCCTTATGTTAAATCTTGCTATATGACTCACCAAGTCATATTATCTTTCCTGATCACACTTGCTCTCAATGATATCTCTCATCATACTTTTTTATTTAAAAATCAATGTGGTAAAGATCTTCACTAATTATAGGGAAACCACTAGGCCCAAGGACCCTAACCATGCCATTTCACATGAGTAAATGGTTGTCTACACGGGCACGTGATGTCTGTAAATCTGGTGTCATACTTTACTATACATATAGTTTAAAAACCCCTTTTATAATTTGTATGTTGAATATTAAAAGGTTAGGTCACCAGGGATTTGAATAATTATCAATTCTCAATTAAAGAATAACTTCAAGTGAAAATGACTTTTATGGAAGTTTATTTACAAAATATATGAGAGACTGGAAGTAGAGAGATGAGATGAGGGTAGAGTAAGTGATTTGTATTTAAGTATGGGCTTTGCTCTGGCTGGGCTCCAAAAGCCCAGCCAGAGACTAAAAGTCAATTAACAAGGCTTTTAGCCACAAGGGCTTCTCCCAATCAAGGGAGCCTCCTGGAGGCTAGTACCTCCTGGGAGGTTAAAGGAGTCAGCCTTCTTCACTCAGCACGTGTAGTTCTAAGAGAGAGATTTAAGAGCAGTCTCACCAAGGTCTCAGGGTCTCAGATCCAGCTCTCTTCCATGTCCAAGCAAGAACCTGAAGAGTCCTGACTCACTTAACTCTCTTTTTTTTAATCTTCAGTGACTTAGAAATTGCCTTGCAGGGAAAGATTTTCCTAAGAGTGGCAATAGAGCTGAACCTTCAAGGTTTTGTTGTAGGAAGGAGTAAGTGCACTTCAGGCTTGAGGGACTACCTATGCAAAGTCATGAAGGTTAGAAACAGAATCTTACTTTGGGGAAACAGCTAACATTCTAGCTCATCAGTACATACAGTACGTGAAGTGGGCTATTATGAAATAAAAGTGGAACAGAATGGTTGTATCTTGATTTTGATTCTAGAGATGTTTTTTTTAATTTTTTTAACAATAATGACATGACTAGATTTGGGCTTTAGGAAGATTATTACAGCAGCAGTGTGGAGAGGGAATTGAAAAGGAAGAGACACTAGAAGCTGGGAGATCTATTAAAAGATTTTTGCAATAGTCTATACTAGAAAAGGTGAATGTCTGAAACAGAATGATGGGGAAAAGGGGAATGGGGGGAAGGGAAAACATTTATGTGCATACTATGTGCAGGCATTGTACAAAGTGCTTTTACAAACAATATCATATTTGAGCTGGGAGAGAAGAGGAGAATAATATAAAAGCAAAAATGACATATTTGGCAACTGATTAGATATAGGGAATGAGGCAGAAAGAAGCATCAGGGGTGACACTAAGGTTATGAATCTGTGTGACTAAGATTGTGGATTCATCTAATGGAAATGCATATATAAATTAGTATCATGGACATCTTTAGACAGAAAACAGGAGATTCCAGTTTTATTTAACTTGGCTAATTCATCATGTTACCATTGATAAATCATTTCCTCTGACTGTGCCTCAGTTTTCTTCTCCATAAAATTAGATAGTTATTCAAAAAGATTTCTGAAGTCTCTTCCAATATTTTATGATTCTCAGAAAGAGTACAACTATGTCTAGATGTAATATACTATATTCTTTCATATAGTCTATGTAATCTCTGGTGGAAAAGATGGTAATAATAGTAATAATAATAATAACTATTTCTATAATGCCTTTGGTTTTGTAAGCACTTTGATTTATCCTTCCTTCCATAAAGTTCTGTGCCCTGACTACTTACATTTGCAAAGTAAATTCTAAAACTCAAAAAATGATATTTTGGTAATTGTATCAATTTAAAAGGTGTCAAAATGGAATGCTGCCAATACATGTTCTTATGCTTAACCAGAAACCAAGAATGCAGTTATCCCCAAGTTAAGATGCCAATTGGTTTTAATGAAGCAAGTGATCCTTATATAATTGAATTTTTCTTCTCCTCACATGTTAAACACATCCCCAGTGTGTCAGCTCCTGGCAAAAAAATGGAAAAAAGTCATTTTTGGAGTGTGTTCTCTTGGCTTTCCTTTTCTGTTGTTGTTCATGCATAAGCTACACTTCCTTGAGGAATACTTTTACATGAGTAAGCCACAGGGTAGAGTCCAAAGTTAATGGAATTTATTGGGGATTAAAATATTTTCTTTTCCTCTAGGGAGCCCAAACCCTAGCACAAAATGTAGTTACCAAAAGGCATTAATCTAATCACTTCACAGTGGCAAAATGCATCAGAAAGTGGGTACAAATTTAGACAATACATCTGTTCACTGTCTTCACAAAGGATGAAAAAAAACACCATCATCCACTATGATACTCTGCATCCATCTCAACTTGTTGGCAGAAAGTAAGGTAATTGATTAAGTGGGTAATTTAAATTATCTTCAAATAATTTACCACTCAGATCTCCCTCTCCACTGAATAGTGTCATTGCCTCTAGTCTCTTTCTTGCTCTGACACCATCTAAATTGGCAATTACTCTTGTCATCCCTGAAACAAGTGATGTTTCCTCTATGCAACTAAAATAGTAAGACGTGCAGCTGCAAATATCATTGCATTCTTGGGGACATACACACTGAACTTTCTGGCATAGATTGTTGACCAAATCAACATTGGCACACTTCTGCTGTTGAATTGCTGGTTGTTGCCACTAATAAGATGAACACCTATTATCTTTTTAGTTCTTAATGAATGCGATACAGAAGGCAAGTCATGAAGAGGACTGAGAAAACCTAGTTTTGAATACTAGTTCTGTGACTTATTGTGTAAAAATAAGCCTCAATTTCCATATCTATAAAACAATGATAAGTACGTAGGAAACAAATTTAGATCTGGAAGAGATCTCAGAAGTCATTTATTTATTCTTTTACCCTCATTTTATAGATGAAGAAACTGAAGAACAGAGTATTTAAATGACTTGACTCATGTTACACAACTACTAAATGACCAAAATTGCATTCAAATCAAGGTCTTCCTCATTCCAAATCAAGTGCCCCAACCATTATACATCATTGCCACAAGTAACAACATATGACTATAAAATCAAAAGGGGATATAGAGTCTATTCAATTATGTAACATCCCCAAAATTTTGATTCAAAAGTGAGATCAAAGGCCAGGAAGTCCAGATAGTATGTGAATAAGAATAGCCTGCACCACATTTCCATTGAGATATTTTTTAATACCTCCACTGAAGGGAAATCACAATTCATCCATCCATCAATGAATCAGTAATCATATATTAAACACCTATTATGTGACAGGAACTGTGATGGATTCTAGAGAGAGATAGACAAAAAATAAATGATTCATGATTCCCTGATCTCAAAGGGGTTACATTTTATCTAGGAGAATAACAAACACACTTACCTATTGTATATTTGGAATTGGGGAAATGCCATTTAAAAGTATGTTACAAATTTTCTATGGACACGTGGGGACTATGAGACTACATTTCCAGTGATCCCTATGGGTTTCCGGTTTTTGGTTTAAGGCGTGGGGACGTCCAATGTCCCCACGTATGGGGCAATTTAAATTCGGAGAAGGGCCTAGAGAAAGCCTCTTTCTGGGTTTTGCAGAGTGGCTGCCTGGTGTACCAGAGGGACAGGATGGGCTCCGGCAGTAAATTTAAAAAATAAGCGCGGTCTTATATATATTTTACCAACATGGCCATGGCTTTAATTAAACTACTAATTTCTATTATTATATCAGTCTTTATCATTTTTAATCTTAACAATATGTATATATGTAGATAGGTAGGTATAAATATATACAAAACTGGGGGGAAGAATGTAATAATAAGAAAAATAGGAAAACAAAAAGGAATAAATTTATATTCCATAAAGAATTATATGGGACCAACAGAAAAAAAAATAACAATACACTGTAAGGCTAAAGAGGTTAGAGAGAGGAAATTTTCAATGCTTAAGGGCACTGAACTCAACTTGGAGAAGAACAATTAGATCCATAGGGGCAGATAATTGATTCATGCCCTATAGAGAAGTAGAAGGGTAACAAACAGACTGGTGGGGAGGGAAGCAATACTAGGGAGGGAGAGGGCTTGGGGGGGAGTGTGGCTTGGCTTTAAAGAAAAATAAGAGGGGAATAAGAAGGGGGATAGAAAGGGAAATACAACAAGGGAGGGATATAGGAACTGATTAAAAACAAAACACTGGTATAGAAGGAAACAGTGAAAGAAGAAAGGACAGGAGTAGGAGAAAGAAACAAAATGTCTGGGAATGCACAGTTGATAATTATAACTCTGAATGTGAATGGGATAAACTCTCCCATAAAATGGAAGCAAATAGCAGAGTGGATTAGAAACCAAAACCCATATGCTATCTACAAGAAACACACATGAGACAGATGGACATAGAGTGAAAATGAGAAGATGGAGGAGGTTCCGGGTTAAGATGGCGGCAGAGTAAGAAGCAGCTCTTAACCTCTCCTGACCGAAACACACAAAACTCCTCAAGGGGACATAAAAACAAGTCCAGACGAA